>NC_048277.1:14338941-14938941 GCF_009762535.1 Notolabrus celidotus
GTGTGTGTGTGTGTGTGTGTGTGTGTGTGTGTGTGTCTTAGTGTGAGCGCAAGTGAAGCTCCCGCTGTGTGATATAGGCTTGCTTCTATAAAACCATATGTGAACTCAAACACTGGGACACCAACATATTGCTTTATGGGATCAATATGAGAGTACAAAGGAGTGATAACGGCAGAGCTGCATTATGCCATGGATGCAGACTCACAGAATGAAAAGGGTTATTGTTTTAGAGGGGGAGTTCCCCAGGCCTCTATTAAAGATCCTCTCATCTTTAGCTTTTATCAATCTCCATACATCATGTATTAGAGCTTCAAATGTATCAGATGATAGTATAATGAACACTAAACAAACATCTGCTTTTAACATGAACAGATGAAGGTAATCACAACAGGACATGCTAATAGAGCCAGCATATAATAGAAAAATAAAGTTATTATAATGCGATCAGTGGTAAATAGTTAATGTTAAATCAAATCAATTTTGTGTACTCTCAAAGTTCTTCTAACATCAGACTTGTGCCTGCTCGCCCTTCTGTTGTTAAATCTGTTCCAGTAATGTCAGACTGAGAACAAATGAACATTATCAGCAGTGGTTTGAATTTATCATCATGCTTTATGGATGTGTTCAGAAACTCACTGATCAAAGTGACATCACTGCAGTGTTCTCCAAACAGAACCAGGTCAAATAAGGTTTGCATTTATTACCTGTAAAATGGGATTGCTGTAGACTTTTGATAGATGCTGTTCTCCAAAATAAGTACAATATACTTACCCTCCTATAATTTATTTACTTCACTGACATTTGCGTATAGAGCATTCTACCCCTGGATGTTTGCGGAGGCAGAGTTTGATACTTGTGCCAGATTAGAGTTTACTGAGGCTCTCTGCGCATCATTCCTTCATCTTCCTCTCAACAGCTGCAGTAGAGCTTTAATTTGGATGAAATGTTTGTGGCTGGATATTGCTGACCATGACTCCAGTGTTTTAACACCCTCTCTTTTCAGATTCTGGATGGACTCCATGTCTTTGCATAGGTGTGCAGTCATGATGGAAGTAATGATCCCCCAGCACAAGGTTTCCTCAATTATAAAGTTGATGACTCAAACAATTATGTCTAAATGGCCTGAAATAAAACTTCACAATTTCTTTTTGTGTAACAAAATTTAGTCAGACTGTGACTGATGACAGAAATACAGCTCCAGTATCAATTCAACAAAACTAGCTAGGATGACTCCCATTTGTGAGTCTTATGTTTCTTAAAATATCACACTGGCAAGGCACATGGCTGTACATAAGAATGAGCCTGTGATTACTGAAAGTAATTTGGACCTTAAATCTAGGTATTGCTAGGGATGAGAAAATGTAATTACTGTCCAGTAGAAACCTCACCATCAGCGAGTTTATAAAAGATACAAAATAAATTGGAGGGGTAATGTCAAGCACTTTAAGTTTTGTAATAGCTCTCTCTATGGGGAGACCAAACTTACCAAACTGTATCCTGGTGCGAACTGTTCCGACTGGGACATTATAAATCTTCTCCAGGTAGTTCTTCACGTCACACTTGGTCATTCTGTCAAGACAAATCCAGAACAGACAGATAAGAGAGGAGCACACAAATAGGAGATAGAGGAAAGTAAAACAGGGGTTACGCAAGGCGACCAGTGTCAGTGTTGGTGTGGAGTGAGTAATTGTTGAGAGTGTTTATGGACAGACAGAGAGTGAGGGAGGATATCTTAGGATGCAGTCAGAAGTGACAGGTTATATGTTGGATCTTCCTGCATCAAGTAACACCACATGCACTAAATTGACACAGATATAGAAATTATACAGCCAATTTCCACACTCCATTCCCATAAACTCAGTATATTCCCCCCTGTAATAGACAGGAAGCTCCACTATAAAGCCATATTCAGCTTTTATTCTCTAGACCATAAAGTGGAGAGTAGAGAAATGAGAGTGTCAGTGTTCATCCAATTAGCTGTCTGTGTGTATTGATCGCGCCCGGTGAAACCCTACACAGGAAGTGGGCCTGGCACCAACTGATCCGGTGGGCCAGCCTTGCTAAAGCTAGCCCACTGGGCAGCATTTGGAAGGGATCACTCCGACCAGAGGAAGAAGGGCTTTTAACTGCTAATCAATCTCTAGCCAATTGGATTAGCCTGGTAGAGAGCACTTCGCAAATGCGTCTGACAAAGTGCATAATAGCGACGCTGTGGTCTGACATGAGTGCCTCGGATATGGAGTCTATCATCTCATGTGTTTCTTTGATAGAAGAGGATAATGTAATATTCTCCATTTTTCAGAGGAAACAGCACAACACCTTGTGCTTTTGTAACAATATTAGGTGAGGCAAACATTTTCATGAGAAAATCCTATCCGTGAACACAAAGACTCTTTGTACCTAAGAATGATGTAATATATGTTTCCATGCAGTCCAAACAATTGCCCTTTCCTCAATAATATGCCAAAATTGGGCAACGCTGACTCTGAAGTAGACATCTAACACTTCCATTTGACTAGCTGAGTACCGTTGATTGAGAGAGGTTAGCTTGCATTTACGACAGTTTGGTAACTATTTCCACATTTGAGGCCATGGTTACAAAAAGCTGGTGTGTTTGATGCAGGGAAGTATGATAGGGCTTTTCTTCCAAACACCAGCTTTAGACAGCTACCTTTGAGAGATGAGATATTTAAGTACACCCAAAGCTTTCCCTCTCAGCCCTCATACTGATCCAGGATCACTCAGGGAGCTACGGCACAGGAGCTTCTTTACCACTGAGTGAAAAAAAAGGCACAAACACACTTGTTAAAGCCTCTTTGTCTCTATTTACCCAGTCATGAGTGGGAAAATGAGTTTCTTAAGATAGGCATGCAGATGCGCCTTTCTGCTCCATTTGCACCCATCTCCCCCCAAAATCCCTGTCTTCACAGTGTGTGTGCCAGAGGGCAGTGAAGCAGAGCGCGGTGACCGGGGTACTTGAGATCAAGAGAGGAATAAAGAGAGAGTGATTGCACTGAGAGATGAGTTTTCCTAGAAAGCAGGGGCGGGGAACTGTGAGGGGGGGAAAGTGGCTTGGGGATTGCAAAGTCTCCCCTGGATCATTAACAGAGGGAACACTGATCCTGATTAATGAGAACAGTTCTACATCTGAATCCTTCTACTTTAACAACTCCAATTATCCAGCTACCAGCGATATGGAGAGAGCATTTAAGAAGCATGTGCTACCACAGTCGAATGTATTTCTCTACATAAGATGCCCATGTGCACAAAAATGCTTAATGATAGAGGATAAAAATGGCTGCCAGAGTAAAAAAGGATGCAAAAATGGACAACATAGAAAACAAAAGTAATTCAAAAATATGATATAACTTAAAAACAAAGCATAAAAAAATGTAAGTATTTCTACACACATGAATGTAAACATACACCATCATATATTTATAGATGTTCAAAATACATCCACATGCTTAAATGGTTAACATAAGATTTACCAGGGTAAAATTAGATCCCTGTTTTCTTTCTGACCTGAGTCAATACATGACTTCAATTTTAGCTACAGACTGGAATCCAGGAGGAAATAAAGCCTTGGGCTGAAAGCTGAGGAGAAAATGTCAAGTTAAGCTTGTACATAAACAAGGCTAAACTTAGACAAAGGGCGTGGTGTCTCCAATAGTGATGCAGGCAGCATCTGATCATCATCCCAGTATAAACACCCATCTGACTCCACAAGCTAACCTTTCACACTTCTGCCTCACTGGAAGAATGAAAACCTGTCTTCAGCAACTGCCAAGGCTAAAGGCATCGTTCCTCAGCAACTGGTATATATTTATACGCAAACATGCATGCTACAAAGATTTCTCCTTCAAGACGACGAAAGAACACCAAACACAAAACCGAGGAGGGCATCAGATGACGCAGATGATGGATTAGGCTCAATTATAGTGTGTTATTGCTAAGCAGGTTTAAAACAGGCACAGTGCCTTCATTGTTGGAAAACAATTTGAAAAGTTATATTGTTCTACATCATTCAAGGGGAGGTGTGGAAGGGGAGATATAAAACCCAAACTTGACATCAAGTGGTTTGAGAAAAGAAACAGGCATGGAACATGGTAATGTTTTTGTTTTCCCCTGCTGTGATATCGTCGTTTGTGCATAACATTACAACCAAACTTTAAGCCACTTGCTTCTGTCAGCTGCTCTTGGAACGTAATCCCTCCTCTGCTATGAATCTACATGCATATATTTCCTATTCTTAAATGTGGGCTGACTCACACTGAGCCAAATAGATTGTGAGTATCACTTCCAATTGAATAAGGCGGTCCATTAACACCTGTGCTCCGAAAGCACATGAGAGAAGTAGGTGAAAGGGCACGGAAGAAAAAGTGCAGGAAAGGACAGAGGCAGCTTTGACAGTCTCTGACAATAAGGATAATGAATGTATTCTGAAAGCTCAGAGACTACTGTGTGCCATTTGTCTGTCCATGCTAAAAGAACATCTGCCAGATGAGTGGGTGGCATCTCTGCTGTACATGCCCTTCACAGCCACAATCACAATGACCTTCAACCACTGATACTACACAATAAATATTGACTAAACACTCAGGTTTAACAGATGTGAATGCTTGGTTGAGTTATGTTTGAAGAAGCTGAAAACCCTCTTTGTTATGTTCTTATACAACAGATTGTTCTGACCCAGTTATTTGATTGGACAAGAGACATTCCATGAGTGCTGATATACAGCACAACATCACTGGGACTTTGAACTACCTATCACTTTACTTCAGGAGTTCTGTTTATACTATTATTATATTACAGCAGTCATTGTTTAAATAGTAGCAAAGAGAGATATTTTCTCAAATAATAAAAAAAATGCATTTTAGAAAACTTGAAATAAAGAAAAATGAGTTGTAACAAACACAAATTTCCATCAGTGAATGAAATTGTTAATGTGTAGCTTGGTAGCATTCCATTTCCTGTCAAGTTCTAGAAAAAAATTTATATATTTATGCCACTTTTAGAACAATTGTATGAAAGTATTATAAAAGGCAAGAGCTTTCTGATACTGAATATTACCGGCCTATGATCCCAACACAGCCATGCTGATATTAGGTACAACAGTACTCCCACTTTCAAGATATTTCCCCTCATCTCCTGCTCTCTGCTTTTTTCTTGTCTAAATAGCTGACTACCAAATAAAGGAAAAATATTCACATAAGGAAGTTCCAAAGTAACAGATTTTCCCAAATCAGTTCATTTTAAAGGTGACATATTATGCTCTTTTTCATCAAAATATATTGGTCTAAGAGGTCCCCAAAACATGTCTTTAAAGTTTATTGCTCAAAAAAAAAATTTTAAATCAGATTTTGGTGTGCCTGTAAACCCCTCTTTTTCAGCCCTGCTCAGAACAGGCTGTTTTCTGTGTCTGTGCCTTTAAATGAGAATGAGCTCTCTGACCACGCCCCCTCCGGAAGTGGATGAGGCCTCGGCTCTCCAGCACGTTGATCTAATGTTTACATGTTGGCTGAATATACACGGCTGCTCACATGTTCATTTTTGCTGTAAAGACGGGCTTTTTGGAATGGGTGGGTATGCAGCTACTGGGGCTTTTGGAGCCAACCCCAAGTGGACACTCGAAAAACTGCAGTTATTACCACTTGCGCATCATATTTCAACACCAGGAGTTGCCCCTTGGTATAAACTAATCCTGGTCAGGCAGATTTGGGGTGAAGAGTTTTGCCTAAGGAAACTTTGGCAAGTGGACAGCAGAAGCTGGGATTGAACCCCCAACCTTCTGATTGAGAGCTGACCCCAATTAACCCAGATTAAAGGCAAGGTGCAACAGCCTAGTCGCAACATATTACCAGCATTTCAGGTATACAATAATTTAATGTAATAATTTTTAAAAATAGTTCACTGAACACACTGAACTTGAACAGAGGTGAAGGGTTGTGAATGAAAGAATTTCCCCCAACGGGGGACAAATAAAGTATATCTCTATGAAGAGGTACGGTATAAAACTGCATTTATAAATTAATACTGACTATCACATGCCTTTAGTTTTTGTTGCTCTACTTGATTTGCTTTGACTCAAACTTACGAGTAACTAATATAAGTCAATGTTTGAGAGTGCAACTTTTAATAGAAATGTCTTTCTAAAAGGAAAATGGAGACATCAATAAAAAATTGTATGTATGCAGACGATTATGCAAGATATGTGTCAGACTCCTAAACTGAGGAATTTGGTAATGCTTCCAAATGCAATGCTGCAATTCCCTTTGCAGGTTGTGATCAAATGGATTGTATAAACCTGAAATTAGAAAGGAAAAAAAACAGCATGGTAAAGGGGTCAATTTAAAACTAAATTTTGCAACTGCATATCAAAAATGTTTTTGCTGAAGTTGATGTGAGTGAACTTTAAAGGATAAAGTTTGACAGAAATGTTTCATGATATAAAAATGATCATGAAATTTGAAAATGAATGGAGATCTGCCAATCTTTATTGTGCAGAATTATTCTAAAAAAAACCTTGTACATACTTAACAATATATAACATTTCCAATAATAGGGGCAATACCAACCAAAACATCAATGCTGGACTTCAAAGCAGGGCTCTAACAATAATATCAAGGGCCCTTGTGTTGTGTGTTTGACAACCTTATCAATTGTGTTTCAATGTGTGACTACTTTAATGTTTTGATATCAGTGTATTGCTGCCACCTGTCGGTTTAAACTATGATGGTGTGTTTCACAGGATTCGGAGACCACTTCTTCATGTTAACAACAGCCAGTTGGTTTCATGATAGGAAAGTGAAAGAACATGTTTTCCTGGTTAATTACACTCATCTTTGCTCAGGTTTAGCGATCATCACAGTGAGTCATGTTTCAAAAATGGTGTGTGCTCTTCTGTATAGACTGAATGCCACGCCACAGTCCTTGTAAATTAGTAATTGCTACACCAACATCTGATCCAAAGGAGGGGGGTGTTGTCCTCTCTCTTTCAAGACAAACATTACTTTGTAAAGGGATGATTCAGTGACCATCGTGCTTTTTGTGGCTACCATGAATCCTTTTTGGAAAGGTTGCTTGTTTTAGCAACTCCACTTGGCAAACCACTGGAAAGTTTTAATGTGGCTCCTTGTTTGATACAAACTGGGCTGCATCTTTATTCGGGCTTTTATGGTGCCATTTTGGTCGGCAGATAAACTTAAAGTATTGCAAGAAGGGAATGGAAAAGAAGAGGATGCAGCCACACATAAAGGTGATGCAGAGTTACAGGCAATAAGCGCTTATTTATGTTTGGAGGAAAGTAAACCCCTGAATGTATCATTGACTATCCAGCTGTTTCTTTTTCTTGTACTTGTTGCCCTCTGTTTCCCTGGAATACCATAAGTAAAATTGGTGTGTGACAAACCTACAATAAAGCTGGCATGGATGTTAATTTGTTGACGGAATTTCTCAGATATCAGCAAATTAAGTTAAATAAAGTGATATCTCAAGTATCTGACATACTATAGGTAAACTGTCACTGACTGAAATACTCCAATTGAACTAAAATAAAATAAATCAGGAGCATCCTTTGGTAGCAGAAAGGTGAATTGTCCCTCCTACACATGCACATATTTCACAACATTAAGTATCGTAGACTTTGGTGTCTAAGTCTTATTAACACAGTATTTATTTGAGATCCAAGAAACACCACACAAGCCATACACACATAAACACACATAAACATCAAAGTACATTGTGTCAAAGCAGCCGAGTGGTGAGAATGAAACAGGATAGTTGTTTTCTGCTAAGATGAAAGGCCAAAGAAAGCCGCTCCACATTGTCAGCCTGCCCCATTGTCAGGTTTGAGTCAAGATATGCACACTCACTACTTTAACCTTCCCATCTACACAGACAATACAAGCACAGAAGTTGCTCAACACCAAGTATCAAGATCATAATAGCAGACTTTGTTTAGTGGGAGAGCCACTGAGGAACCTGAGACTCAAGGAGAGAAGAGACAGTTGGGAAGCTGAGAGCATAAGAGCAGCGTGTGAAGGATTAGATATATTGTTCAGGTTTTGGTCTGACAATAGAACAGAAACAGATCAAAGAACAGGTTATCAGGAGTCACCAAACTCCTTACAGAGAGACAGGTCAGTTGAGACCCGGCATCAAGTTACCCTCATCTGCTGGTTTGCTAAATGACTTCCTATGACATAAACGGGGTTAATTAGCGTGAAAAATAACCCAGTTTCCAACTTCAGCCACGTGTTTACGAAGTGGAACAGGCAAACAGAAACAAAGTCATTGCCATGGTGATCATAACACTGTTTGATCCAACAGGTACTAAATAGTTGACAGAGTGGAAAGACAATGTGAGCGGCTGTGTAGCAGGGTCAGTTTGCTCATGTCTGATTACACTGAGAAACCACAGCCTGGCCTGGTTTCATACTTAATAAACACAATAGTAGCATGAAATGTGACTGGGGAAATAAGCGAACACAACTCTGAACCCTGTGTTCTCTCCTTTATGAGTGAGTGTACGTGTGCGGGTGCATGTGCAGCAAAGCTGGCCTGAAGCCATGCCAGGTGAGGCACAAGAAGTGGTTGTGTGGGTGTAAACCTAGAAATTTGATGATGTTCCTTCAAGAGCGAGAGAGGAAATACTAACATAGCACAAAAGATTCGGGAACAAACAGACAAAAACAATACTTCCCTGGAGTGGGGAGAAAGAGAATTATGAGACAACACGGCCCAGGTGTCTCAAACAACCTGTGCCAAGGAGGGATTGCTTTTGAACGCATTGCAAATTGTTAAAGAAAAGCACAACAAACAACAGAGCCCCGGCTGGGGCAGAGGCAGAGGACAGAGAGAGACATGTGCAGATCATGAGTTGTACAGCAAACAAGCACGAAAACAAGTAAAAAGAAGAAGAGAACGAGACAAGCAAGTACTGACGTCCAGCTCCCAGGTGTCATGTAGATAAAGGACACCTTGTGTTATTGCCCTGAGAACAGAAACATTGCCACTTCTCATTAACAGCTGCCTGGCACAACTTACCCACGCTCCTAACCTCTCCTCATGAGTCATAACAGCAACAGCTTTCACTACCGTAATGGCTCGGACTCATCAATCAGCTCAGAGTGGGGGTGATATAAGTTTGTGCCACTGTCTCACCATATGTGTCCATTTAATACACCGCGTGTATGAAGGGTATAATATAACCGTTTCAGTTCACAGAGGCCCCAACAGCATTTCAATCAGCTGCGCACCTCTCCCATGCATCAAAGACTGCAAGAAAAAAACCTTACACACCCTTATAAACACACACTCACCCTGCACTTACCCACTTTTGTGCAAATTTACACAAAGACACACCGTTCTCACACAACTCACTCACCCACACCGACAGGCGCGCACACAGACACACACACACACAATTACATAAGCACCCTAGGAGTTTGGCAGAGAAGAGGCAAGAATCAGAGTGGGAGGCCAGGCACCTGGATGAACAGATTATGGTCTAAACCCCACCAGAGACACATAGATGATCTGCCTCAAACTTCAATTTTTCTCCCCAGTGTGGGCCCTGGCCCTCTGCTCGCCTGAGGAGCTCTGCTAACCTCAATGACCTTGGCTCGCGAAAAGTAGTCGAAATCTGCTCATCACTGCTCAGTGCTGACTGCTCAAGACCTCCTGTTGCATTTAATGACAGAATATATAGAGCAAAGGAGCATTCATGTGCAAAATTAAGAGGTAGTAAAGTGTTTAATACAGCATACTCTATTAAACATGAGTTTTGGGGAATAATCAAGAACATTTTGCTTTCATTTACTGTGAAGATATTTCTATTGGCTGCTCAACATGACTGTAATGTTCACCGTCTGGCTGTGTGCAGCGTTTCTGGCCACGGTGCCAAACAAAAGCCCTTTTGACCTTAACCCTAACCCTGCCCATGTCTGTCTTTTGCAAGTCATCATTGCATCTGGGCTCATCAAAGACAGCCATACAGTGGAAAGAAGTGTCTACTTACAACTCTGTTTTATCTTTATGGGACCACAGCGCCACCTGGTGTCTATTACATACAACAAGAGCTGCATAACTTTCTTCCAGGAAGACTACTACTATGCTAGTGACAAACAAATAACTGCAGCTTTATACCTGGACCATAGTGTGTGTGTGTGTGTGTGTGTGTGTGTGTGTGTGTGTGTGTGTGTGATATGAATAAAGACACCTTGATACTACCATGAACTTAGTTGAGTGAGACAAACTTGATTTTTCATCAAGTCTTATAATTGTAAGAATCACATCATCAGCTTGCTAAATGTTCCATCTTACTAGTACTGTAGATTTTGTGAGAAAAGCTTGCAAAGTTGCTAGGATTCACAATGCGCACATTCAAGCTACTGTAACAATTATCATGCAAATTGCTGGAAACATGGTGTGCTGAAGTCATGGCAGCTGTAAAACGCTGTTCTGACACTCAGCAGCTGGTGAGAAAATAACTGCCAAGAAGCCAAACCTGTATAATATGATGTGCAGCGTCCGAATTGAAGCAAGTCAAAGTCATCACTAAAATAATCCTAAGGTAATAATGATGATGAGCTCCAAATGTTGACACTAGCCTTTACCAAAGAATATGTGTGCACTATGTTATGTGGTATAAACATTTTCATGTACAAAAAACTGAATTACATCTGATTTTACATTTATAAAAGCCAATATCTGAAAACAACGAGCATAATCCACAAATAGTGAAGGTGGTGTATTAGTAAATTGAAATGATCTTACATTTAATCTGACATCATAGAAATAATATTGTGTAAATTCTGTAAAAAGTTAACAGTACACTGTGCATTTTGTTGAGATGCATAAATGGAAATTCTTACTATATTTATTTTAACAGCATAATCATCTTTGTCCTGCTTGTGTCTCAAACGTAGAGCATACTTACAGTTAGGGATGCACAATATTGGATTTTTTTGCCAATATCTGATATGCAGATATTTTACAGTCATTTACCCGATTAGCGATACCAATACCGATAATTTTTTTTCTGCACACCTAATTGCAGAGATCATCAATTCTCTTCTGTATTGGAATAAGCATACAGTATTATGGTGATACTCTTATCACATTTGTTATGTAATATTCATTTCTTGTGCAAAATAAGAAAAATACTTAAAACTTAAAATGTATTTATGACAATTGCTTTCAAACCAAATACATACAAAAAGCAACATTCTACTTAAAACTTTGATGATGCTCTCCCTGAGACAATCATAACAAAACCCACAACCAGGGCTAATTTGGCTTATTTCCTATTTGACATAGTAAGTAAACCTAACCTCTGTTCAAAGGGAACATGTGAAAAGTGCAACTGTACAGCAACAGCAATTAAACCCAAATTAAATAAAATGGTTTACTCTTTGACAGTAAATGTGCCTAAATTAGCCAGCTGTGTACCTTACAGACTGCTGCTTAAATTGAAATTTAACCTTAAAACATGAGCCCAACATGTGTGCAGCAGCCCATTATTTTATCGGTTAATTATATCGGCGGATATCGGCGTGTTGGCCAATATTGGCCGATAACGTGCCCATAATACTTACAGTAATAGGACATGCTATTGAAAGTATGCATTTTTGAGCTGGACACCAACGGTTTGGAAGTTTCATGTGTTCTACTCATGGAAGAAGAATGAATTTCTTAACCTCAGCACAAAAAGCTGCTTTACTGAATTTAAACTGAAAAACAAAAGATATTGAGCTTGTGGATTTGAAGCTTATAAGACAATGTTACCTTTAAATAGATAAAATGACAGTTATAACAGGTGGAGAGCCACTAGTGATACCTGTAGACAAAGAGCAGCATCCTAGTGACTGTCACAGCTCTTGGGGAAAAGTAGGACATCTCAAAAGAAAGCATCAGCGTTCACTTTTAATCTCTTCCTTCAAACACTGCTAAAATTGAAGTGGTGCAGTAGCTGTAATGCATTTCAATCAAACTGTGAAGACGGTGTTAGATTTAATGGAATCGTTGTAGACATATGCATTTTGCCTACATAAGAAAAAACACTGACAGAAGTGCCTGAAGAAGTCAAACCTAAACATGAAGCATCTAAAATGAAATGCCTAATTGTAATTCTTCAGAGTGCAACAGAGAGTCTTCCAGTAAAACATATCATCACAGCGGAGTAAACATATTAACTGAATATATCTCTTCATGTTAGCAAGGACTTACTCCATTGGGATGCGAAACTGTACTGTGTCAGGAGGCTGCTCTTTCCCTGGCCTCACCAGAGTCAGGAACCAGTTTGGTCTGAAGATCCTCAGCTGAGGGTTTCCCAGCTGGTAGAGAGGGTATCTGAGAGGAAAGCAGACTCTTATCACAAACAGTATGATTCTTGCACATCCTGAAGTATTTCCTATATGCACACAAACTGCCACATAACATGCATCAATCATTTATTGATTATTCTCTAATTATTGGCATCAGTCATTGAAAAAAATATATAGGTCAACCACCAGTGTTGGATGTACTTGCTATCCTTTCTACATCCTGCATGTTTTTTCTATTTGTCAAAAATAATGAAATATTATTGGGGGAAAAAATGAAAGAATAATGTTGATCAGGGGAGACACGCATACACCTGACCCCACACAGCTTTCCTGTACGACAAGAAATGACCAAAAGAACAAAGTGCCTGGTTATAGTTATGCATCCCAATGAGATATTGACAATGACTGTCCTGACTGTTTACAACCTGTTTGATTTGGTGTAAACAATGTTATAATTACCCTTGTCAAAAAGGTTCCAATAAACCAGAATAAGATCTTGTGCCTCAACTACACTGCACGACAGGCTTCATTATTCTAAATCTAAAGTGCATAGGATTTTTCCTACAATCTCTCCCTGTGTGATTGCTGGAAGCCTGCTGAGGGCTCCCTCCCTGGCCCACCTTTTTTGGACATGTCCAAGGCTGTATACCTTTTGGTGTGAGATAATCAACTGGTTTTCTGGAATGTATGGCTGTGTGTTCAAACCAGACCCTGAGATAGCATTATTTGGGTATTCTCCATCTATAATCAAAGTCTCTCTGTGCAGAGCACTGTCACGTGTGGTATGGTAATTGCTAAGAAAGTGAGATTAAATCTCTGGAAGTCTGACCCTGTGCCCCAGTTCAAGACCTGGTTATCTGACCTCATTTGTGTCCTGCACATGGAGAAAATCCAGTAAGACATGATGGGCAATCTCACCAAATTTTTCAAATCTGGCAGCCTTTTTCTGATTATCTTGCCTGATTGGACAAAGTTCCCAGACAGTGACTGATTTTACAGCTCACCTTGCCTCTCTTTAAACATTTGTCTTAAGAAATATTGTGCTCGTGATGCTATGTAGAATAATGTCCTGCAATGTAAGCCCTGTTTTGTTTGTTTTTTTTAATTTCTGTTTTTGTATTTCTGTCGGACTTTATTCAAATACTCTATAAAACTTTCTGAAAATCTTTATAAAAACATGGTTTTAAAAAAAATAAAACCTACACTGAACGCCTACAATCATAATGGCATTTGCTTTACACACCTTGAATTTTTGTTGTAAGTCATTTTTTTATACAGCACAAAATCAAAATATTGTTGAAGAGGCTGTTGCAATATTTTCAGTAGTGCTAATAATGTTGGTATCGTCAAGGGCTGTGGATCAATCGCTCAACAACGAGGGATTCCTCTCCCTGATGCAGGGCATGGGGGTAGACTATAGGTGTACACGCAGGTGAGTTATTATCGTTAGAGAATCCGAAGTGAAGATATTCAGACATACAGGACAGCTGTAACAAGACATGCTAACGTTAGCTTGGTTTTAAGTTCAGCATACAGATAGACCATTGGACTCAAACAAATCAAACCTCTCGTTAAGATGATACAGGCGGTACAGTACAAGCGTGTTACTTACAAGAGTCTTGTTACTGGCATCTCTGCTACCGTTTATTATGAGACAAAAGCAGCCAGTTTGTTGTTTTGTAGTCCTTTCAAGGTTGTCAAAAACAAGCTACACGTGCAAGGATGTACTTCCGGGGGAACTCATTTGACGCATGCGCTCTAGATTAAGACAGTACCCTTGAAGAAAACCTTCAGTGACCACTGCATTGTTAGAAACTCACCAGATGTCAGTGTATGGCAAATAAATTCATATTGCAAGTGGTCAGTTTAGCAAATCAGAGCAATGAAAATGAAACTCTTTTTAAAAAGTGTCATAGGCTAGGAATATTATAATTTCAGTAAGGCAAAAGTATATCAGTTTTAAAAGTAATGCAAAATGTATTTATTTTATTTCAGTACATATATATCAAAAGGATGTACATATATATTTACATATGTTTATATGCATGTGCAGAATATGTAGACATTGGCTGTTTTCTTTTTCAACATGAACAAAAAAACACATTTCCATGCTATATGTGATATTATGATGAAAAGACAGATGCCTATGTACTGTATTAAGAATTTGATTAGGCAGATTAAACTGATTCATTCCCCAACTTTGCAAAACATGCATTGACATGTGTCAGTTTTTCATCAGACATCAATAGTGGAAGCAGTATTAATCTCATCATCTTGGATAACTGTAGAATTTATATGCTTCTTTTTTTGGACTGAATTTTTCAATTTTCTGACTTTCATTGCTAGGAGTACTTTCTAGTGGCACGTATGATGAGACAGCAGCAGAGGGAGACCTTGTACCATGTCTCCTCACTCTGTTTGCCCCAGTGCCTGACCTCACACACCAGGATGTGCGTGCCCGGGGTAAGAATGATTGAAGGCCCCCTGAGTGGAACATGAATCCCTGGCTCAGCTGGTTCAGACCTGGCAGGAAACGGACCACACTGACAGCCCATGGGAAGTTTCCATCAGTTAAGATGCCATGGTTTGTGTGTGTGTGTGTGTGTGTGTGTGTGTGTGTGTGTGTGTGTGTGTGTGTGTGTGTGTGTGTGTGTGTGTGTGTGTGTGTGTGTGTGTGTGTGTGTGTGTGTGGAGGGTGCCGTAGTGCAGTCCAGCATTTGATTATTATGCAGTAATGTAATGTTCTTCATTTGGCAAAGGTATTTGTCACACTATAACAGAACATCCTGCCATCCCTACTTTTGTCCAGGTGATGCTATCTCCCTGTGGAGAAAATGTTTACTGCTAGAAGTTCATTGGTTGTTTACTTCTTTGGTGCATTGGATCTGGTTCATCTGACAGCTGATACAAGAGTGTACTGGAGATTCAAAAAGGTGGTGGGAGGTTACTTCCAAAACACATACTGTAGGCCTAACGTGCACTTTCTTCTGAAAGTTACATACTACTTTTTTATCTTGTTCAATAAGATTTAACACTAACCTAATTTTAATTCTGTCTCCTCTAAATTTAAATGTCACAAGTTAGTAGTGTAGAATACAAAGCATGGAATCATATTGGATTAAGACTTATTGATTGCTTGTTCAAATCCCAGGATCAAGCAGGTATAACTCTACTGTCCAATGTTGTACTGGTAGCATATGAGCGAGCATTCTTCTTCATAAGCTGATACGACATGACATTAAGGAAAAGTTTTCCATGGTCAATCAGTCCAAAAAAATACAGTTTTTAATTTCTAGTTCTGAAAGTAAGTATCGACTTCTCTGAATTACCAAAACAGCTGTAAGGGTTTCAAAGACAAAAAAGGACTTGTACAAAAATAAAGTGATAAATCAGTAACTATAAAGAATAATACTTCAAATGCTCATGATGAATTTACCAAAAGGCTGAATTGTCAGCCAATCATGTTAAGCCTCAAGCAATTTCATCTTTACCTCTACCTCCCAGGGTGCAGACACAGCAGCAGGTCTAGCCCTAGACCAGGCCAGGTCTGAGAGGACAGGAGGGGTCAGCAACATGAAACGATGCAACCATCAGCCAAAGGTTTGGTCTCACACTGTCATCCAACTCTGCCATTTTTAGAAGCCATTCAGGCCTATTAGTTAATGCACACGGTTCTGCTCTATGGTGGAAATTAAAGTTCCGTTTGGTAGTATCACTGGTTGCCATAATAATACAAGCATGATTAATGAGGTTTCATGGAAGTGACTGGGCAAAGAGCCTGTGAGACCTCTGCTGCTCTCATTACTGTTTAAATTTGCCCTTGATGAAAATCAGCGTTTGTCTATGTTTCAGTTTGAGAAGTCATGATCAGATTAATGGTGTGGCCAAATAACTACCCATTCCATACAGCTACATATACATGCACATGCAAGTATACAGCTCTGACTCATGTTAATACACACACCAACGGTAAACCGGACTTTACACAGCTGACTGTGTACAGTTAATGTTGTGCTTCATCAGCAGCCATTTATTCATTTTAATTCAGTAAATTTTAAGTAACAGGACAGTGTGCGAGTTCCCCCTACACTTGTTTGTACATTCCCTCCTGGCTCCTTTCTTTAAGAAAAAGGTGTGCATGCATCAATGGTCAAAGTTCTGATTCTGTGCAGGACCATATCATAAATAAAACGTAATCATTCCTAACTCAAGCTACTTCTGTGTCTGCATAAAAAGGAAAGAGATCATGACAGAAAGTAAATGAGTGTTGGAGACAGAATTGTTAAGGAAGGTTCAGGTCTGGGGCAGTGGAAAGAGGCTGTTTGTGTCACCATACTGAAGGGGGAGAAAGTAAAGGGAGGAGGAGGAGAAGGAGAGAGAGCTCTTACAGCAGAGGTGGATAGACGGAAACAGTTCGGTCTACAGTGGGATTGTCCCGCCAAGAGCCCTCGCTGGGGCCACATGGAAACTTTCCCCTCCGACTCTTAGGCAGCCGGAGGAGAAGTTGTTGGTATTAAATATCCTGGAGAAGAAAAAGAAGGAAACTGTAAATTGAAGATCCAGACGTGAAGATGGAAAAGTTTGTCAGTTGAAGTGAATAGTTTTGCATGTTACAGACTTGCTGTTTTACTGTTTCCCTTCTGTGCCACTTTGTTCTTCCATAAAAATTAAGTAGTTGCTCTGGTTATATATCTGATATTGAAGACTGAACTATTTTGAATATTTCCACAATACCTTGGGAACACCTTGCATAGAGATGCAAAGATCAGGAATAAAACCAGGAACAGGGACCTGACTGAAGACTAAGAAAATATAGGTGAGAACTTTAAGCCCGGATTTGATTTGAAACTAACTTTTTACATTCTGCTGACACAGACAAAGCTCATACAGTATAGGTTTGACCTTCAGTGTGTTATGTTTGTTATGCAACACAGTTAGGGAATGAGGCAAAACTGTGTCAATTATCATTTGTAGCTGCTGTTCTTTGAAAAACAAGTCTCATCGTCCATCAACAATCTGCAGCAGATGTCTCCTAGGTATAAGGTCCTCAGTGGTTGTTGCATATCAAGGGCCCCTGAACAGGTAAATCATTCTTTACATACAGAATCAGCTAGTCTTATGACTTCCACTACTTCTGTTCAGACTCTAATATCTCAATTACTATTAGATGGATTGATATGCATTTTTTTCAGAGAGCCCCTCTAACTTTGTTGATCCTCTTACATTTTATCTCTTACTAACAGCCAGCGAAAGGTCTAACTTTTCCAGAAAAACAGCTCAACAAAAAAATGTATACAGACTTGTATAGTTCTAGTTGTGTTTTTGACACATTTTGGTTGTCCCACCTGTCTATGGCTTCGGGTTATGACAAAAACATGTAAAACTTGTGTCTTTCCCATCAATCTTGGCTTCAAATTCAGATAAATGCTACTAACCAACTATTAGCATGCTAACACTCCAAACCAAAATGGTGAGTATGGTTGGCAAAACCTGTTACATTGTGGAAAGTTTGCTCTTAGGCTGTGCATTTTAGCATACTGATCATAGACTGTATAAGATATGGACGTAGGATCCGTGACGTCACCCATCTGTTTCTGAAGAGCTGTTTGAGGCAAATCGTCGGCAGCAGCCATATTGCTGCTGTCGAGCCAGTGTGACGTAAAGAGGTGGGCTTTGAACCTCCTAGCCAACAGTTACAGTGTTCCTGCCTGCCAATCAAGTCAGCTGTGCCTCTCATTGGAAGACTCGTAATCTCAATACCTTCGAAATTGCTGCGTTAGAAGAAAAATTCACCCCCTCACAGTGTGTGCCGTTCAAGAAATGAGCTATCCAGACTACACTCGTCTTTTATACCAGGCTGTAAACATGTTTATTTCTGCTGTAAAAATCGTCTTTTTCCCATTCATGTGTATGTGACTTCCGGTACTTCCGGAGCCAGCCTCAAGCGGATCCTCGATGAACTGCAGTTTTTAGCACTTCAGCATTGGGCTCATATTTTTAGAGGTTGCCGCTTGATACTGATTTAGCATTTGATTACAGAAAGTTAGCATGTACAGTGTGAGCATGCTAGCATGGCTGTAAAATGTTGTTTTATTTCAGATTAAGATTTGCTTAATCATTAAATACAGAGCCAGGAAGTTTGCATACAATTTCTAAATAGAGATGAACTAGTGCCTAGAAAGAGGTGTAAGAAATTGGTACATTTTTCAGTCTTGAGATTATACTTTTGTGACTATTTGGTTCTTGACATATGAAGCATCTAACTACTTTACACACAAAGCGTAAACCATAAGACCCTTCCATCCCACACCTAATTAAACCCTTGCCCCTTTGCCATCAACACTAAATGAGTGGTCAGAGCTAGTGGCCAGTTCAGGTCAGATTCCTCTGTTTTTTCTTGTCCCATGTTCACACTCTCGGAGGGAGCGAGGGCATGCCACGCAGCAGTCCTCCTCTGCCTATTAATAGCAGCTAGGGATGGAGTAGGGGGCAATTTGGATGGCGTGTAAATTTAGACCCTCCCCCATGGATGTTCCGTTGATGTCATAAGCCTAACCTCTGACCCAGGTGCTTGGCTGCGACAAGGCCAATGTCGAACTTGAATATTAGGGATCTGACCGCAAGCAAGCACTTGCAAACTCCAACACCTGTACATATACAGTTCATGTGCATGCACACAAATGTACTTTAAATGCAGCATCTGAAACAGCTTTAGGCAAAGTATCAATATTAGATCAATATGTCACTCATTATGTTCAGTATAATATTCAGAGTATTTGTGAGAATGCTGAGTCTTTCACCTGACAACAAGTCACACATTAACTGAGAGGGAAGCTCTGTTGTCAGAAAATAGTTGCTGAGCAGATGGAAGTGTGGTTGGTTTCCTGCAAGAAAACATAAAGGTAGCAGATGTATCTTTCTCCCTTATCCTGAATGTTTGACACCAAATCACCACTAAGTTTAGCATAATAATACTTTCTTCTGGAGATCTTAGAATCAACTCTGCAGTTAGAGTGGTGTTATTAGGTGGAGTTCTCACACAGGTTCCCACAGCCTTATCCAGTGTCTCTGCCCATGCCAGAGTTATGTGATGGATCGGGGGGCAGAGGCAACTGATCTTCAAGGTATGTCAGCCGACACTCTTGGGATATCTTGTGCACAGCACCAAGGAAGACCTTAACCTAGAAACATAACAACATTGTTAAAGCCACAATTCCTCTTGTCTTATTTTGGGGTTTGATGAAGTTGTCGTTGGATACCAATGAAACTGTGACCATGTTACTGTAAGAACTGCATCGAAATAAATAGATGGTGACACTGAATTGAAATGAGCCAATGTGATCTGTGCACAGTTCAGGTTTCAGAAAGTCATGACAATGGATCTGCTTCTGTGAGAGCTAAGACTCCAGCATTGCACTTCTACATACTGGACATGTGTTCTGATGCAGCATTCACATTCATTGTCAAACTGTGCAGGTCAAACAGTAGTCCAGCTATACCATGTTGACATTATAACTCTAGACACAATGGATGTTGACAGTCCAAATGCCAACGAATGCCACCTTCGACCAATCACAACAGCACCCGCTAGTCTTGAGGCACTCATAAACAACATTCCTGCCCTCAAATGTCTTCTGTGCAGCGCATGAGTCACACAACTCATTAAACCTTGCACCACCTATAATAATGTTTTGATAGATCACAACACACCCTGAATCTTTGCCCAATCCTCTCTAGTATTGTGCTTTTTTTGTGTCCAATGTTTATTAAAAATAAAGCCAAAACATGCCCTAAATGTGTCAGTGAAACTAATAATAAACCTAGAACACATTTTACAAGCTCCTCTGGTCATAAAAGTTTGGGCACTGTGTGGGTCAGCCTTTTGGATAACCTATTGTTGCACACCAGATTCATCCTCAGTATGAATGTGTTAGGATACTAAAAATGTATTTATTAATTACAGAGCACATGCTTACTGCAAAAGCAAAATATAGCCAATCCAACAAAGCTGCAGCAAAATGACACCAGCAGAGATGTCAGGGAGAGTTGAAAAGCAGAGTCTACAATTGTTGACATAATTCAAATTGTTGAGTAAAAAAAGGATTAAAGCTAAAGGGCAGGGATGTGGAAAGATGGGTGGCCAGGGTGGCATGGGCCCCCTTTGAAATCTGGTTGGCCACCTTAGGTGCCCCCCCTAAATCCAAAACTATTATTGGCTGTTTGCCTTGTGAGAGGCTTGACTTGATGTTCAAATCAACCATTTTGACCGTCTTGAAAAAGGCAGCTAAAAGTTTTATTTATGTTTTAACATAGCACATTTCCTTTTGTTAAAGGTGCCTGCGAGGAACTTTTCAGTATGTGTCAATTTTTGCACCCCTAATGTATGGCTGTGTCAGGGCTGGGTTGGCCCAGGCGTGGCAAACAAAAGAGGCATTAAGTTTGTGTGCCCTAACAGAGAAATGTATATCATTAATTACCCTTCTATTCTCAAAAATCATTTAACTTTATAACATTAAAGTTTTGCATAGGTGTTATATATGTGTGTATATTTTTTTTCCAACTTTGAACACAACATGGTGGCAGAATCTCCTGAGCATAATTCCTTAGGTACTGAAAAAAGGTTTTCCAAAGCCATGCACATAAAAAATGCAAGCAAACTCCTGCACATGTCAAAAATACATTTATTGACAACATTTTAGTAACCAAACATTGTTATTATTAAATGTTTTTAAGCTTTTATTTGGCAGACAGTGTGTTGGAATTCTCCTGCACTTTTGATGGACTCCTCTCTTATACACCTGTCATGTGAAAATAGATGTGCAAAGTACTTTTCTACCAATTACAGCCCCAACAAAAGACAATTACATTTAAATGCAAAGAAAGCTAACCGCCTGTTGCAATACTGCTGAAATGGAAGATTTGAACACAATTTTAAGTCCTGCTTCAGACAAGGCAAATAGCCTTGATGATATTGGGGTGGCTAATCAGATTTCAAGGGGCGCCAATGCCACCCCTCTGGACACGCCACTGCACCGGTCTTATTCATTACCTGATTCCTGTACATGTATTGGTAGTGTGTTCCTGACCTGAATTGTAACCTCTGTGTCTATTCAACTTTTTATGTATCACTCAGTGACAAACGTAGCTGTAGAAAAAGTATGAAAAAGGCTTTTTCTTCAACATGCTGTGGCTTGGCTTGACCGACACCTACCCCCTCATGGTGGTTGCAAGCACAAAAAATGACTACATTTAAGCACTCAAACTTGTCACTGTTAGTCGGGTTTCCATTGTAGATTATGAAGAGGCATCAATATTGATTTCAGCCTGTTCCACTACCAGATAAAAACTCATTACAGTTGCTTTAAATTTTAGAAAATACTTTATTTTCAAAACAGGTGCGAACAATCAGTGAAGTAGAGATGATAAATGAAGGTCCTAAATGTCATAGATTTCACTAGTTAACTAAATTGTAATGTTATTTTACTAGTAAGAGCAAAAGAATTGAAGCAAACTGCTGATTAATGTCAAAAATACATTAATCAGCAAAGCTTTATTGTAGTTTTTAGAGGACACAAGAGCACACAAACAAAAGACAGGGTCCCAGTTTGGCCACCCCAGTCTGAAAAGTCTGGACACACCCCTGCTGAGGGAGCAAATATTTTATAGATTTAATAATATTATGTTTTATTCAAATGATCCATCCATCTATTTTGATATCTTAAAACATGTTGATGTGAATTAAATTATTACCTCAATGAGGACTATGGTTTCCTGTAGATTTTTAAGATTTTTATTCTGAAAATGGATTCTCCAAATATTTTGAACCACATTGAAAGATACATTGATATACACTTAGGGTAAAAAATGAGTGTAAGTAACCTGTACTGACAAATAAACACTTGGTAATGTGGTTCAAACTGAAGAGCACTGGTAGGTTTAACAGTGATGTTTCCTAGGTGTTAAGTGATGCATCTCTCTTTTCAAACTGGAGCAAGGCAGTTCATAAAAGACAATTCTACATGCATGCAAGTTCCTCGATCCAAACCATTTCAACTCCAATTCCTGAGACAACGGGGTTCTTAATAATTGCTAAAAATCTGTCTTACTCAGTCTGATTAAAAGTTTATAATGTGTACCCCATTAAACTCAATGCAAAGACAAACATAGCTCTGGTCTTAAATATTCCACTACTCAGATTCTTGTGCTTGTGGTTTTAAAATCAATTTCAGGCATCACTCATTGCTCCCTTCAAAATGTTTAACACCACAAGATTTAAATTTGGAAAAGGCTAGGCAAACCGTGCCATGCCCAATTGACGCCCCTGGCCGTCCACCAAACCACCGGATGACAAGTCTCCAAAGTCTTTACGCACGGAGAGCGCACAGAGAGTTTGCAAGCACGCGTGGGGGGGTCCCTCCCTTCCAGGCTGTCCGTGGCCTCCTCGCCCCGGCGGGCAGCTCCAAGACTGAGCCAAACCCTCCTGATCCCCCCATTTCCCTCTCTCTACCTTTCCCCTGAAGAAACAACCCGGCGTTACGTCAGAAAGTGCAGGGCAAGCAAGAGAGCGTCTTAGGAGCTATTCGTAGGCATTACTGCCAAACCCGGCTTGGGGCTGCTCACGAGCTCACTGCAGCCAATGCAATTGACAAATCCAACTCTTTTAAAACAGCAGCAGTGTGTGGTAAGTCAATTATTCATTCATACTGGTTTACTGCCCTGGGATTTTTATTTTTCTCACAGCCTTCTTCACATGACAGGTCTCTGTTGCTGGCACAATTGCGCAAAAAAAGCCAACAGTGTAAACAGTGTAAAATTAAAGAGTAGGCTGGTTTCCCCTGTAGCCTCACTGAAAACACCATGACATGATGAAACAACAGAGATCTTTGACGCACAGAGATTTCTGCAGCATTTTTTGTGTTTGATTCTTTGCTGAAAAAACAACATGCCCCACGCGCGAAATAGGAACCCTAGCCCCATCCCAGAGGTAACATGGGACACGGGATTGAAGGAGATGAACGAGACCTGGAAAGGAGCTATTGCCTGTCTCGGGGTGGCCGTCTTCTTTGTCATGACCATCGGGATCATATACTGGCAAGTGGTGGACCAGCCCAACAAAAACTGGATTCTCAGGGGGACTTTTAGCGGACTGATCTGGGAGAGACGGACCCACTCGCTGGTCATACAGACACTAACGGAGGACAAGACCTATGTGGAGATAGACGTCGGGAATGTAGGGAACCCTGACATCGAGGTTCCCTTTGTGAGGAACCTGTGTTGGCTCAATAAAACGGAGTTCTGCTACACGTGGGACTCAGTGGCCGAGGTGAAGATCTCTCTGGAGGTGAATGAGGAGACGGAGACGGAATGCTATAGTATGAGCTGGGCACCGGTGCACTGTCATGTGGAGCTGAAGGTAAGGTTTCCCTTGGTGTACGCTCACAGGCTGATAAAAGTAGTAATGTTAAATGTACGCAAAATGTGATGCACAAAAATACTTTTAACGCTTGGAGCTCTCATGGCTCAAATTGCAGTTTTCTCAGCTTGACATGCAATTGTGTGTGGTGTTTTTGGTATAGCCTACCTGCACAATTTCATTTATTTTTATTTTTATTTTTTAAAGAAGAAAGGCCTATGTTCAAATTTAAAATCCAGAATTTTTGTCATACAAATAAGTCTAAATATTTTTGCTGATCTACCAAAAATGGTGAGATCTCAGAACTGTTAAATCCTGAAAAGTGCATCAATATCATGTATTTCTGCTGCAGGTTTTGTGTACAGTTTAGGAATAATTTGGCTCATATTATTCATATAAAAAAATGCAATACTGATTGGATTTGATTTCAACATATTTTATGATTGCATTTTGTAGGATGTGCTGTTTTTTCAATTTAATGTAATTAGCAATGAAATCCCAACAAAACATTTAAAAAATAGCATACTAATGATGTCTGAGAGACTATTTTGATTAATGACTTAAGAAAATCTATTTCCCTTCATCCTTTACCTTTCATGGTGATCGGCTAAATTGCATTGAGTGGGATACATTTCGTTTGAGATTTGCTTCGTCACACTTGTTTTGATTTTTTTTCACATGCACAGTACTAACTGTACTTTCCCCCCAGCTTAATTATCAAAGGCACTTAACTATTGGGATGTTTGGGGAGGTTAATCTGTCCCCTCTGGAACATTCCTCGCCATAACTCCCTGTCATGTGGCGCGACTGCTCACTGGAAATCTTTCCAAACTTGAGTAGCCTTGATTTTTCTCCTTTCAGAAACCTTGCCCAGTACCTCTCAGGTGACCACTTGGCACCTGTTTTGAAACTTTTTTAACAACAGATCTGCTGACGTTAAACGATTAAGATCCGTGTTTGCGCATTTGGGCTTCCACGCGTAAAGGCGCTTTGAGGGAGGACAAGGTTTCTCTTAGAAAACGCTTTGTCATTCAACACCTCGTGCGTGCGATGCTTTCTGAGATAGACTCACATACCAGCCATCACATACGTTCTGTGGCCTGCATTGAAGTAACAGCAACTCTAACTGGGAGTCAAAAAATAGAATTTATCCTTCCCCTGACACTGAAATTCATCTTCGTCTTACATTCATGTCATTTCTGATAGTGCATCTGTTTCTTATTGTTAACTTGAATGTTTGTATGTGGGTTTTCAGATAAAAATGTGTTTGAGGGTGTTTACATTTAAAAAAATTAACTCTTCAATTTTTTTCTGAAAATTCTTTATGACCTTTAAAATTTAACATTTTAAGGGAGACAAAATTCAACCTCCTCCTATCCTTATGTGTTTAAAGCTCTTTTACTCTGTTCTTGTGTTTGTTTGTCATTGCAATGTGGCATCCCCTCAGGACTGCTTCTCCATGACCAATGTGTCCTGGTATGGAGGGGCCAGTGTCCGGGGTCAGACCTGGCCTATCAATGATCAGAACGCCACCATGCAGCCATTCACTGTGAGCAACCTTAAGGACAATCCCTCGGGCTTCGGCTCAGCCCTGGAACGTTACTTCCTGGGCTCATCAGGTAAGATCTTACTGTTACTGGAGACACCTTAGGAAAAGTGTATTCATAGTTCCTCTTCACATGAAGGTCTGACAGAGCTTTTTAGATCTATGCAATGACAAATAGGTCATCTGTTTTTTCCACACTTGCCTCTGTTGCAGGGTTAGAACAGAGGCTGTGGAAATCTGACCCCACATCAGTGGGTGTACAATGTGGGGCGAGAATCCCAGGGCGAGAGGGAAGCCCTTGTTGTTGTTGTGTTTTCTTTCCACTGCCCCTCATGCGTGTCGTTGTTTGTGTTTGAGATGAGAAAAATAGTCCCACCACCTCCAGAACCAGCATCCCTAAAAACACACACAACACTGCCTGGCCACCCCACAAATAGAGCGCAACACGACACTGTCTGTGGCACGTCGGTTTATTAATTTCCAGATTAGACTACAAAGGGAAGCAAACCACCTTTAGCATCTTAAATTAACTCTTAGGGATGCCGAGGTAATTGCCTTTTGTTTCTATTAAAAGAGCAGGTTGGATGAAGGCCCTGCTGACTCTTATAACTCACCAGGTTATTTTCGGGGGTGTTAGATTTTATCCTGGGGGGCCAAAGGGGGGAGGTAGGGACCACAGGCGGATGTGAATGGTTAATGTGACTGATGAGGAACGTGTGGTGTTTGTGTGTGTGTGTGTGTGTGTGTGTGTGTGTGTGTGTGTGTGTGTGTGTGTGTGTGTGTGTGTGTGTGTGTGTGTGTGTGTGCGTGCATGCAAGTATTGCATTAACCTGGAGGGACTTTGCTCTCCAGCCCCATTTGCTTCCTGACCTGCAGCACAGATCTTGGTTTTTTTTTAATATTTATGTTTACAATCAGACCGACAAAAAATGACTAAGAATTATAATTTTTACCAGCTCAATGAAACATGAAACACTTAATGAGTCATCTGCAAGTACTTCATTGATAGTTAGCAGTAGCGTCACACACATTTACATACTGACAGAAACAAATGTCCACACTTTTACACACACACACACACACACACACACACACACACACACACACACACACACACACACACATCCAACAGTGCACATTTGAAGATGTTATGTAACACAGTGGCACACGGCTTAACAACAGCCTCACATGACTTAAACCCCTCTCCACCTTGTGAGAGGACGACAGTGGTGCTCAGGACCCTGTAACCCTTTGTTTCTCTGTCCAGCTTTGCACAAAGCAAAAAAACACATGCACAAGGGATGAAATCCCCAACAGTTTGGACGTTGCCTGGTAACCACTCAGAGACACATATTTTACTTAGCCCCTGACAGAGAAAACTGATGCTCAGCAATGACAACAATGCCTTCCAGAGCCTTAAAGATACATATAACATGATATCCTGCTTTAAAGTTCAAGGATGTCTAGCTCCTAGATGTTCATAATGTTCACATTTGTCACAAGGAAAACCGTTTTCACAGTTAAAATGTATTATGTATAATATGCATTCGGCTTCTTTTCTTTTTGAATCTGTAGAAATGATCATGTGTAGATTATTTGGATTGAATTGAGCCAAAAAAAATCAAAGAACAGCGTTGTGCCTCAGAGTTCGATTATGTGTCAAGATTATCTAATGTTTGAGGATTTTGATTTCCAAAGTTTGTACATTTTCCGTCTTGTGGTGTACTAATCCTTAAAATCACACACTCATCAGATCTTTTCTCGAAGTGAACACATTTTTTTTTTACCATAACCTGGATGACTGAGAATGTTCACACTTGTTTTAGTGTGATAACAGAAGCCCAGGAAGGATGATGGAGTTGAAAGATAAAGTGTGAGAGGCGATTTGACGATGCTCTGCTTTTATCGTTCTGCTATGGATTTTTTGTTGTGTTAGTTGCAGCCACTAGTACTTACCACTGTATGATATGGAAATTACAACAACAATTATTATCATCATCATCATCACCATCATCATCATCATCATCATCATCATCATCATCATCAACATCAACATTTAACCATTAATGAAATACTATTTGGGCTGAGCACGCTCTTGCAAATCAGCATCTTTGCTTTATTCACAACAAAGGGCTCAGCTTTGGTTCTAAAGCTGACCTCTGGAGAGTCATTAATAATATTTATTCATGTTACTTTGATGGAGTAGCTTTTTTTGTGTACTTATTACCTTTTGAGTATAGTTTTTAAAATCAGTGAAGACAGTGGAGACTGACATTTTTTCTTCGGGAAGTATTGTACTTCACACTTTATTTCCAGAGGAGCAGACACTGAGTAAAAACAAATAAATTAAAAAGCAAAAATGACACAAGCATTCAATCAACTGCCTCAACTGCTAACTGATGGGCTGATGTCCACCACCCAACATTCACCTGGTCTAACATCAAGCAGAGAAGAAGAGCTAGTTGGAAGATAGTTGGAAATATTTTCATAGATTTGGCCCTCCAGGGTTAATAACTCATCAGTGGAACATTTATTTTACAACTTGGACACATCTGCCCAGCCACAGTAAGATAAACAATGAGCTACAACCTGATTTTCATCAGTACGAGCCGTCCCACTGGACAATTTTTACGTTTGTCTCTATAAACAGCCGGCTGTGACCAGAGGGCAGAGGGAGTGTTCAAAAAGTGCAATACAAAATAATGTTACAAAGATTTTCAATAGACTTCATCCTAAATGAGTGTAGTGTCAACAAAATCACTTCAAACATTAACAGTTTCGTGTTGGTTTTACTTCAATAATTACTTTGGAAAATATGCTTTTCTGCCTATGTTTGTCAAGTCATCCATACTTACTTTATCTTAAGAAGATTCACAGTCTCGCAGTTTTACCTCTACTTCAGTAGAATTTCAATAGTCAACTTCAGGAGTTAGAAACTATGTCTGTGAAATTTCAAAAAAACTACAGTGTGAATTTGAGACTGTTTCCAAAAGGCAGTCCCATTAACACAGATGAACATTGCCAATTTTTACAGCTGAAATAAACATGTCTTCAGCTTGGTAAAAAATGGCTAATTTCTTCATTTGTACACACTGTACAGGGGAAAAAAATTTCTGTAACTCATCCCTCATCTGTTTTAAAGATATTGGGGTTAGGAGTAATGCAAACATTTGTGTTATTAGGGGCATGGCTAAGTTGACTAAAAGGGTGATACAATGTAGCTGTTTGCAAGGAAGCCAAAGACCACTGAAAGTTAGGTTAAGGCAGCATTTTCAACTTGGCGACCAACATCAGCCGGCCTCCAACCCCTCCTCGGGTCTGTGGCTCTTTGTTACACAAATATTGCATTAATGTGATGAATATTTTCTGTAGTGTTTCACTAATTAGGGGTTTGAGAAACACCAGGTATAGATCCTGAACCTGAATCTCACCCCCTCTCCCAATCATTATCAGGGCCTCCAGTAACTCTCCTAGCTTTAGTAAAATTTAAATATCATACTGCACCATCGTCTTCTCTCCAAAAGCATTGGTCAGTGCAGAAACTAAAGCATCACATTTGCGGATAGAATAGAAACACATTGCATGGTGTGGTGCAGTCATAATAACTGTGTTTCTGTTGTGGTCAAAAGCAAAGGGACAGAAAGCAATTATAGCAGCTTTTGTTATGGAAAATATCCACAGCTATGTGAGGATAGAAACAGGATCATTATGGGAAACAGTAAGATTATGCAACTGAGTTAAGACTTAAGCAGATTATTGATTTCTTCCAAGTATTGGCAGTGAAATGTGTTTATTTTGGATGGAAACTAGCCAAACCTAATTGCATGCAGAACCAAAAATCACTGCCAGTGTGTAAAATGTTTTATGTTGACTTATTACAATGCGTATTTATAACCATATTTTGTGTCAATTTGTATATTTCCAAGAAGAAATACAGAGAAAAGTTTTGGCTTTAAATGTCTCACAAAAAAAAAACTTTTATGACCTCTCGTATGTTGAAGTTCTTTCTTAACCCTAAAATCCAAAATAAGGGTGAAAATAAATGTCTGAAGTGACTCTACTTAAAGTATATATTTGTACTTGAGCCATAAGTTTTGCCACAAAAACCTACTTTGAACTCATAGTCTGCAGCAGGATGAGAGGATCTGGATTGTCTATGTTTGAAGCACTTTTTTCGCATTAAAACATCGAAAGTGATGCTTCCATTGTGCTCACAATTTAAATTAGCTACAAATTTAAATGAGAAAGCTGGTTCACTTCTCTGGCTTTGAAAAAGAGGCTCAGTATGTTTGTTTTCCTCAAAACAGATTCTTGAAAGGCAGCACTCCAGTTCAAATAAAAATATTAAAGAGACGCCATGTCCTGACCATTTTGGTTACATTTTTATTTATAAAAAAACGGATCAAAAAATCTGAGTTTCTGCATAAAGACTTTATTAAAGCACTGTCAAGAAAACAAATATATTGCAGTTTTAGAGCATGATGTAATGTAGTAATATTAAGATTCACAGCTGTGTGAACCCATTGACTGTTGCAACTTATTTTTGTTGCACATGTGAGGGGTTGCGTTAGCATGGGACCTGTCTGCACTGACTCTAGTTAGTCACAGGAGCGCATTATAAATGTGTTTTGGAATATGGATCTGTGACTGATAGCCTGAGAGGACTCCTGGGGACAGTTAAAGCATGAGCAGGACAGACTGAGACACAGAGAGACTAGAATACAATGACTCTAGACTGTACAGTAATAGTTCACGTTGAACATGAAAAAAAGTAACAAAGTATAAAGGGGGAAGAAAAGTAAAGCAGGGCCTCGGTAGAGATGATAAATTCAACTGTGCAGTGACAGAGTGACATTTGAGAGTGTAGCCGTCTGCAGGAACTTGTCATGGGCCCACCTGTCTTTATCCATACAAAAACAACGTGGCTACTAGGAACAGATTCACTATAAGGGAAGCCTTCTCCTGTATTAAAATCACACCAAGGATTACTTGAGGAGAACAAGTCTCAGTATTTAGAACAAAATCAACCCACATTAAATGACAATATTTATTCTATTTCATTAGCATGTGGAACAACATTTTCTCTATGATTTTTATTCCTGATTTTCTTGAGGACAAGCATCCCGTCATATACTTTCACTTGCAACTACTTCGTATTTCAAAGCTCATAAACAAGGTCTTTTAATTGTCTCCTTGTTTTTTGCAACCATGCTCATTGCTTAAAATTGCTTTTTAAGTAAATTATTCCATCTATAATTGTTAACATCAGTTTAGATTAATCTGTATTTAATAGACATAGACACATTTTTTTCAAAAAAATTTTGCAGTATTAAGTTAAAGTGCAGTTATTTTATGCCTGAATTAATGGTTATGTTGCCTTCAAAAATACCTTTACAACACTGGAAAGTTAAATTTAGCTGAGAATTGTGGAGAATATTTCTGTGACACAGCCGTCAGTGTTTTGAATGACTTGAAAATGTATCTGCTGCTAGAGGTGACGGCTGTTTAACATAACGTCGACAGCTGAACAATAGTCAATGTCATTTCAGAGCTAATAGCTATGCCAACACTTTGGTCACAACTTTATCACAATTATAGTGAAAGAAAGAGTTTGCAATTTATTTTAAATCAGCATGTGATCTGATGCATTACCATGTGTTTGTATTATATTCTGTCACACTGTTTCTCAATACAATCTTTTTAGAATCCTAGAATATAATTTTGTACATCTACATCAGATAACTTGACCCCTATCAAGGTCTCCTCAGTGCATCATATCATATAAGGACTGGCTGTGAGTGTGACCGCTCGAACTGTGCTGACATCACTTCCAATAAAAGTAGTTTATGCTTTGTCTCTTCATATCTTCTTTTTCTATGCTAGCATTTAATGAAGTCAGCATGACAGATGAGAACCAGGTCTGAAAGGACCTCACACTAGGTGGTTTTGGACTCTCCATCAATTATTTTTGATATAGTTGTTATCTCCTTTAGTTCACTATCTTCTATCCTTGGTTTCTTTACTTTGGATCCCTGACTCATACTTTCCACACAGAATCTTAAGACACAATAACTTAACTTTTTGTCATTGGATGTCTCAGAGGAAAGTGGGCAAGCTCAACAGGCAGATAGGGGTGAAAGTTCTCATTCAATCGCAGTTAATTAAGTTCATTTGATGTAACAGAACTGCATAATGATGAAGATAATAATATGTAACGGAACATTTTAATTATGTTGCTTCATGGTGAGCAACAGCAAAGAGAACAAGAGAAAAAAAGATTTGATTTGATTTTTACTTACCTAAGTTAGACTTCAGCATTAATTAAGTATATTATATCTTTCTAAATAAAGAGTATCATCTGTGGATTAAGATCCTGAGATTTGCTTAAAATGTTCAGAAAAAGTTGCTAACTGGACCATGAGTTATTTTTACAGGCCCCAAGATATTCACTCATTGATCTTTTTTCAATAGAAAGTTAAGGAGTCAGATTCAAAGCCTTTTAGTTTCTAAAATCCAAGGAAAGTATTTTTCTTGCTTCTCTATTTCATCACAAGATCACTGAGTCATACTCATACAGAGGTAAATGCTCAAAACACTTTGTTCAAAGATACCAAGCTTCAGTTTCCCTACTGTCCCAACACACGCGCCGGTGTAAGTCAAAGGTCCCCTGACAGCAGCTGCCCCGATGCTTCGACTCTCTGTGCACGAGTCAGAGGTGAAACAATTTAACAATGACTCACTTATCCAAGTAAAGCTTTGTCTAAAGCAACCTGTCATCTCCTGTATGAGAGGCCTAATGTATGAAAACCATTCCACAAACATTTTCCACACTCCATCGCCTACCTAATACTTTCCATCAGGGAAACATTAGAGAGGGACTTTTTTAAAAGGAGGATTGATACGACAGCATCTGGTGTAGTAATAGTGCCTTTAAAGAAACATGAATCATAAAGTTAAGGGGAAAGAAAAGTTCCTGCCGAGATTTACTTTTATTTAAAATCACCAAAAGATAGCATTGTCTGAAAATATCTAATGATCATTTACTGAAGTATTATGCCCCCTCACCAGCTGAGACTGAAGAAGAAAAAGAAACTAGATAATGAATACAACACATTTTATTATCAAAGTACTTTCGTGTAGGATATTTTCATCTGATCTATTAATAGCCAGAAAACAAATATATACTTATGATATTTGATCATAATGCGGCATCTTACTACTGAAACAATATAACTGATTGATGGAACAAAGAGTGCAGAGAACGTCTCTTGTGTGTTTCATTATTTTTCAATAAGTGGAATTGGAAATTTACTGCCATGGCAAAATCCCAGTTTTGTGGCCATCAATTTCTTGAGGTTGGGCACAGAAACTAAGTTTCCATTGTTAAGGAAATGCATGCCTGAGCACACATGCACACACATTTGCAGACTCACACACAGAGCTGGTGTTGAATGCACCTTTTACAACCCCGGTCAGTTCTATAAGTGTGCGCAGGTGTCATAAATAACAGCACGAATATGACAGGTAAAAGAGTGCAGCCCATCTGGAACACAGCCGCAGGGAGTCTGTGCGAGAGCCGAGACACCACATGAAAACCTTCCTGAAGGTGCACATGGTCACAAACGCTATCACCTACAAACGTCAAGCTCAGACGGTGCGAGAGGAAGTGCAGGACTTTTACAGCCCTATAAGTTTTACTCAATATTTCTTGCAAGTCTTCAGGTTCCTGTTAAAGGAAGTGTGTGAATGCGTGTGAGATGAGGTGATCTGTGGTTACTGGGTTTGTGCGCTTGCTCTCCTAAAATCCAGGCATGTGTATGTGTGTCAGATCGTTACACTTCATTCATTTTAACTTCTGCCGGTCGGCTGCTTTAAAGGTGAGGGGATACGCTCGGTCAGGCATATAATTTTGCTTTTGAGAGCTAGTGGAAAATATTTCAGGGGAAGCTTGTAGTGTTTAAGGAATCGTTCTAAAAATAGGGTCCCCCCCTCTCTCTTTCCCTTTAACTCTTGGGCACCCCACTTTGGCTGTAACTCAAGGCCTCAAACCTGCTTCACTTTCTTTAAATAACACTTATTGATTCCTGCAACAGTCTGCTACATACATCTTTGAGTCAAAGAAGAGTGAACGTACAGATCATACAGATCTGATAAGTGCCCATTTTCAAGCAGGAGTTCCCTTTTTGTAGAAATACACACTAGTTTATACAGTGTGAGTAGAGCTGTTCAAACACTTTATCAGGAATGACTGTTTTTTACATTCAAAACTGCATGTTTAGTCACAGATGGAATAAAAGGTACAGCTGCTTTTCTCCAGATTGTCCCGTTTCCTGGAGGCCCTGCAGTGTCATTTCCCATAAAAATTAAATATGACTCAAGAAGTCATGCTTGCAAACTTAAACTCCACTTTCCACCCTGTGTGCACTTTAGTAATACACACAGTTTGCAGTCTGCTGTATCTGCACATCATTCTACGAGACTGCTTGGTGTCTGGTGTACTTGGGTCGCCTCTATTTCCACTGCCTGCATTCCTCTTCTATTCTCCCATAAAGCTATAATATTTTCTCCCCTGTCCCACTTCTGCTGCTGTTATTATACCTCACTAAAATGCAAAGTTTCATGCCGCCTTTCCTTTAGTTGAAAATACCTTAATGCAATTATACCACACAGTTAAAATATAAGACCAGTTCCTTGCAAAAAGCTACATCTGTCCACCATTATGAATCCGTCACAGGCAGTAAGGAGGTGACCTAATACCTTGTGAGAGGCAGCTGAGGAGTTACCAGTATCTCTTTGACATTATCCATTGCAAACACGTGAGAATCACCCTGAGGTGAAAGGCTCTCGGGTGGGCTTTATGCAGTTTGCTACTAATCTCTGCAACTATTAATCTGATTATAAACTGGTAGATGAGTATCCGGTCTGCTCCTGGTCCCAGCCTGCAGGAGAACAGTGAACCCTTTGAAACTAGAGAGGTGGGGTGAAGTGAGCCAAGCTCTCGGCCCGGGTTCAAAGTCTGTCTGCCTGTTTCAATACAGATTTTTGTAATCTGATCGGCACATTTACTGTTTAATCCCAAATCCCAGTGGTGTTGCTTTGAGTAAAACCTGGAGCAATTGAAGTTGAATGCGCTGCATTCTGCTGACTTAAGGTGGGACAGATCACAAAAGAAGAGTCGTAAGGGAGTTGAAGCCAGGCGAGAGAAGGTGGGAGTCAGGACGGGTGAGAAGTGGTGTGTATGGGAGGGAAAGAGGTAACCTGAGAGGGAGGAGGCATTCCTTGCAGGGCAGCTACATTTGCGGGCACGATTATCTGCTTCTCATAATCTCATCATTTCACATGGCCTCAGAAAGAATGTGTATACAAACAGGGGGAAAGGAACACGGGATTTCCCTTGGCTAGAAACTTTTAAATAGCTGGAGAGGACTCACTTAATCACAGATCGATCAATCAATCATTTGTACGACTCTAAATCATGAGAAAACTTAACTCAGGACACTTTACGTGCAGAACAAGTCAAGATTGGAGTCTTTATTATAATGTATAAAGAGATCTGATGTTAAACAGCCAATGAGCAAACGCTTGGCAACAGTGGCTCAGAAAAACTAATTTTTATCAGAAGAGACCTCGAGCAAAACCAGAGTCATGATAAACAGCCATCTGTCACTAATGGCTTGGCTAGGAAAGTGGTATAGAAGGAGAGGTAGAAAGAGAAAGACGGGGATAGAGACAGACTTGGTGATTCATCGCAGTAATAAAAATTACAACAGGTAATACAGGCTAGGGTTAGGGTTAGGGTTAGGGTGTACCAGTTGGAGTCCAGCAGGTTCAAGGCAACATGAACCTGCAAGACATGAGAGCACAAAAACTAGCAGGGAGAGATCTTAGTTAGTAAGATACACTTAGAGGACATGGCAGGTGTATGGTAAACAAGAGATGCCTGAAAACAGTTGAGGATGTTTAAATGAGGAAAACAGACTTTCATCTCTGACACCACTTTCAATATACATTCTGGCTACTTCACCCTCCTCTCATTGCTGTGCAGTGAAACCTATCCATGAAGAAGTTGCCAGCAGGGTAAACTCATCTAACTGCGTACTGCTATATCTCATTCTAGGGGGTGTTATTCTCACATCTGAGCAGCGCAATATCAGCTGACACAGCCTACAACACTCCATCCGTCACTCTCATCCTGGTCTCAGTAACACTTGCGCACTATGTCATATAAGAGGAATCTCATCCGTATGCTCCTTCTTATTGCTATGCATCCAGGATCAGCTTATCTAGTTCAAGTGAATCATTATATAATCTGTTTATGTAATTCTCAATGAATTTCTGACAAGCATGATGTAACAATTTCATATTCTACATCTTTTTTTTCCATGCAGGTGTAGCAGTGCTTGTATCTCCAGATATCCCCCTGCAGCTGGGGGTGGACAGCAGACAACAGTTCTGCCTGCAGTCACTGCCCAGTATGGAGCGTCTACCTTTGCAGTACACTGTGTGTGTGGCCCGCGATGTGAAAGCTGCACACCAGGAAGCAGTGCAACAGCTCTCCCAGCACAGGAGGGAGCTGCCCAACATGAAAGCACTGTGGTAAGTTTGGTTTAGATTGGGAATACTGGGGTTTTAAATCTAGTGGGTATTTAGGCAGTCGTAAGTGGTGTTTTAACTGCAGGAACTGCTCCCATGGAATAGGAATTTCTTGGGGAACTAAGTGCCTTTCGACCACAGGGACCAGGGACTACATTTCTGTCTTTCTTACTTGATCTTGTATTTAAGAATACTTAAGATTTGAATGCTTATGTTTACTCAATGTAATATTTAAATAATATAATGCTGTTGATGTTACAACCCCAATTCTGCAACGATGCATACAATGTTGATAAAAGCAGAATTGGATTTGGTTTTCAAATCATTAAAACTCTATTCAATTGAAAATACAACATATGAAATGTTAAAACTGAAAAAAAATAGCATTATTTTAAGAAAAATATATGTTAATTTGGTGCCAGAAACATTATTCAGAACAAATGGGACAGGAGCATGTTTACCATAGTGTTGCATCATCTGTTCTTTTAAAAACACTGTAAACATTTGAGAATCAAGGCGACTTGTTCCTGGAGTTCTGAAAGGGGAATATCCCAATTCTTGCCTGACAGAGGACTTCAGCTGCTCATCGGTTTGGGGTCTCCTTTGTTAGATTTTTGTGTCATGATGCTCCAAATATTTAAATCAGAGGGATGGCAGCATATTCTGCTCCTGTATGAGTCCATGAGTCATTGAACTTTGCAACACAATGAGCGTCTACCTCAAACCAACACAAGAATCTGTCCTGCTATAGACTGTACTGACCTGAGAGACCTTTGCTGCTTTATCACTAAGTTGAATGCCTGTTTTGGTTAATGGAAGGGATTTGATGGTCTCATGGCTCCACCAGAGCACCTCTGCATGCCTTGGCTTCACCTTTGCAGTATGTCAGGGTCCATCTATAGGCAGTGTTTTGGCTTCACATTTCACATAGGAAGGAGATGGAGGTACACTATTGTCATTAATACACAGTGAATTATTAGAAACTATAAACTTATATAATTCTACCTTTACCAAGCAGTTAGACATGTTAGACGGCAGCGAAGGACAAGATCGGGTCTGAGCAAGACCGGTTTGTTCACCCACCCCATAGTGGATTGCATTGTTTAACTTCCATTCCAGCCTAAAGGATGTGTGGAAGTATGTGGTAGTAATGGTTATATTGTGTAAAATGGTCATTTCCTTTTTTCACAGAAAAAGGAGGTATTAATGAGCCTTTAGAGGGTGGGCTTTGCAGACTTATTTGTTAAACGTCATGGGTCTTAGAGGAAATGCAGATAGCATTAGACTCAAAGAAGCGTTAAGTTCATTGAAAATGAGTTCCTGGGTATTATTCATTATTAAGTATTTTTGTTGGACACACATCTTTTAATTGAATTTAATCTTCATTGTGCATGTTTCCTCTTTGTGTTTGACAGGCTGCCGTTCTGGAAGCTGCTCAGCAGTGTGGATTCAGGGCCGAAGGTGGAGAGGGAGCTGAGGACCTTCTCTAACCGCTTGAGGAGACACCAGCTGGGGGAGGGAGTCATCAGCCTCAATGAACATTCCACCACCCTCCTCTCTGATATGGTACGAACTCTCTGCTGCTCACCCTTCTGACATGTGTTGTCTCTACCAGCTTACTGGGGCTTTCTCAGTTTGTGGAGTTTCACCTAAAAGAAGCAGAGCCAATTTTTAAGAGGTAGATTTAATCTAAGTGATAATGTCAGTCACACTGCTTGAAGTAAGTTAATACACATAATTAATTTATTGATGGACACCTTTTCAATTATGCTTTGTAGTTGATCTTATATTTTGAGAACAGCGTCCCCTTGGCTCTGGTCATTTAAGTTAAACTCAACCTGAGAGATGCCTTATTCCCAGAGAGTAGAGCTATTAATATTTGTACGTGTAAAGGTATGTCCTTTGAAGGAGTATACTACAATATACTGTTGTAAATCAAAATCGATCTTTTTGACCCTTTAAAATGACTATCATAGGACAATCATAAAGATCAATATTACATAACAAATTTAGTTTTTAAAATTGCATCACTGTTAAACTTGCCATTAGGTGGGACATCATGGCAGCTTGGATGCTGCAGTGCACGTCCTTATTGCAGCAGTCTGGGATTTATTGCAGTCCAGGCCCTTTGATGCAACTCATTTCCTATCCCTTTCTTGCTGTCAAATTTTTTATCCAATAAAAGCAACAAAAAAAATCCCATCACAAAATATTGCAAAAAAAAAAAGATTAGATAGACACAATTTTCAAAGGAAACTTTCAATTAATACGTCTGAACAGTTTTTATGGCAAGGAAGGTATATTGTTGTGATCATTTTGACCCAAATTAATATTGTATTTTTAATTGTCCTTACAGTTTGTAAATGTGAAAGTGACTTTAAATGAACACTGAAAGTGACTTTGAATGAACCACTGTTTGCAGTTGTTGCATTTTTAAACTCATGATATATTGGGAACCAGAACCCTCTGTGATCTACTGAGTGGTTACATTAGATTGATTGTAACTGCAGTCTTTCGGTGTATAATTCTTATTTGTCTTAACCCTTTAAGTTTTTCAAGTGTTAATAGAGATTCAGATGTTGAGCAGATTTTAATTCATTTTTACCACTGGCTGACTTTTGAAGGTCTCAAAGCTACAGTCAAACCATAGTATAGTGTTCTGTTCTTCATCTCTTCCTCTTTTACAAACTTTGCACCATGACATCTCTTCGTAAAATTTTACCAACAGTCCTCTAATCCATCAGTCTGCACTGAATCAAGGATTTTGTCATGGTATACCAAACTTTTAAACCAGGGAAACAAAGTACAATGTATGCTACTCTAGCCAGATGCTATGCACATCATTTTTTGGTACATTTATTCTCTCAATCAGCCTTTCTTCATCTCGTCAGCTCTTGCACAGTGTATATGTAGGGTCTTGTAATCCTCCTCTGGACCCTCTTGGCTGTGAGGCTGGTGATGGTTTATCTGTCAGAAGCTCAAAACTGGGCAGGGATAGAGATGAAAGAGTTTCTTAAGTGGATCTACAGAGAGCTGGAAGAGGAAGGACAGGTTCACTGAAATGTCAAAACTGAGAAAAAAAATGACTAAGAGGCTTTGCCTTCATGTTGGAAAATCTGTGCAAAGAGTCCAAAAGACACATTATGCAGGAGAGTTTTTAAATTATGTCCCTAATGTGTAATATTTTTCTAATATTCTGAACTTATTTTGCTATACTTGCTCCATATTTGGTGTTTTCTTCTCTTCCCCCCATACCAATGTTTATTGCTGTTTGACATCTATCCAGTTACTTTCTTTGAATGTTACTGGGAACTGCCTGGAAACAGGACCAGCAGGACCACATTTAAAGTGGATCTAAGTCAATACCAGTTGATGTTCCATTACTGAACAAATACAGCTGAGAGAAGACTAACAGAAACTCTCCTCACAGATCTCAGGTTGCTCTGGTGAGTGGGGTAGCTGTGGGACGGAGAAGAACTGGATGTGTTGAGATATGGCAGGATTTCAGCCAAGATGAGGTTCAGTGGGTGATTCTGACACCGGTTTGATGCTGCTGTCTGACCTGAAAGATGAGGGAGACGTTTCTTTGCACAAATTAGGTCCATCAGAGGAGTCCAGATCAGGCATCTTATTATAAACATGCACACTAGTACGAGTTCAGAAGGTGTGAGATGATAAAAAGTGGGAAAATGGGAATAATAACAAGTCAGATGATGGATGCCATTTGGTGAATGAGTTTCCCATAACCCTGAAGTTTTCTGGTAAATCCAAGACATTTAACACCACTTTTGGCTCAGTACCTCTCAATAAGTGGCACAAAGAATTAGCCAAGCGTTCAGTGCTGTATGGAAACTTCAGGAACTTTAGGTGTAAGGTTCTAGAGAAGTGTGACTGGCAACAATGATCCTCTGTAAAAACTAAGCTTCTCTTTCACTCCAGCTTTTACAAGTATTCTTAAATTAACAGCCACGCTGCAACCTTTCTTTTCCACTCTCCATATTCGTTTGGAATAACACTCTGGCTTTGGAAAATATGGATTATCAATAAGTTTGTAATGTTTTTGAACTTATTTCTGAGACGCTTAATAATGCAGCCCTTTTCTTTAACTTTTTTAAAGAAAATAACCTAGCCTTTGTTGTCAGTAGTTTAGTATTTGACACCTCTGGAGAATTCAACTTTAAATTCAGGAAAAACGTGACACAAAATTAAATGTTCAAAGGACAAAAACAATGTTCTTATAAATTACATAATTTGTGATAATCTGCTCCTTTTTCCCACAGCAGGTTCACTGCCGAAGGTCAGCCTTTGTATTCTTCCATGGTTTTATTCCAAACTTATATAACTTAAAACCTGCTTTACCATGTAAATTCCAAAGGCCTATGTTAAATGGTTCTGACATAGGTTTATTGTCAAAGCTATTAGTTTTCAAATGCAATGCGTCCATATGTAGCAACCATTGCATGCAATATATATTATTATAAAGTTCCAAGCTGTTCCATTGGTTAATCATGTAGTTAAAGTACATTTTTAACATTTAGTACATGCAGTCAATCAACTGCTGGTGCATTTATAACAGTGTATGTTTCTGTGTGTCTGCAGGACCATGACTACCTCAACAGCAGGAGAAGGGGGATGTCCAAGAGACTGACCAGGGACCTCCCACTTGTCAAGCTTCTTAACATTTCCATCACCCTGTCCCCTTTCCTGGCCGTGGACACCACACAGTTCCACACCTCCCTCATGGACGGCACCGAGGCCTACTGGCTCAGTCTGCCCTCGGCCCCTCAGGGACAGCTGGTAAGACCCGGGTCATGATCTCTTGAAGCACTCAGCTGTGCTCACAGTCGTCTATTGATTTGTGGTTGTTGTAGTGGTAAAAAGTTCTTCCCACAAAATGAGTGTGATTGATCCATTCATAGAAACTAGTTCCAAGTCTGGAACATTGAACTTTCCTGAACTTTTGGAAACACTCCAGTCTTTATTAAAGAAACCAGACACCAAACTTTTCCGGAGTGGACACTTTCCATCTGCCCTGAAGCCTGCCTCCATTTTTGAGCTGCAGTTTGATTGTAGAGCATTGTGAACAAGGCTGAACCTGGAAAATCTTCTGCTGATCACTATCAATCAGCAATGAAATAAAAAACTGTGGTGTATCTTGTGTTGTGTGATGTCTATCCTTTAGGTCCCTGTGATGAGTCAGTGGCGAGGGAAGTTCTGTGTCAAGCTGAACATCACAAACCCAGGAGCAGTGAGTTGGTTCCTGGATCGAGTGGGATCCCTTCAGGCCCATCTGGGGATGGAGTACGTCATACTGGAAGGGGGCGAAGGGAATCTGTTTGAGAAGCAAGGACTGCGATCGCCACAGGCTCTCAGTGGGGACAACTACATCAGTCTACTGGCTGATGTAGCCACAAAGATGGGAGACACCACCATTGTGACAGCAGGCACACGGTAAGGCCCTTTAACCTTATATTTTGTTTATGCTCACTATCAGCTGAAATATTTAACCAACAGGATCTTACATTGTTGGTGTTGTTTTTGTGACTTAGGTCAAGTCACAAGCCTCTGTTTGTGAGGATGGCCCCCCTGCAGTCGGACTGGAGCCTGATGGGCCTAAGAGGCATCATTCCCTCCCTGCTGCACCACAGTCTGCTGGGATACAACTTCCTCATTCCTGATGCAGTAGGTAATACCACAGCCTATGGGTCACTTATCACCTCTTATAGCATATAGATATACTTCATATTTTCCCTTACCTTATAAAAAAGGGGTTGTCTTTGTTTCACAAAACATAAGACAGGGGTCATATCATATTGTATCTTCTATTGTTTTGGCACAACAATAAAGTTCATTAAATACTCCAAATTCCTCTGGTAAATGTTGAAACTGAAAAATGTTATACCAGCAACACATTTCAAAAAAGTTGGGACAGGGACAATAAAACACAGAAAAAGTTATGTTGTGCCAAAATCACCTCAACAAACATCTCCCAATTGATAACATTAATTTGTAACAGGTTAATAACGTGTGTGGGTATAAAAAAGGCATTCCAGAGAGGCCGAGTCTCCCTGAAATAAAGATGGGAAGATGGGATAAAGATGGGAAGAGCTTCACCACTCTGAAAGATTGCATGAGCAAATATTTCACCAACTTCAAAATGTATACCATAGTTCCTTATGTCTCTTTAGCATAAAACTACAAATAATTTGGGGCTTTCATCATCTACACTACATAATCGCTACATCCACAAAATTCAAGTTAAAACTGTACCCTGCAACAAGGAAACCATACATAAATATGATGCAGAGATGCTGAGGACTTATCTGGGCCCAAGCGCATTTGAGATGGACTGAGGTAAAGTAGAAAACAAATCAAAATTTGACATTCATTTAGGAAATGCATTCTCCGCTCAAGAGAGGAGAGGGAACACCCGGCTTGTTATCAGCACACAGATCAAAAGTTGGTGCCCATGGCATAGGTAACTTACATATCTGGAAAATAACTATTAATGCTTAACAATACATACAGGTTTTCAAGTAACATACAGTCTGCTGCCATCCAGATAATTCCATTTTCAGGGAAAACCTGTCAGCAAGATAATACCAAACTACATTCTGGACGTATTATAACAGCATGGCTCTGTAGTAGAAGAGTCAGGGTGTGAAATAGGCTTGCCTGCAGTCCAATCTAGTCACCTATTGAAAACGTTTGGCACTTCATGAAACAAAACATATGACAAAGCATGATGGTTCCCAAACATTTACAGAGTGTTGATAAAGGCTGTGGCTCAGTGGGTAGAGTCGGTCGTTGGCAGTTCGATCCCAGCTCCGGCAGTCACATGCCGAAGGGTCCTTGAGCAAGACACTGAACCCCAAATTGCTCCCTCTGTTGTTCAAACGTGTGTGAATATGTACTTATGTGATCAACTAATACTGACGGTTCCTTACTACATAGCAGCCTCTACCATCAGTGAGTGAATGGGTATGAATGGGTGAACGTGACGAGTAGTGTAAAAGCGCTTTGAGTGGTCAGAAAGACTAGAAAAGCGCTTTATAAGTACAAGTCCATTTACCATTTACCATAAAAGAAGAGCTGATGCAACACATGCAACACATGCTGCTGTCTCAACTTTTTTTTAAACATGTTGTTGGCATTAAATTTAAAATGAGCAGATATTTTTTCATAAAACAATAAAAAAATTTAATTTCAACATCTGATATGCTGTCATTGCACTATTTCCAGTTAAATATAGGGTTGGAATCATTTCTAAACTATGAAACTATTTTCTTATCAACACCTTATACAGCAACCCAACTTTTTTGGAATTGGGGTTGTACTAATACAGGTCACCACAGTCAAACTAATTGTTTATATGTTTATATGATTTGTGTGACACATTGGACTGGAGTAGCACTGGTCTGGTTCAATTGGTTCTTGCCCTTTGCACACACATTATATATTTTGTAATACTTAAGGAAATTATGTCTTTAGATACAGTCTCTGCCAGTTGCAATATTTTCTGACATGATGACAAATTAGCTGCAAGATCTGGCATGTTCTTCCATATCAACTGTTGTTTGTTTTGTTTTCTAGTGTATTAAGTCAGTGGTCTTCATATATCTTAAGATGTAATGAAATCTTAATGTTTGTCCAGTCTATGGATATTCAGCTGGTCTTTGGATTTGTCCAAAGTTTAAGTAGAGACTAACAGCACATGCTTTCAACCTGAAAATGTTCACATATGGAAATGTCTAAAGTCTGAGTAAGAATTGAGTAAAAGTGTTCAACTGATGTTTCTTAATTTTTTCTCTCTCCCTGTAGGTGGCTCCCAGTCCGGAGATCTGGTCACAGATGAGGAGTTGTTCATCCGGTGGCTGGAGATTGCAGCCTTTCTCCCCGTTATCAGCTTCCACACACCACCTTGGGTCGTTGGAGAGGACCGGGTATGCAACAAGCACTTTACATAAACAAATCTTGAGCCAAAAATCCCACTGCAAAATCAGACTTGGATTACTTTTTGTAGTCTCTGAAACACGCATTCTTCTCCAGACTGAGAAATACGATTTTCACGTTGAGAGATGAAGTGAGGTGATGTGTGAATACTGCCAATAAATCGTCTTAAAGCGAGAGAGATTATCCCTCTGTCTCGCAGGGTGGATAAGCTTACTTAATAAAGGAGGCTCGAGAGAGGAGAGTTTATTGACCCAGCAGCCTTTCATCAGGTTTGGAGATCAGTTCTGAGAAGTACCCACCAATGTGTTTGGAGAGGAGCACAAGATCTGGTCTATCAAAACTCAGACCTGCAGGAGACGCAGAACTAAACCCTGGATCTCTCTGCTGGAAGTATGAAGTGGAGAGTTTTTCTTGTATGACAGGAAAACAAAGAATACCACCTTAGTGAGTTAGGTAACAGATATTAATACCTTTAAAAACATGGGATCCAGTCTCCTGTTGATGAACAGAAAAGCACTTGCTACTTCTCAAAATTGTGTAGGCTATTTTTCCTCTCAATGGGAGCGATTGCTTGGCCCCCTCTTGACATCACCTGTGGTTACGAGTACATCTGTTCCGCATTACTGTCCCTCCCCAAGATTTACAGCTCACCCTCACTCTCGAGAGCCACTTCTGCAGGAATGATAATGAATTTGAGGAAAAGTCTTGGAAAATACTTGATTGTGGCAATTAAGATTTCCATGAGTAATTGACAAGTGTGACAGAGAGTGAGCGAGTGACTGTTTTTTTTTTTCCACACCGAGAGGACTGAGGCAGCAGAATATATTGGTTGTGACTTGAGTTGCGTGACAAAGATAAAAATAGGCCTTTTGGACAGCGAGACATTTGACAGCAGCAATGTTTTCCATTTTGGTCTCTTGTGTGGCCTTAAACTTATAAACTCAGATGAAGGGAGACTAAGGAGAAACTCTAGAGGAAAATAGACTCCTACATATGATGAATGAGTCTTCTTTTATAGCTTTTACTGTTGTCACATGTGGCACACCTTTACTTCCAAAATGTGTGTTACTTCAGTCAGGTCACAGCAGTGACCGAATTGGAATCAAATAGCATAAAAACCTCAAAGCCACACACATGCCTGGCTTTACAATTAGAGATGAATCGACTCAAAACTTGGCAGCAACTTCAAGCTCATTCCTGCAAATGTTCTCCATCCCAACTCGTAAAAATACATTTTTTATAGACGCGGTCAAGTTTTGTTTTTGTCTTGGGACACTGAAGAGGATGTGACCCCTCCAGGAATGCTGAAGTAGTTTGGCCGTAGGGAGACAGAAGGAAGACTCGGACAGAGTTAAACCACTGAGTCAACAAAGAGCTGCTCAGGCTCTGTCTGCATGTCTAAGGATAGAGATGGCACAAAAGTCTTTTGCAGGCCTCATTGTCAATAATATTTTTGTCCTTGAATCCTTGTGGCAGATGATTGAGTTAGGGAAACAGCTATTTTTTTTGTGGGTTTCAGTTTCTCAGTTGCTCTAGATTTCTTGAAAATATATTTGGCTGAATACTTTGCTAATGGACGTAAGTGGTTTGTGTTAAAATAGGGCTCAAAATGACCGACTGTGACTACACTTCTATGGGCCAGTCTGTAATTTCTAACTGCAATTCATGACATGTTCACTGTATTTCCTCTATTAGGTGATGAACCTGACCCGGAGCTACATAGCAAAGCACCAGAGGGACGTGGTACCGCTGATAGAGAGGTGTGCAGAGGAGTGGCGAATAACGGGAAACCCCATCTACCGTCCAATTTGGTGGCTTAGTCCTAGTGACCCTATGACTTTCACCATCGATGACCAGTTCCTCATCGGCGACGAGGTGACTTAATGATGTTCTGATGGGGAGAGATTGAGTGTCTCGGTATCTGATAGTGCATGACCTAACACCCCCCCCCCCCAACAGTAACCTGATGTCTCGCTTATTAAGTGTACTACTCCCTTACATCTGAATTTGTTTTACCAAACTGCTGTGTGTGTTTCCAGGTCCTGGTGGCTCCAGTGATGGAGAAAGGGGCACTGCAAAGGGATATTTATTTACCTGACGGGGGTTTTCAGTGGCTGGACAGCCAGAACGCCCAGGTGTTCAATGGGGGGACGTTCCTACAGGACTACCCTGTGGCCTTGGAGGAAGTGGCTGTTTTCTTACGGAGGAGCTGAGTCACATGACGGATTCACAGAGTCCCCTGACTTATCCTGTTACTGTTTTGAATTAAATTCTTCTTTTTTTTTGTGCTGTTCTCAACTTGCACTTTTCCACTAAAGACCATTGACCCTGTCTCAAGGTCCTGTCTTGAGATAAAATGTAGAAAGATTTTTTTTTATACTTGCACTTTACAGTTAAAAATGATTTGTATTTTTTTCCTTTGTGACTTTTTTTTCATCCTTTTTTTTAAAGTGTTAATCAGTTTTACCTCTTGGCTGATTTGTTTCTGGACTCTTTGATTATTCTCTGCTTTTGTTTGTATCTAAGTTCTGGAGAAATCTGTGTGTTTACGTACTGCATTTTTACAGTCTTTAAATTTTGATTTGCTGCTGGCTCTCTTGATAAGGAGGAACAAAGCAAGCCCCTTGTTTGCTTAAAAAGAATCTGAATCTCTCAAGAAGACCAAATGAAGATAGAGAAGGACAACGGGAAATGTTTCAAAGGATTTCACAGGAGGAAATGCTTGTAGGGTGGAAATTTGCCGGCAGAGAGCTCTGTACCAAGGCCATTACACCATGGTACTTTATGTCTTGCTAACTCATCAGAAAGGCTTTTACTTGAACTAATCAGGCCTTTTGTCTGATGTTTATGAATGTACCTCAAGTTATGGTTTTTCACTGCTTTACTTATTACAGTCAACAACCTATCACCCCTTAGCACTTATTTTTGATATAGTTTAACTTATTTATCGACATACCACTTTGTTGGACAACTCTATGTCCTTAAGTACTGTAGGCCAGAAAAACTTGAGGCCAAGCCACTGTAATTGTAACTCTGGCTATATTTAAATTAAGATTAGCTGTTACCTTCTTACTAACCTGCTGTAGTACTGGCTTTCAAAGAAGCTGCTTAATTTTTCGATATTGTGTTGATGTACTCCTCCATCTTCATGTGTGCCAAATTAGGTTACAAAGTTAGCCTTGTTGACGATGCCGCAAAAGGTTAAAAGGAGATTTTTGATTGATAGTTTGACATGTTGAAAAAACATGTACGTCACGTTCTTCAAGAGTGAGACAAAGAGACAAATAACACTCTCATAATTGTGTGACTAAATGTTGAGTTACTACAACCATCTGGATAAGCATAGTGCTAAGACATGTTATGGCTAATAGCTAAGACTGTAAGCATTGGTAAACAGCAAGCATAATCCAGGGCCAGACTGAGCTTTTAGCTGTTAGCCAAGACTGTAAACATTGGGGGAAAAATGTTTACATGGTCCACAGCTAGATTGACCTGAAAGACTCATTATCTGGCTTAATAGCACTACACTGTTCCTGTCAAAACAAACAAATATAGAATGGATAAATAAATTGCTTTGCCTTGACAAAAAGGGTACAAATTACATATTTTTAAATATGTATATGCCTGAATATTTAGTTTACAGAAGTATATACTTTCTCCAGGTATTTGTTTTTACACTAAATTTGCTAACCATCTCCACATAACCTAACCATGTCCTTGCTATAGACATCATTAACTGTAAAAATATTAGAGTGGTATCTTTTTATTATCAAAATCTCACATGAAAGCAAGTAACTGTTTTTCTTACAATGTCAAACCTTTTTCCAACAGAAGGATATTGGGCAGAAAAGCTCTGAAGACTCCATAAATGATCAATAAGATACTTTTTATATGTCATAAATATCAAAACACTCCCTCACGCTTTTATGTCACAGAGTTGCATTCACCACTTTTTGTCAGCCCTGGGGTGTAATTGAATTTCAGCTTACGAGTCACTAAGCTTACTATTTGGGCAGTTTGACTCTCATTGTATACTTTTATTTAGCCGACTTACTCATGCCACTAATTCTTTTTAAATTGACTTAACACTTAAAGCAAATGGTATGTAAATGAGAAAACTGATTTTGATTTGTTACTGTATACAAACTAGCTGATGCAAGTGTATCTATCTTTTACCATAATGCAATTCCCTCTGTACAGTTAGTAAGCGAATGGTGCTCTTGTTAGTAACTTTGCTTTATTGATTTGTTCTTCAAAACCTTAAATGGCCAGCAGTGATGATACAGAGTGAAATATCACTAAGTGAATGCTTTACCACTAAATTGATTGTGTAACTTTGATCTATTAAGTTTACTGTATCAACTCGAACACTCAGGTCTTCTGAAGCTTAGCACATCACCAAAGTCTTAGTGCAACAGAATATGTTGCTAAATATTGACGTCTTAATCTCTCCTAGAGCTGAATGTACAATGGACAAACTGTGATTTCCCAACCGAGCCCTTGAAGTGAGGGACTTTTCAAGTTCCTGTTCTGATGCCTTTCATTGAATGCTGTGGCATGCTCTCATTTAAGTTGCAGGAAAAGCTTTTGATGTGTTATTCCTTCTCCTACAGACTGAGCAAACCATGTGCCTTAATATGCCACTCTTAAATCTGGGCAACCCAAATGTCTGGATTATTGCAGTATCAGCAATGTACATATTACGATGACTGTGCCATTACAAGTGTTTTTCTATTCTGTAAATCAGAGAACTTAGAATGACAAAGTTGCAATAAAGTTTACATTTTCTTACTTCACTTCCCAAAGGTCTTTAGTTTTCTTTGGTTGCTTTATAGTCACCAAATTTGAAAGTCGGCTCCAATGTGTCTGACTGATTACGGCAGTGGTTAAACCATTGGTTATAGAAGCTATATACAGACTTTGCTGATGACTGATTTATCAGCTTAAGAGTGAGTGAGCTACAAGAACTAGACTCTTTAGGTTGTGGTGGTGGCAGCTGTTTCTTTATTAGGCTAAATAAGCTAAGTTAGCCGGAGAGGCTCACAGATTTAAGTAAAGGGTACACAACAGCAAATCAGAGTTAACTTCTGATTGCTAATTCTCTGTGTGATCCAGCCAACAACAGTTCCTACTTCCACGAGGAATCCCTTAAATACTACAGTACATCAACTCAAATGCAGATGAGAGATTAAATAGAAGGACTAAATTAGCTGAGTTTAAATTAACAGAGAGCTGTTGGTAGCTATCTACCTCTCATCTAAGACATTGAAGCAAACCTATATGCATACTTTGCAGCATTTAGCAGAATAGACTTCATAGAACTGGAATATAAGTATATTAAAGTTTGTGAATAATCATCTGAATACAAAAAACTATTTGTTTTGTTAACTTAGAATGAGTTTTAAAATCGACATTGTTTTTTTGTATTTTCTGTATTTAGTGAGTAGCCAAAGGAAATGCAAAAATTGGAAGAAGAAGAAGAAGAAGAAGAAGAAGAAGAAGAAGAAGAAGAAGAAGAAGAAGAAGAAGAAGAAGAAGAAGAAGAAGAAGAAGAAGAGTGGTTCTTATTGCACTCAAAATAATTTATACTTATAGAAAATGTAGGATCATACCTGTCATCCATCCGAGAAGCAACTTGTTCTCGAAGGCCACCATCGCTTGTGGAGCCTCGCAAACGAGAGGGGTGAGCAAGGGAGCATTTGAGCTAGGTATTGCAAAAGACTCCCACTTCTACACATTGTCCATTTAAAGCTTGATGTAATCTAAAAATGCAAAATGATTCACTTATATTATCAATATGTTTATTTCTGCTATAAAGTTGGACATAGTAGCATAGAGCTTATTTGGGATTGACTCGCTTTTAAGGCCAGCCTCCAATGACGACTTGAAGAACTGCATTTATGGCACTTCCACATTGGCTGTAATTCTCAGTCCTGTGGCTTTGTTCTGGGGACATGTTCCTAACTGGCCATCAAAGGACTGAGGAGTAGTCTCTAACACCCAATGATTCCTAATGGAAACACTCAACTGCAGAAAATATTATAGAGAAAATGAACATGATATCACTTGTATAAACCTGTGGAAACCGCTAACACATGTGCAGGCCACTGTGTGAGTGAACTTGTGTGAGTGTGAGACTCTTAACATTAAGACTCCTCACTCTTCCTTCACCTCAATTCAGATGGTCCATGTCACCCCTGAGCATGCTTGACCACCAACATCTCCACTAATTTCACTTAAACCTAATAAAAGTTATTTATAGCTCTGGTGAGCACGCGGTGGGAGAGATTCTCAGAGGAATCACATTCGGCTCAAGCTTCTCTTCTCTACCTTCCTCTCTTGCTGCCCCTTGGCTGAGTTCCACCTTGGGGCCCCAGGACCCCGCTTCTTTAGTGCAGTTAAGACAGGTGCAGCTGCCCGCAGACATGCTCTGTCCCTCCACGCCAACCTCCGAGCTTGCCCTCTCCGTTTACACCCGTCTTACTCTGGCAGATTCATATAGCACCTTTAAAAAATCTCTAGGTGCAGTTCTCAGCTATATAACATTCACAAGGCACAGTAGTATGATTTCATCGTTAGTGAGGTGATGAGGTTACACTGATAGAGGCCTGACAGGAGAGAAGAGGTGACAGCAAACCTGAAGTGACCTGCATCATTCAAAATGATTGTAAGTTAAAATAGTAGACATTTGATATAGCTGATTAAGTATTATGAATAGCTATTTCAAGAAATCAACTAAGTTAGGATTTATCCTAAATTAGTGTATAATACAATGCTTGATAGTATAATTTCCTACTGAAATTGTGTAGTCAAGACATCTACTCTTAATTTAACATTTAGCAGGACACTGTCTAATCATTTTTCCTCAATCACTAAATCAACATTCAATCTAATTAGTTTGGGGCATAACGGACTTAAGTAAGAAAGTCCAGCAAAGCAGGGAAAACAATTTGTCCTGCCAAAGCCAGAATTAAGAATGACACAAATGATCTGCATACAGTAGCTGCGTTGATGTTTGGTGCACTGTCAACTGCTACCAGTGATTACTACTGGACAAAATGGGAAACGTCCCTGCTCCTGTGTGAACGATAAGCTTATAAAACAGCAGAGCCAACGTTGGCTCTCGTCGTTTTTGAGAGTGTTGTGGAGCAAGTGGCGTATGAATTAAACTGGTGACAAGGGGAGGCTGCAGATCTTTCCCAAAGTCTACTTTTAGAAAGTGCAAGTCAAGGTTTTAGGTTTCAGTGTCTGCTCTTCAGTGAATGGGTTTTCCAGCTTGCCAATTAGGTGTACAATTTAAAGGCTTGTTGTCCAGAGGCCAGCCACTTGAAGTGACTTAAAAAAATACTGTTTGGATTTGTTATAGTTTGCCTGCATATCTTTGGTTTTTAATGAAGAAGATACCATTTTTCTCTCTTATTTGAATACTTAACATTTTGTCAGTGAGCAAAAAGCAAGGATACATTTGAGAGTTTTAATAAAGACATAAATAAAACAGATATACACACGGCTTGCTTTGATAGTGATCCTTTTTCTCAAATAGCCAAACTGCAGGTTCCCAGAGTCGATGAGGAGTAAGCAGACCTCAAGTATGCAGTCTTGAAATGTTAGCCTGCTATCGGAAGCCACAGGCAGGGTGACATCAGGGCGGGTGTACCATTGTGGAGGTGTGTGTGTGTGTGTGTGTGAGGGAGAGAGAGAGGGAGAGAGAGAGAGAGAGAGAGCAGTAGAGGGCCCTCCTTGGATATTTGTCACCTCAGCGATGCCTTTAAACTTCTTCCTGTTTAATTCAAGTTATTAGCTGTATAACCCCCGGGCAACAGCAGTGGAGGGACTTTCTGACACTCTCAAAGATGGAACTGGCACCCGGGTGCTGCCAGTTGAGCCCAACCACCTGATCGCAGAGCAAGCTACGACTTCCCTTCCAATAAGTAAACACTTAGCTGGGGGAAAGATCTCATTTTCACACCAGACCAGTTTCAAGGGGTTTACAAATTGTCATACCTAAGAAAAACTGGTAAATGTAGCCATGACCGCAAGCTAACCCTCTGATGCAGCTGAGGGTTGAGCATCCAAAATAAGCAGGCGCTAAACCATTATGACGGTGTGAAGTACATGACCTTTGTGCTTGACAGGAAAGACTAAAGCCTCATTGGTTCTCGAGGAAGGAGATGGTTTGATTCACTGAGCCTTGGGATAAAGAAGATGGGTCATAATAACACCAAGCTAAACACCTGCTGAATGCAAAAAAATGAGGGCAGCTAGTAGCAAAAATTACCCATGCTAGCTGTATGTAATTCAAGGGATGGCAGTTTGTCAGTCTATCACATTGAAATATCTCAACAGATATTTAGGGGATGGCTATGATAATAAGTTCAGACATTCATGGTCCTCAGTGGATTGACTTTGGTGACCCGCTGTCTTTCTCCTTTATTACTGCCATGAGGTAATATTTGTTTTTGTAACAGTTGCACTACAAACATCGATTCATGTCCACCACAGGTTGAATTGCAGTGATTGCTGTAATATCTTCACATTTGCCCTCGCCTCAGCTAAGTGTCAAAATTTTGCCTTAGTAAGTTACCAAATTTTAACATGCTAACATGGCTAGCCGTTGCTCATAAACATGACAGAGTGTGAAAAGCTGTTTGTTTTCTCTGATGTTTGGCAACCTATCCGATGTACCCCGCCACTCGCAAACTAACAGCTGGTGCCTTCAAATGGGGCTGTTTTACATTGTTAGACCACATGGACAGTGACTACACCTCTTATGGTATTCATGACATTGTAAGTCAAATTTTTCTGAAAGCCTTGGTTTCATTATTTGAGACATACCTGTTGTTTTCAGAAATGGCAGAGCCCTTGGAATCCAGTTCTATTTAGTCATTTTACTGTTCATTTTAACCAGTGGTGTACATGTTGAACAGAGGGAACTAGGTTCCCATTTGGTAACCACTTGAACTCCAAGCCTTTCTTCTACACTACTTAACAACATTACTTTGAGTTCCATTCATAGACTGTATAAAAGATAGATGTAGTATCCCTGACGTCCCCCATCTGTTTCTGAAGCGCTGTTTTGAGGCCAATAGGCGGTGGCAGCCATATTGGAAATGTTGAGCGATTGTGACGTAGAGGCAGGCTTTGAGCCTCCTAGCCAACAGCTACAGTGTTCCCGCCTGTCAATCAAGTCAGCTGTGCCTCTCATTGGAAGACTCGTAATCTAAATATCTTCTAAACTGCTGCGTTAGAAAAATACCCCCCCCCCGTACAGTGAGTGCCGATCGAGAAATTAGCTATCCAGGCTACACTCGTCTTTTGTACCAGGCTGTAAACATGTTTATTTCTGCTGTAAAGATCGTCTTTTTTGAATTGGTGTGCAAGTGGTTTCCGGTACTGCTGGAGCCAGCCTCAAGCGGATCCTCGCTGAACTGCAGTTTTTAGCACTTCCGCATTGGACTAATAGTTTTAGACCGCAAGTTGACGCTTGGTTCCATTTGAAGGCAGCATATGACCTCTGTGACCCCAAACTGGAAAAGCAGTATAGACAATAGACAGATGGATGAATGATAAAAAAACTGATGAACGTCTGCTAACTAGAACTAGCAATAATTTAAATTAGTTATTTTGTTCCAATTACTCGACTTGTCCCTCTTGCCATGGTGAAACCATAACCCGTGAAAACGCAGTGCTCCTCCTCCACAAGTTCTACAAATGTAAATAGAATAGTAACAATAAAACGCATTCATACTAAGGAGTGATACAGCTGTCAGACATTCACTTTATTGTTAAAACATGTTTTGGTTTATCAGCTGTTTGACTTTTTACACATCTTTAAATTAAAGGCAAACATATACAGCTTTATCTTCAAAAAGCATGCAGCATCTTAAACATGAGGTCTACTGATAAAAAGTCATACAACTACAACATACTGGCAAAATGTGTGATAACTTAACTGTCGAGTTAAAAATAAAAGGAGGCCTTTAGTCTGTTTTTTATTCTTGAATTAGCAAAGCTCTAACGTAGCACGTAGCATTCTGCATTTTTTGTTTTGTGAATAATCTGGATAAAACATTTGAAAAAATAAATAATATGAAGAACTGACAACATAGACATAACAGAAGTGCATTCCTACATATGACAGCCCCACTAGATTCCCACTTCCTAAGCATAGTCCCAAGAGAAACAATGATATCCTACTGTACTGGAGAGACATTACGAGCTATGGGCAAATCTGTTCTTCATCTTTTCAGCTGCAACACCATTATACTGACAACTTTACAGTTAGCTCATTAACTTTACATCCATGTTTATTTGACAACAGGCTACTGAGATTTTTAGACATTGGTTAGTTTGAACCAAAGGGCCAGTTATGGAGTGCACAACACAGTTTTAGTACAATTAAACCCCCTTATTTTCTATCCCAAGAAGCTGAAAAAAAGTCAGTCGGCCTTGCATTACCAGTCAAACTCGTGCAAGTGAGATTCAACCCAGACACGCACCACACCTTGCCGATCTTTCACTTCCACAGCAAACTTATTATTATACTAACTACTAGCTCATGTGTTCATGTCGTACTGCATTGTAAGCAAAACCTTCAAATGCTGTAGCCTGGAACCCAGAATACTAGGCCAAGTTAGTAAAAACCTGAGTATGGAAACAACACACATACACACATACACACATGATCTGCCCCTGTTGCTACCTCATGTTATTACTGAAACAAAACATGTGAGCTGCAGTCTTTCATCAAAAAAGAAGTGAAAATCTTTTGATTAGACAGTAGCAACAGTTCCATGTCCTCTGTGCTGGTATCCAGACAGACAAAGGCTGATTACCTCGAACTTCTTTCATTATAGATCCACTGTTCCACTCCTGCCTGCCTCAGGTAAGGGATTACTAGATACCGTCAAACTTTGCAAATCAGACTTCTTCAACTTAATCAAATGAAATGTATGGACACCAAGCAGCATGCAATTTGTTGATTATATTAAACATTACATTTGCTACTTTGGCCAGTTACACGTGACTCTAGTGCTGTCAAAACCTAAAAACAAAACCAATCAAAGGATTTTGGGGGACATGGGGGTGGGGAAATTAAAAGTTTGCATCATCTCTCAACACAAAACATAATTTAAATCATGGATGATGCTACTTTACAACCCGCTAGCTGAAATGTCGTATACTGTGGTAATACAGACTTGATCTCAGACTACAGCAGCTCTCCTTTTCTCCTCCCTTTCTGCCTTTTTTTTTTACATTTGTGGGTCACTAAGGCACTGGTGCGTACAGTCCTGGAAATAAAAACTATGATCTGTGCACTACCTGTACCCAACACCACCTGAATCTCACCTTGCCTATACATACAGTACACATTAACGCCTTGCACACACATAGACAGAACTGGTTTTGAATAACTCTCAACTGTCCTTATATCTGCAACATCAATTAACTTAGAAAATAACCCCAAATCCAACATTTGATTCTGTACAAACTTCAGGAAGAATATATGTCTTACTAAAAACAACTTTTAGTGTTTATCAGACACTTAGTTGGTTTTCTTGTTGAGCTGGAACAGGTCCAGCATGTCCAGCATGGCATGTTTGATGTTAGTGCCAAAACGGTGGGAGTCCTGACATAAAAAAAAGGTGGCATTAAGTAAGGTCTTCCAAAAATCTCAATTTTAAACATTCAAAAAGAGTTCACTTACTGTTTCTGGGCTTGAATGTTTGCTTGAGATGTGGAAATTGATGAGATTCTCACCAACGATGATGTAGGAGACACCATAACCATCATCAGCAACCTGCAGGACACAGGTGGAAGGGGAAGAAGGTGAAGTTCAATTTCTACATTAATCTCAACTAAATGTGGAAATATTCAGGAGTTTGAATCTCTAGTAGAAACATGCACCTTCTTCTATTCAAGGAAAGAAGAACAACTGTCCTCACTCTTGTCTTTTAAACATCTTCATCAAGAAATAAGTTGATGACTTACCGGACCAAATCCACCACCCGATGAAACATACTCAGGGTGTTTGACCAGATCAAAGAGCTCAAGCTGCTGCAGAGGGGTCTGACTGGTGGATAGCCTCCAGGGCTCAGACAGGACCTAGACATAAAAAGAGCATAGAGTGAATTTTAATCACTGTTCAAAGCAAACTGTCTCATCCCAAGGAACATTTTAAGTTTCAGATGTTTGTTTTTTTGTCCGTTATAAGATATTTAGAGGAAAACTGAGGGCAGGGGAGAAGTGGCTTGTGTTACATAACACAGTGATGAGCTGCATTTACTGGTCTGAATGAGCACTTCATGTGGCAATTGGTTCACAACCCTTTTTTTTTACATTCTCTTACAATAATCTGTTTTAGATGATTTCAGAGGATTTCTAGGATTCATGTAAAACTCTGAAACTTGTCTTGAAAAGTTTAAAGATATTCCACTTCATTCTTGGAAGAACCTGTCAATCTTGAACACCATAACACAGAGAAACAAAAATGATGTTCATTATAAGAAGAGGTGAGCAGATGCACTCGGACCGAAGCCGTTTTGTTAAATGTATAATAAAGATACAACAAAATGCACTCCCTATGCTGTTCATGGAAATTATCGCACTGTGGAAATATGGTTGCTAACAGGGCGTACAGAAGTCTCAGAACATCTTGTGCTAACAGCTCATACCTCCTTGAGGAAGGCCGAGTCTTCTCCCAGGTATTTGGACACAACATAGAGACAGAAGAGGTGGCGATCGATGCCATCTCCTGTCATTGCCAGGCGGTACATGTTTTGATGCTTATCAGCTGCCTGTTTGAGCAACTTCAGACGCTCTTCTCTCTGAACACACAGGAAACACATGACAAACAGTTTAAGTTTTAATTAACTGGATTAATAACCAGTGACAAAGAGCAGCGCTGTAATCAGTTTTGTTTGGTGTTGCTTATGTCAAGCCTTACTGTCTCATCTCTGATCATAGCGCGGACAAAGGCACATGTCTCCATGGTGCAGGAGCGCACAGTTTCTGTTCGGCCCTCACGGAACAAACGGGTCATGGAGGCTTCGTATGTCAGGCAGAACTTCCCTTTGTCCTGTTGAGAGGATGTACAGGTCAGTAATCAGAAAGCATTAAGGCATGGTTTCAAAAATTGACAATACTGTAACCTATGTGACAAATTCATTTTTTGAATAACTGATAGTTAAAACAATCTGATGATTTAGAAACGCTTGCAATGACCCAACAATGTCTAGCCTGGAAAACAGGAGCACCTGGAAGTACTTAACCTGCACAGCTGTAACAAGGCAGGTAGATAGTCATTATTCTTGGCAGTGAGCAAATTTTAAATGACCACTTCTTTTAATGCACTATGCTTTGATTTAGTGCTATCAGATTAACTATAATTAAAATCAAAATCAAGTCTCAAACCAAAGCTGTAGAAGTCATTCCATCATTCATTGACAGTTTCTACAGTCATATTTTGGCTGACAAGCTTTGAGTGCCCTCTGCTGGAATTAAAGAGGAGAGTATCTAGACAATATCATTTTTATATGTGACTAAGTGAATACAAATCAAAGATCACTGATTATAAATACATTAATGCACATTTCATAAAAGTCACAAGTCATGAAACGTATCAGAGAAAGCAGTGAGATGTATGTATTTACCCTGTAATGGGCCAGCTGGAGGGCGATCTGGATGAAGGCATCAGGACTGGTGCGGCACTTCTTAATCAGACCCTTACCAAAGTCATTGAAGGGGAAAATGTGAGAGTCCACATCATCGGCTAGAGTCCTGGCAACTGACAGAGAGCTCTCGATGACCTCCTGGCACTAGAGGAGGACACAGAGTCATATGTTAGTCTGGGGATGGCAAGACGTAATATGACAGTATTTTATTACAAAGGCTCAGAATGATAAAATTAAATCTGTCGCATTAATGTTTTTCACTTAGTTTTATGTAGTTCTCATATATCCAACAGTACTTCCTCTACATCTTTAAATATAAGTCATAAGGACACAACACTGGCGCAGATACTTCCAGCTACCAGCAGAGGGAAGCCAGTGACTATGAATATCAAACCTCTGGTAACCCCTCAGTGCTAGAGACACTGTTGCAGTACAAAGAATGTCTGAAACAGTGAGCAGTTGTCCCCATATCTTAAAGATCACATTTCTGCACTCTTGATAAAAGCCAGCTTTGTGTGGTCTTCAAACAGCTGAAACATACTCTCTTTTGGAGTAGTAAGAAAACATGCTGCGGACACACAACACAGTCCTTACCTCAGCAGGGATCTCCCACTGCAGTCTCTGAGGACCTGGCAGATTGGGGTGTGGCTCCCCACAGCAGTGACCTTCCTCAGTGTATCCCAGCCTTACAGGGTCCATGGACAGGACGTGCTGCAATGCAGAGCCCAGATTCATTGTGACTAACTCAGCTAAATGGAGGATTAGGACATTGACTGATTTCACATACCGTCTTAAAAGTTTTGAAGTAAAATCCTGCCAATCACACCATTTATATTACCATTATATCTTTTCAGAGTGCTGAATAATAAAATATACAGTGTTCAATAATGGAGGTACTTATGTCACATTATGAGACGCAGGTGCAACAATGAAAAAGAAAGCACTATGACGTACCTCCCACAGATGGCCAATGATTGGGGCATCTGCCCAGGAGTGCTCTGCGTTCAGTCCCATGGTGCCGTTCTTGAAAACTATCAGGTTAAACGATTTGTCAAACCACCTGGATGACAGCATACAAAAAAACATGCAAGTTAATTTAGAAATGATGGTGTACCCCCAACTCTTAATAATGGACCTGAAGGATACAGGATGTTTTTCTCTGCCTCACCTGTCGTGGCACTTTCCGTGGAGTAGAGACTTGGCATAACTGTCCAGAGATTTGACTGGGTTGGACTCCTCAAAGCGCTGCTCTGTTTCATCAAGGGTTACAAAGAAGGCTGCTTTCTCAATGGCATCCAAGGACTGCTTGTTCTTACCGCGGCTGAAGTAGGTCTCACGAGCGTTGGCCCAGGGTGTCCTAAAGAATGTCAATTAAAGATGGGTCTAAATTAATATCCTATGAGACAGATGCTGAGTCATGAATGGTGTACATTCTGCTCTGTTTGACGAGAGGGAGGAAAGGACTCTTTTGGTATTTTTGTGCTGTGTTTTAACACAACACTCCTGTTCTCTTTTCAGCTTCAGTGCCTTGCTGGTATATCATCAAGGCCACATCTTCTTACTTTAATAGCTTTTAGTCCCAAACATATCCTTCAGCCATTTTGCAACTGGAAATATGAGAGGAGATATGTTTAAGGAACTTGGTGTCTCTACTTTTTTTTCAACTGCTCCTGCTCAGTGCATATTTTGGATATTACCATAAAGTTTGATGTTTATTAGATGCACTTTTAGTGCATTTTTTCACATCAAAAAGGAGTGCTGCATTCTATATTTGGAGCAACCAATAAACCAGTACAAAATGTAGAGAGAGGAACTTTATTATGTTACTGTATTTTACCCAGAAGAGGGCGCTATAACCAAGCTGTGGTTGTGTCAGTCATGACCACCAGTGCAGCCCCAACCCTCACCACAATCAACATTACTGCAGGCTGGGTTCAACTTCCATATCAGTGGCTAGTGTCAAGGGGAAAATTATATGTCAGTAACTGCACCAAACCAAGTCTCATCTCCTCTATCCCTCTTTTCATCTCCTCTATCCTTCTTTCCAGCCCCAACTTGGTCGAGGCAGATGGCTGTCTAACATGAGTCTGATTCTGCTCAAGGAAAAGGAAGTTTGTCCTCGCAGCTGTAACTAGCTAAATACTGCAGGGTGCAATGCTCATGGTGGATTAAGATGAGATAAGTCTGAGTCCTATCCTGTCTTGATGTTGGGTCTCTGTTAATAATTTAACATAGAGTACGGTCTAGACTTCTAGACAGTCTGCTATGTTTGTAAAAGCGTCTTGAGATAATGTTTGTTGTGATTTGGTGCTATACAAATAAAGATTGATTGATTGAAAAGGGGGTAGAGTCATTTGAGTGTGTTTTAATCAAGCGGCAACCTATGGTCTCAAACGATGAAGCCCATGCAAGTGTTATAAACTGCACTACATCGAGAATCCACTTGAGGCTGGCTGCAGAAACATAGGAAACCACATAGACATGAATGGGAAAAAGACGATCTTTGCAGCATTAATAAACATGTTTACAGCCTGGTTCAAAAAATGTCTTGGCTCTACGTAGCTAATTTCTCTATCGGCACACACTGTACAGGGGGTGATTTTTTTCTAACACGACGGTTCAGAAGATATTAAGAGTTTTTGCCCAAATAAGGACACGACTGACGTGACTCCTGGTCGAGAACACACAGCTGTTGGCGAGGAGGCTCACACTACATCACACTCTGCCTGGTTGAGTTCCGCATTTCCAATATGGCTGCCGCCGTCGACTGGCTTCAAAACAGCGCTCAGGAACAGATGGGTGACATCACAGATACTACATCCATTAATTATAGTCTATGGTTTTAATTAACAGCTGATCAACAAAGTGTTTTTAACAGTAAAATATAGAAAATAATTTTTATCCTGCTGTAAAACCCCTAAAAGCACTTTTCTTTACATTCCAGTGCAACTTATGTAAAACTTGTAATAAATCATGAGTGTTGAGTTTCTTTGACAATGATGTTTGTAATTGATAACAAAATGAAATAAAAATTATGATATCACTTTTAGAATATACTGTTTATTCCCTCAAATATTATAATCCTCTTTAAGTTCTTGTATCAGTTGTAACTTTCCCTCGTTAACTTGTATTACTTTTTTATTCTACTAACAAACACAGTATAACAGAATACAGTTACATTAACAGACAGAGGCCAAGAACTCAACTTTCCAAACAAAGCTCATCTGCATACAGGATTTCTTTCTATGACATTTCCTGCCATGTGGTCTGATCAGGTGCCTCTGTAAAGCCACTCACCTTGCCCCAGCAGTCAGTGAAGCTAGTTTCTCCTCTCCAGGCAAAGGCTCTGACTGGTCAGCCAAGATCCTCTCCATCTGCTGCTCGATCTCCCGTGGCAACAGCAGTCGGCCGTCATAAAACACCCACACCTTGTAGAAGCGTCCCTTATGGTACACAGCTATGTGTTTGCTCTCGTTCATGTGCTGAAGTATGTCTGAGAGAGAGGGACCAACCGTAAGGAGAGAGGACAAAGAGAGGACCAGTGGAGTGTTTGGAGAGGAGCCAGAGAGGTTAATTTTTTGGGCCATGTAGTGTGGATGTCACAGCATTTCTGGGAGCATTGAAATGTTAGTAACCAGTTATTGGTCCCAGTGAAAAAATGATGTGATATCCACAACAATCAGGGCTGGATCTAATTCCTCTTCTAAATTTGTAAGTTCATTTGAAAGGTAAAAAACAACTGGGTTCAAAGTGACACTACATGATGGGAAAGGCTATCCAGATCCAAAACTAAAGCAGCTTGAAATGGGAAGTGCAGGGAGGTGAGATGAAAAAAGGGAAAATAATTTGGGAACAGGACAGTGGTTTGAATACAATGAACTGTGGTACAATGTTTGTTTGAGCAACACACAAAATATCTAACACACTGTGCCTCTTTGATGCAAGCTATTTTAGATGTGTTTAGTGTTCAAACAAACATTGTCATTGTTACAGGCAAGACAAAGGAAGAAATACTTACGCTACCATCAACCCCAAAACAACATCAACGTCACATCCAGGTAAAACTTTTACACTGCTTTAAACTTCTGTACTATGTTTCCTCTTGAAATAAGGGCCCCTTCAAAGATGTCAATATTTATATGGGAACTGACCACAGAGCCTGTTACCCTGATCAAATGGTATGAGAGAGAGCACTCTGTGAAGTGTGTTCTATTTAATACTTATTAACTGTTAAAATGTCCCTCCATTCACACACACCAGCAGGATCCATAACCTCACATTCCTGTCTGCAAATAAACTAAATGCACTTCACTTCAACTCATACTCAGTCATTTTCAACAGCATCACTTCCTGCTTCTCTAAAATCTCTCTGCTTCTATAAAAAGTTACATTTCCCCTCTGTCCTCTACGGCCAGAGATGAAAAAAGTCAGCCAGAGCCTCGTTTTTTTATTTCTGATACATGAACACATTATGGCTTCATACCTCACGGTATTAGTCCTGGGTTTCAAGCTTTGAGTGTTGGATCATGCATGTCACAACTCATGTTAGTTCTTCAATTTAATCCCATGCCTCAACAAAGTTCTTATTTGAACTACTTCATCAATGAGGAGATACAGTAATCTGTCTTTTATCAATCCAATAGCATGAAACAGAAACTGAACTCTGTGTGAGATCACACCCATAACTTCTTCTTTAAATACAAAAATAAATGCATTTATTTTTACTTAACCCAGGCCAGCTTAACACTGTGTGACACTCACAGGCCTTACCTTTTCACTACCCCTGTTTGCTCACTTTAAAGACGTTAACTAGATTTGACTGACATGCAAATTAGTCCTTCAATGCGCAGCACACAGGCATTACGACTACGTGGTGGTCAGATTATCTCTAAGTCAAACACAAGGACCAGTGTCCCAAGGAGAAGTACAGTAGGAGTAGTGTGGAGGAGGCGGCACTGCTAAAGACTCTACCTGTGTCTACACCTGGGACACGACTGGTGTTGAACATACGCTCGTATTGGGCTGAGCACATGGGTATAGTGTGTAGGAGCATGAGCTGAAAAGCAAAAGGGGAGAGTCAAACACAAAGAGATGACAAACTAATTCACTAAAATCCCAAGAGAGCAGTAGCAGACACTCCTACAGGGGTATGAGCATGGATGAAGAAGAGAGGGAGCAATGAGGATTGGTTGGATAAGCAGTCTGAAGGAGCAGAGGGGACCTCAGAGGGCTGCCAGAGAGGAGGGGGCATGAGCAGGGGCCAGAAACCAGTGGTCTGCCGTCTCAGTGATGTCAGCAAAGCCCTGATATTTACTTTAAGAGACAAATTTGAACAAATCAAGTTTAATTTCTACACCTCCCAAATTGATGCCTTGAATAAAACTATTGAGTAAGCCAATTAGAAGGTTTGTCTCAGGGCTGTGCTGTCGACAAAGAGTCTGTAGTCAGGGTTTCCAGTGGTTGTTGCCATGGCAATAGCAAGGGTCATGGGGTAGAGGGTCAGAGGGCACGGCAGAGGTGTGCCCTCCTCTTACCTGTCTCCGAACCAGGGACGCGGGTGGTGTTAAACATCCGCTCCCATTGAGCCGAGCACAGAGGAACCTTGTTTGCCAGCAAGTAAATCTAACGCAGCGTCCGACACAGCGAAGGGACAAAACAGTAAAACAGAGACAACTGAGTGTGAGTCTGTAACAGAGAGCTCATGCAATGGATGTTTACTAATACGTTAATGTCATTTCAATCAATGTGTGCTGTAGATTGTTCATCAGAACTGTGCAGGTGTAAAAGAATTTGCATTAGAGCATCATGCAGGTTGGTAAAGGACTAAAGGAGGTGCAGGAAAGAAATGACACTACAGCGTGTCAGTAAAAACATCAGCATTTCTGAAGCCTTATTCACTAAGCCTTCAAGCAGAGCTTGTGATCTGCCTTTGCCGGTAATCACAACTAGGCTTCAATCAAAAGAAGCAGAAAGCGCAGCGCATGGCTCATTCCAGGGTCAGAGTTAGACAGAGTGAGCTGAGGATTTAATAATCAAGTTTCTACAGAATCACTGGTGAGACTGTACATTACAAACTTACTTAAGAGTTCACAAGAAAGGGTGGTGACAGATAAGAGGCTTTCATTGTGAACTTAAAAGAGAAACTTGCTGAGATAACAACTGTTATTCAATAAATCATCAATAAGAAGGTTAAACATTAACAGATGATTGACAAGTTTATATCAGTTTTCATATCATCTGCAGATAAACTACTGTTCCAAAAAATCAGGGAGACAGAGGAGCTCTTTACTCACTGGTTTGATCTGGGCTCTGTCCAGTTTTCTTCTGTAGAGCATGATAGCATGGATGGCGTTACCTGCCCTGGCAGCCTGGATATGGGTGGGGAACACGTACAGGAAGTCCTGAAAAATAAGAGGAACAGCATGAAAGGATGTCACACTTCAATGAAAGGGGAACGTTGTCCTTAATCAGACAGGATACAAACAAAAACAGGACAGCACTGTGAACACAATGTTACAGTGTGATGATCCATATGTTCTTTGGAGTTATTTTGGTCAAGGACTGCATGCACATACAGTCGCTATCATGACTTGCTATTTCAAGCATGTTGAGGGTTGTTCCATTGAATCCATTCGTTGTTTTCAACAGAGTGATGCTGTACTTGCACCTGTGGTGGGGTTCAACTCAATGATTGTTGACAAAAGTTTTGAATTTCCTCAGCTAATAGCACACACTGCAGCATGTCCCACCCTGTCTCCTTATCTTTTCCTGTATGTGTCTGATCTTCAAACAATATTCATCAGCAGCACGTTTTAAAGATGCTCAAATAAACAACTGGTTTTGAAACATTTCACTCAATGTTACATCATCGCAAAAGGTGATCTGTGTATGGATGAGGCCTTCTAATAACTTAGTATTTTGCTATCATCTTAAACTAAAGTGCAGAAATGACATCAGCAGCAATCAGCTGCAAACATGTATTAAACAGTAGTAAGAGAAGGTTCATATTTAAATGAGACTTGGCTCTTCAACCAATCCAATAAAAGAAGGGACATAGTGAAGGAAGTATCTCTCTCTGATCACAGAGCATGTGTCAGGAGCTGTAGATTATCAGATGCAAGGGACAGAGCGATGAGAGATGTGATCATTGAATTCACACGGCAATCTTCTACAGATACGAACAAAATGTAAAAATGGACAACATTGTACTCAGGCGACCAAAAGTATACTAGAGGACTGCCCAAGCATCGTTTATGTGTGGGAAACCCTGTCATACGAAATGTACCTCTTTATTATTATTGATAACCCTGGAATTCTGTTACCTTTAATGGATGGAAAGAGTTAAAAAAGAGATAGTGACACAGGGTTGGCAGCCTTTAATAGGTCTTCTTCATTTGACAGTATTGTTTTTGTTATATTGCTTTGTGGACAGGGGAAGAGGTAATTTATGTTTAATTTGTTATCTCCTCTTTATACAATCTATTTTATAACTGCACAGACTAAACAAACCCACAGAGCTTTATCTGTAGAGGTTATGACTCATACCTTACAAAGCTGGATTGTCAGACCAGCCACCTGTTTTACTTGTTCAAGCAGAAACCTACAGAGGGAGCTGCAGTTTTGGGCCAGGAAGAGTCCCTCTTACGGAACCTCAGCAGTGGATCATTTAACATGCTGAGCTCACCTGGTCCATGATCACAAATCTGACACTATAATTCAGTCATTTTAGCTCTGCAGACCAAAAATCCAAAGACAACAAGCTTGTGTTCAGTTTCCATGAGAAGTTGTCAAATTATATTTCTGCATACTGACAAATGGGGTCGATCCAGCTGATTGTATGGTAACATTACAATGAAAAATATGTTCTGTCACACCAGAGATTTGTTGAAAAAGCCCATCCCTCTCCTCAAGATTTAAGACATAAACACTGAGCTCTTGTTTGCAAACAGATACTTAGGTAGAGACACCTTACCATGGCATAGTAGTTGCTGTTGACCATAATGGGCCCACGACCTCTGAGGTAAATGTACTCCTCCCACCAGTCACTGACCTGTGCAACACAAAGGAAGAGAGACAGAATGATCACAGGGTGAGATTGTAAACCACACAGCATTCATCAACAGTTTGAAGCTCAGGCAAGTGTCCAAACGGTCACAGGAGAGAGCAGTAGAGAGACAAAGGAGAGAAAATCTTTGTAACTCACGTAGTTTGAGGTCCACCAGGACTTGAGTTTCAGGTACCACTGCAGCCTGGGTCCAAGGTTCTTCTCGAAGTCCTTTGCCAAGCCCTCCATCCGCTCATACTGCTCATCCTCCATCAATGGGCGCACTGACTCCAGGTACTATAAAAGCAGACATGTGTTGTCACAGAGGGTAAAGAAATGGATCATTAGTTTTAAACAAGGAGCACAGACAAGCTAGAAAAACGAGTCAACCATTCTTCTTCCCGAGCAGATAATGACAGGCAGACGGACGGGAAGTTTGTTTACTGTTTCTGCCTCAGGCCACACAGTCAAGACAGAGAGACAGACAGAGAAGATGACCTGGTGCAATTGACACAAATGAGAACTTGCACTGCTTGTTCAAATAGTCTGATTGAAATATCTTAAGGTTAAGACTGACATCTACAAAAATTTGATCAGAGGCGATGTAAAGTTACCATAGGGGCAAAGAAAATAATCTTTGCTTCCTTCACAGATAAAGCCCTTGACTCTGAGATAAGGATTGATGCCATTTCATAGTATCAGGTGTCTTTCATCTGATTTATTTTAGTACATTTTTGAAGTGCAGGTCTTTGCTCTAGTTTTTGACAATAAAAAATTCCACTGCAGTTCAACAATCGGGTTAAATCAGGTGACATGACAGCTGGGAATTACCCTTGAGCAAGTGTCCTTGACAGCAGGAACAGGTAGCCGTGGAAGGGAGTTTTGGAAACTGTAGAGCATCGGTTTCCTTCCAGAAAAAATCTTCACCAGTATCTGATAAAGCAGAAAAGGTAAGAGAGAGAGCAAAGAGGGAATTCAAAGTTAGACTTAAAACTTGCAGGGTTTTTAGGTAAAGAGCAAAGAACCAAACTCAAAGGACTAATGTGACAATCATAGTATGTATACAGCTCACAAACGAATGGTGATTTAAACATAAGAGAAAAAATATCTTTGATTTTATGCCTTAAGTTTTGAACATTAATGATGGTAAGGCTTTATATGCACACAGTCCTACAGCAATTCATAATCATATATCATAAGTTGAATGCAGAACTCCTGTGCACTCCTACTCTCAAACATCTGGCTCTCAGCAGATGCAAAAATGTCTGTCATCTGAATTCTCTTCTCATGGGGACATCATTCCTGTACACGTGCTGTAAAGTGAGCGGAACAGAGGAGTGCATTCACTGTCTCACCATCCACACACGAGTGCCCCAAGACACAGAGCCGTGCCGCTGCTGCATCCAGCCGTGCCATGACAACAGGCTCTTCAGGACATTCCTCATAATCATGATTATGGTGACCCAGAGGCCCGTGCCCACCAGGACTCCTCCAACTATCTTCTGGTTGTCTGTGGACATGTATCGGCTGTGGACAGGCAGAGAGAGGGAGACAAAGACTATTAATTCTATTAAGCAGCTGCCAGACTGGGGTGAGTCCAAAGTCTAATTAATTCATGGCTGACAAACAATGAAGGGTTAACCGTCAACAGTATAATATGTTACTATTATTACGATCGAAGAAGTGGAAGAAAGTGGAATGATGGAGTCTACGACTTCAGTCAGTTTGAAGGAGTGTAAAACCAAACTGTGCCCTTCTCTTAAATGAAGAGTGTATCTTTCACCCATGGTTGAAGAGGCATTCAAAGCTTCAACTCTGACTGTTTGCATTATATCACTCAGTAAAATCGACATTGTTAGCAAGCCGAGAGAAAACGTGTGGTGGACAACCGAAAGAAAATCTAATGCTATAGTGAGAAAGAGAAAAATAAAATGAACTACCTGTTTGTCTGTAATTTCATATTACCCCAAGCTTCAACAGGAGGAAGTATGGGCGAAACAGGCCTACGTGTTTTCTCGTAAATACCTCATGTATGTACACACCTGTGTTATCACATTAGTCATCTTTTATTCTATCATCAGTTTGGGGTTGTTGTATTTCTCAGTGTGATCTACTCCCTCTTTAGAAGCTGACTAATCTTACTGAAGTCTGTATTACTGTTTCAAACCTTGAACAAAAAAGCAGGCTACTTATATCTTGTGATAACTGCAGCTCTTCTGGTTGATTTCAGTTTTTTTAGGCTAATAATGAAGGATTTCCCTCGTAACACCTCGTAACATCAGTGGTTTTACCTGATTGGTACGTGTTGGCCGAGCTTGGCAATTAACCCCAGTGAGGGATCCAGCTGTTGATATTTATTGTAGGACATGTAGGACACCACCACCACCATGAAGCCACCAGGGCTACCGGGGTACACACCAGTCATTACACCATTCTGTGGGAAAGTAAAATGAAGGGTTGTTAGAAAAGTCACAAGAGGCCATCACAGGGAGAAACTAATCTAACAACGTGGATTAACACGTATCCTACCATTTCGATAATTCAATTCAGAATTAAGTAAACAGAATGCGTTTGAAACATTAACTGTATAAATAATGGACGTGGTATCCGTGACATCACCCATCTGTCTTTGAAGCACTGTTTTGAGGCCAATCGTCGGTGGGAGCCATATTGGAAATGCTGAACTCTACCTAACTGCTGTCGAGTTAGTGTGAAGTAAAGAGGCGGGCTTTGAGCCTCCTCGCCGACAGCTTCAGTGTTCCTGCCAGTCAATCAAGTCAGCTGTAAACATGTAATTATTCCTAACACTTGTCTGCTACTAAAAACTAATCCATACTTGCTGAGAGGGACGATCACTAATCTTTTAGAAACTGATTGCACACACAGTGTTAATGCAAGTCTATATTCTAACTGTTTATCACATCCATCCCAAAGATTGTGCTGCATCTACCCTTACTTGTTGTTAAAGTACTGAGCTCTTTTATGCTAAGCTTTCCTTTCACATTAAACATAGCTGTAAAAAGAGAGAAATGTATGAAAATACAAGCAGGTCATGAGTGACTCAGCATGAGTGCAAGTGTGCCAGCCTTTAGCCTAGATGTCTGTTTACAAAAAAACAGAAAGGAGGGCTACTGTCCCAGCTGAATGTTTGAGTGAGATTGAGTAACATTCCAGTGTGATGCATACCTGCTGTGATTAACAGTAATTCAGTCTACTGTAGGTCGGTGGTTCACAAACATTTCGACAGGACCTATCTTTGGTAGGTGGAATTATTTTCAAGACCCCCTTACCCTTTCCTGTACAAAGGAAGCAATTTCAAGTGACACTGCAACATGCAACTTCCAATTTGTTCATGAGTGGGTGGCTCACTGATGGTGAAGGTGAAACCAAGGTGGGACATGACTCCTCAAACCTCGTCTTTGTTTTAGTAGTTGTTACGTTTAGTGTAGCTTCATTGTCAGACTAATTTTTACCATTCAGTCCTTCTGCTTTGCTAGCAGTGCAGAACCGTGTGTTTTAAAGCCTTGCTGCATCCCCAGAACTCCAGCATCACTGGCCCAAGCTTGTCCCTTCCTTCTGTACAAGAAGCCTCTGAACTCTTAACCATATATCCAACAGCTCTCACCTTGAAGCGGATGAATCTTTTCTTCCAGGAGTGGAGCCCAGAGAGGTAGATCTGGCGTAGCGCCTCGTGGCACAGCTGGAGGTCGATGCCATCGGGGGTGACGGTGAACTGAAAGGCCACCGCCTGGTGAGCTTCTGCCATGGTGGCTTCTTCTGTACAGGGTCACTGTGGTTATGAAAAGTAAGACAGTATAGTGAGTGAAGTAGAAGATTTATAAACTGTGAATGCAGCTCATGAACATTAACCAGCGCACCTCTTATTTACCAGACGTAAATCCTTTCTCACCTTGACTTCAACTTATAAGTTCCTCACAGAGTAAACAACACTACCTCTTCACAGACTTCAAGAATGATAGTATTGCAAGAAAAATCAATGCACATAACAAAGTCCTCATATCTGGATGAACACGTCAGGGAAATATCAGAAGAACTATCTTCCAAATTGACCTCCTCTTTTCACAGTTCCTTGAAATCAGATGCTCTTATTTCTCGATGGCTCGGCAGGTTATCTACTTTCACGGTTTTAATCAGTTTGAGGTCTTCATGGCAAAACGGCTACTAGGTGGAAAAGGATTCTTATTGGATTTGAAATGAACATTAACACAAAGTCAACACTGAGTTCGACAAATAACTGCATGCTAACTCGGAAGCCCTGCATCAAGGTTTCAAGGAAAGCTCTAAATGAGAAGCTGTTTTGAGTTACTGTCATTAACATTGTCTTTCATGTCTCTCCTCTGCAGTCTTGATTGACCTCTTTTAGTTACAGAAGCCCTATGCAGTTCACGATCACATATGTAACAGATGTAATGTCTCAGTCTTGTGGCTACTTCAGTATTCTTTGATTCTATCACAGGACAGGACAGAGCATTTGTTTACTGGAGTGGAGATTAGTGAAGCAAACATCTGTGACCATGCCTACAAGAGCTATCTGTTGTCTTTGACCTCTCTGAAATGTGGTCATGTCGGTCAGCCCTGAAACTTGAGGGCATTGACGATAAAAAAAAAAAGTCAGATATGTTTGAAAAGAGTCATTTTCAAAACCTGAAAATCATCTTTTTTTCTGGAATCATCACCAGTAAAAGGATGTCCTTTGTGGATCAGTTTGATGAGTATGTTTTAGTTTTATGTTTATATGAAAAAACAAACCGGTTCCTGCGGTGAGGGCTGACATTAAAGGAGATGCACAGGGGGGGTGGCTGTGTTACTCATTTTCAAACTAGTTAGACTGGTGATTCATCTTATCTTTCACTGAAGAGAGCCAACACTAAGGACACTAATCCATCCCAACCTATATTAACTTATTATTATAATCTGTCAACCTTAGTAAGCTGGAGCATGTTTTGAATATGTAAGGGGTGCGTTTTTATTGAATGATTTTACCTTGGGTACTGTAAATGAGATGAGAGAGTTGAGACAGAGGACAGGTCAGTAGGTTAACCGGTTTTAAACCTGCAAAGGTGCCAAGGTCTATTCTTTGCAGTGCTATCACCCCTCACCTACTAGTAAATGACTTCTTAATACAAAATCTCCTCGGTTAAGAGAGCTCTAGTAAATAACCCTGATCACAAGGCTGTCTGGAGTAAAGCTTATTTTTAAGCAGGGTTGATGTTTGTTTTCCTTATATTTAAGACAGCAGACCCGATGTTGGAATGATAAATAACTCATAAACAAGAAAGTTGATTATTTTTTGTATAACCAGGTTTGATAAAAGTATTATCATATGCAATATATGTCTGATGTATTTATTTCTGATGCACAAGTACAATAATTAAATATAACGTGCTGGACTGTTTTAGATCATAGTGGAGTCAGCTAATGGCAAGTCTGTGACGTAATGCTTCAGACATTTTTAAGGTGTCATTGTTGGAAGGAGGAAAAAATAAAAACAAATATCTTGAACTTCATGCATAACGCAGTCTGGAAAAACACCCCAATCTTCTTTCAAGAAAAGCTGGTGTACATAGGTTTGTGCCACTAGCAAAATACGGGTCAAGTGATTTCAGCTCTCCTGGCCTTACTAAGCCCAAGGACAAATTCCTTGATACAAACTGTTTTATATAAAGGATTTACTGTCTGGATTACGCTTCACATCGCTAATAGAAAACTGAAGAACAAAATCTCTTTTAAAAAAAGTCATCAAAAGGTTTGTTTTAAGCTCCAGATAGACTCAATTATTATCTGAGTGTTTCTGTATTATTTGTATTATTTTATATTTCTCTTTCAGATTATTTTTTTCACAGGGTTTCTATGGCTTATTTCATGTGCAGCAATATTTTATTATATATTTTTTAGATGTTTTGAATTGGGATTGTAAATTACTGTTTTTTATTGTTATGTGTGGACCCCAGGAAGACTAGCGACCACGTTGTGGTAGGAAATGGAGATCCGGATAAAGAATACAAAATAAAGGATTGTTGAATTCTCTTTTTTTTAAATCATCAGTTGTTGTTTTTAATCTTATCATCATTGGCAGTATGTGCACAGCAGACAACCAACAACCTGGCAAATGAAACTGGTGGTGTCGTGAGGGAACTGCTGTTTCCAGTTGCGTTCAAAGGCTGTAGGAAATCGGAACGCATCCTTGATATATGTGTCAAATAACTGATTAAAAAGAACAGGAGAGATATAAATTAGCCGCCAATGACGTTTCATCCAAGAACTGGATTTTATCTAGGTTATTCTACCGTTTGGCATCCCGTGGTGATGTTCTCTGTAGCGTGTTTAGCCGGTTTTATTCCCTTATCGGATCACAACGACATAACCTTTCAGAATACATAGTTGCTCTCTTAAAAGCAACGTATTTCTTCTCTGTGTAGGGTTGTTTATTATATTTAAAATTTCACAGTGAGTACTCAGAAAGCAGGACACGTCCTTTCTGCGGTTTTCAGTCATCGGAAAGAGCAGCATCCCAAAGAGCAGTGTGTTTCAGCAGTCTGTCCCTTCCCCCATGCTACTTTCCAACATCACATGATCCGCCCTGTGCTGCACAAACTGGGGGAAAGGTCGCAGCTCTACGCCGCTTAGATACCGGCGAAAACTGCAAACATCGTCCTCGAGAAACCTCGTATGTGGGCACATTTATCCCATTATGTTTAGCACCAAACCATAAAAACATATCGTATGTTCTGGATGATGTCTAATACGAATTTAGCCACTATGTACCATTTTAAGCATACAGATAGAAAGCCTGTCTGGCGTCAATAAATCATGTCTTTATGATTTATGCACTTTATCCAAGATACATCTGAACATATCTCCTTCATGACTGCAGATCATCACCCACCTCATACAGCCCCTCCTGCAGCTGCCATTACTAAACACCTCAACATCAAACAAACATGTGCTCCATTCCAATGCTCAGTAAATGTGGGTTACATCTTTTTTTTCCCTAGTATTATATCAAGTGTCTTGCCCACGTGGTCCGTGTGAAATGGGGTCACTAGGGTGCACCTTTCTCTCGTTGACAGGGAAGTATATTCTGTTTGTTATTCTAAATAATGACCAGGCTCTAAAGCCTCAAGACAAGTGTCCCATAACTACTTTTATGATCCTGTAATAGAGGACTGTGGGACAAACACAGCTTTTACTGACCTTCACGGACAGGTTCCTACATATTTATAATTTCTAAATATCTAATCATACATCTGCTACTAATGTAAGTAGCTATAATGTGTTATAACAGAACTATATAGCTGTATATGCATTATAAACGAGAAGCCAGGATGTTGTCAATGAATGACCTCTGCTTGGACTTTTGCCTACATTTGTATTGTGACTAACAATGCAGGAGTGCTGAGCAGGTTCCTACCTGGACAAATTAAATTAACCTCACACACAAAAAAAGTTCAGTTACAAGAGGTTGATTTTTTTAAAAGAGGCCTAAGTCAAGTGCAATTTCACTACCTCATGTGAAAACCAAGAGTGTGTCTGTGAAAGCAGCACACCGATCAACCTCGAGATTCAGTGCCGACTTTCACGAAGTCATGGTTTGCCTGTCAACTTCATTTCTGACACCCTACAGGCCTCTACAATCCAATTATGACAATGCGAAACTGAGAAAATGTAGTCCACTGTAGGTGCTGTGAACACCACACAGGTACACGGACTACGCAGACAAGGAAATGCAACAAAGTGACATTAGCTTTAAGTACGCAGACATGTCGACAGGGTTTGTTTGGCTTCTGGAGGGGTTGTTTTTTTGTTTTTTTTTCAAACCCCTGCAGCCATATTTGCACGTCTACTTCCACAAAAGCCGAGAGAGAGAGAAAGTGAAGTTAAGACTACACCGACACAGTGTGAGAAGCAGAATTATTACTCACCAACCCTTTCTATCAGGTACAGAGAGCTGAGCTTTCTGTTTTGACGAGGATGAGACACGACTTGTCTGTCGGCGGAGACTGCTATACACTCAGCATGAATGGGAGCAGAGACTTGTATACAAGGACAGCCCCTTTTAGTGGTCTTCAGATAGCGTCCCAATAGAGACAGCGCCCCCTTGATGTTCAATGTGCTCAAGACGGGGTTTTATGAGGACAGCAGGTGAGAAGCGCAGAGACAAGAGGGTGAGCACAGACACGATGTACCGGGTACTTCATGTACCCCAGGTACACAGGATGGGCACTATAGTCAGAAGACAACCAAATACAATACAATAGAAACAGGTATTCATTATAGCCAAAGTATGTTCTGTTATATTTATGTATATAGTGCATTTTGTGGAACATACATCTAATTATGGATATAATGACAATAAAGGAGCCATTTCTGGTTAATAAATTAGAATAATACAAGAAAAATCAAGCTTTCAAATCAAATTGATGACACAACACTTTTTAAACAGTCAAAAAAGCAGCCTTACTCAGAGATCTGCAATCTTTCCTATAATGATATATCACATATAATCAGAAATTATAGGGAGTGTTACCTACATATTGCATGGCATTATAGCATAGAACTGTGCATAGCATCATCTAAGAGGGTTGATGAAGACACGTTGTCGAAAAAGATACATAAATGGTCTTATTTGCAAAGCAGCAGTCCTTTATGATAAAAAAAGAAAATATTATGCAGATATTTTTACAAAAAAATGCATCCAGGGAGACAAAAATAGCATTATTTGTAATGTAATATTGTTTGCAGCTTAATGTGCTAAATTCAGATGTACTACATCAGGATATATTGGTAATATTGCTGGTGGATTAAACAGAGCCTGACTCTGATGCAGCTCCAGGGCCGTTGTAATTGTATTGTTAGAGATCATTTAAGGACACATTGTGGCTGCTGCTTCATCCTGTGAGTATGACATAGAGCTCCTTGTACTTCTTTCTTTAACCAAAATACAGAAAACTGTCAACACCACAAATATTCAGACTCCACATACCAAAAAATGCACAAGTTTTTGAAACTGCATGATTATTATTATTTTTCGTTTTTAATTGTCACCCTAGTGTCATCCCAAACAGTAGTAGCAGAGTGTCAGTATACACACACGAATGGGGAAATAATTGAGTAGCATTGGTAATAATGATCAATGATTTGAAAACCCCATCCTTTGCGTCTGCTTGTGTCATTTCTCTAATGTAACCAAATGCTTTTCTCCTTCTGCCAAAGACAAAGCTCTCACTGGGGGATGGGAGGGTGGGGTCTCATCTCTCTTACAGTCAGTTATACAGCATGTGCCGGGACTTAACAATGCACCCAAACAAGCCTCACAGACTTTTTGTGAGTTTTCTATTTTGGAACAGCCTTCACCTATATGTATTATCAAGAGTTATGTGACTTCACTAAACTCCCAGCTCTGACATACCTAGCTTCAACCTCTCTTAACAGGTGTGATGTACCTAGATAACTGGAGGAACCTGTACAGCTATGTATTATTATTATTAACTGGAAGCAACCTATAGACCTTTATGACAATGACAGCTTGACATCCTGCAGAGATGGAACAGGTACTTGATGATAAGAATGTATCGTAATGAATAAGATAAATCATTTAATACCGACAACAAGCAGTCTCACTCATTGTGTGCACATTTGATCAATTAGAGGGAGGTAAAATGTACACAGCCTATAGGCACAATGAGTTGGAGTTATCCATTATGATGTTAAGTGAGATAATGTGTCAAAACAAGTGAAACTGTTTGCTGTAAAAAAAAAAAAAAAGGTCTGTCAAGACAGTCTGGAGATAAACGAGTACAAAGCAGATACTTGTCTTTGTAGAGTGTGCTGACGGTGCCACAGTTGTGGGGTACGTACAACTGAGGAACCCTCTAAAGAGAAGCTGAATCTCTAGAATCTTGCAATCACTTATTCTAAATATTTATACCTGTTAATTTCTATCATAGACATGTCAAATCTCCTGTTACAACAAGCATATGGTTCAAGATGGAAAAGAAGTTCTAAATCAGTGTTTGAAGCAGCACAGGGGGCGCTGTTGAACACTGTTGCAGAACATGCAGTCTTTTAGGCAAATGCAGTGTTGAGAGTAATCAGAGGGATTTTGTAAAAAAATAAACTTTAATGTATCATGAATTTTGCACAAGACAATTAGACTATAGAATATAATATATACCTTTTCCTCTTCTGTTTGACATCATGACTATGACCTCAGCTAGAGACCAGAAACTACTACATTAATGGAAGTTATACAGTGTTGACATGACATGGATGGGTAAAGTGATCCCACTGTGCTGCATTTATTCAAGCAAGGCTATTTATGTTGTGGGATTGTGCATGTTTAAATAAATCAAGTGATCAAAAGTACAGACCTACTGTGAAGATACTTGGAAGTGGAACTGTCACTTGAAACTTAAAGCAGTAGTCAGTTGTACTTAGGTTTGCAAATCTTTCCATGGGAATTAGCGGGAATTTATGGGAATAAATGGGAATAAACCAGGAATTTACTAAATTGAAGGTTGGCTCTTAATAGGGAACTAAGGAAGAGCCCATTGCCTTAAAGGGTTAAGCAAAAATGCAGAGGCTAGGCTTGAGAAGCTTGAGGAAAGATGCTTTTTTATTTGCATGTTGAAGGGGACTTTTTTGGAGGGAGGGGATCTTTTATTCTTCCCCCTAAAAGATTTCAATTTCTTTTTCAATTGAATTGTTCATGTTATATCAAGCAATCAATCAATCAATCTTTATTTATATAGCACCTTTCATACAAATCAAATGCAACCCAAAGTGCTTTACAGCGATTGAAAAACAAGAAAGAAGCAGAAATAAAACAATAGCAAGACATATAATAATAATAATAATAATAATAATAATAATAATAATAATAATAATAATGAGAAGAAGAAGAAGAAGAAGAAGAAGAAGAAGAAGAAAAAGAAAAAGAAGAAGAAGAATTCAAATAACCTAAAATAAAATAAAGTAGATACTAATGCACACCGAAGATAAAATATGTGTAATTGAAATAAGTCAAGCATTAAAATTAAGTATACAAATAGTTAAAATAAATAGATTTAAAAAGGTTAAGAGGTGAAAATAAAACTAAGGCTAAAAGTATTAAAAAAAAAACTGAGTAGATAAATAAAATAAATAAATGAATGAATAATAAATAAATAATTAAAATTGAATAAGATAAAAGTTAAAATTACTAAAATAATAAAACACGAATTAATAATAAAAATGTAAATCAATATTACAGTAAAAGGTAAGTACTACAATTGTTAAACCCTACATAAAAGCCAGACTGAATAAATATGTTTTTAGTTTACGTTTAAAAGTCTCAATATCTCTGTCAGTTATAGGTCACATTAAAGGTGGAAAAAGTTCTGACATGATTTATCTTGGTCTCATTTTTTTACAACGCACAACGTGGCATTTTAACAGGGCTGTTTAGACTTTTGTTATCCACTGTATAAGTGAGGAATGAAAGATGAATGATAATGAGCTATATTCAGTCCATGATTTTAAATGAAACAAAGGCCACTTTGTTAAATGCTATTCAAAGTTTTATGGTTCTAAATCTTAAGACACTTCTTGATGTGTTTAAAATTGTATAAAAATGTCCCATGTTAGAACTCAACAGAAGACTCCAGATAAAATTCAGCTTTTTGGTTGTTGATTAAAACTTTCCTTGTAGCTTTGGGTACATTTCCACCAGAGGGCGCACACAGACAGATTGTTAACCTCAAAGAACTTGTTCGACATCGTTTTACTTGCCATCCATTTGAGAGGTAAAACTTCACTGTCTGTTCACTAGAAACCAAGATACCATGCGTTGATTAAGCTAAAACAAGCTCGCGTTGAGATTAGTTACTGTAGTGACTAAGTTTGGAGGGGTCCTTGCCGAAATTAGTGATTTAAATACAAAACTACAATGAAGTAGTGGAGCTCCATTAAATATATATATATATATATATATATCAAAAGTGTAAGTGTTTTAATGTACGCATAGGACACAAAACAAACACCGTGTTAAAGAGGGCTTACCGTGTAACAAGCTAGTTTCTGAGCACACCACGGAACCTCAAACTTCAGGTCACAGAGCCGCGCGCCTCCCGCTGAAGCTCGTGCGCGTGCGTCGTACTGTCACTGGTGTGCCGCGTGCCAGACAGCTGCATCAGCCCGCTCGCGGCATGTGGACTTGGGGGGGTTTGACTCCGTTTGACCAGCATCGATTTCCGCGAAGTCAGTCGATAGTTGGGGACGAGCGTTCACCTCAGTGACAGTGTTCTCCTCTGAACAGCGACGGAGATAATGAGAATAGAGGATTTTGTTTCTGCTTGTAGGTCCAGAAGCTCAACAGAAGACGAAGAAGCAGACGGGAAATCAGCCCCAAAGGTAAGCAGCGACGACGATTTACAACAGCTCTCCTTCACTGTTTACTCCAAACAATCTTTACAATGGAAACCATTGAATGTGGGTGGTCATTAAAGAGTATTCGTTATAATATCTCAGCATGGTGCTTTTGTGTTTTACAACTTGTTTAATCCACAACGGAGAAATAACGGAAGCAATTCATACTAATGTGCTTCTGAGCGATATAAATGAAGATGTCTCTTTGTCGTCTGTGAACAGCCACCTTTTACTGTAAGAGGACATGACTACTTTACCTAATCCTTTGTGGTGGTGAAAATAGTGATATTGCGTTTCTCAGGGAGTTTCTCATTTTGCACCACTCTAACCCATAGACTGTATAAAAGCTCTGCCCGGGCTTTCCAGCTCTCAAACGGAAACTAAAAACTGGATAGGTTGGTTAGAAGTGTGCATGGGAAGTGATCTCGCTGTCCTTAATTTTCTGGTCATCCAACCCGACAAACACTATCAGCTTCCTGTTTGGTTGTAGTGTCTGCATGCTGGCCCAGTTCTCATTGTGTTTCACACTGACTGAGGACATCCAGTTCCTCATTTTTTGTGATATACACATATCAGGTGTATGAGACCTTTACAGGAAACATAATCTCGATCAAGATATCAGATGATTTATCAAGGATGCAACAAATGAGGAAATCAGGGCTGACACAGATTCCCATGTTAAAAAAAGAAACTTGGCCAATACCTGATTCTAATGTTTTTTTAAATCAAATGATTTTTATGGTATTCATTTCCCCGTCTTGCACAGGGACCCAAATTAATCCTCATATAAAGACAGACATCCAGGTCTTCATTATACTATCTTTGGGTTAGCACAAATCCAGTCATGCACATTTTTGAAACAACCCTCAATTTAACCTTCTTTCACTTGAAAAAAAAGAGTATTTTTGATAAATAACAGCCAGCTTTACAATCTCAAACTCAGTAATAAAAACAACTGTAAGTGATACGCAGCCCAACAAAAAACCTTTTGGGAAATCGAAATGATGTTATGTTATTAAATAAGATGCACACATCATTAGAAAACCATTAAAATAAATATCTAAATTACAATGCGGGAATAAATACAAACATATATCCCTGTATGGTAGGATAAAATATACTAGTTAACCATCATTACATTGATGTGAGGTAAGATATGTCCAGGTTACTGCAGTTGGTGAAAGTATCTGCCATTGCATGATAATTGTCAACAGGGCCAATATGTGCAGATGCTTAAAAGATATATTGGTTTATCCCCATTATCTACTCAAGTCTTAAAGGAGACATAGTCCTGTTACTGGAGAAAGAAGGATTTTACCCTATATAGCCTAATACAGGCACCACAGATCCCCAAGCTTCTCCAAAAGTAGGCCAGTCACTGGTCTGTATGTCATGTCATGCCATGCATGGTCCCCTCTGGAAGGTTAACTGGGCGTCTCGCTAGTTCATACAGTATATGGAGTGGGGGAGGTTACAGAGTCTGACTGTAAGATCTACAGCAGGATTTACTTCTCATCCTTAGCTAGCCAGATGTCTGGTGGTCATTGTCTTATGGTGATCCCCCTCCATGTGTTTTTGTTTTGATGTTATGCAGCAGATGTGTGTGTTTCTAATGGCAGTTGAGCATTGTCTATGGTTGTTTCCCCACATCTATTTGCACTGTCATCAATTTGATTGTAACAGGAGACATTATGTTTGTTGTGAATGATTTTTGTTTATGCAGAGTAGGGTGCCTGTGAAATTATTGAGGTACTGAGGTTTGTCTTTTTGCTTCGCTATACATTTGTTGCTATGTTCAGCCCTGGGTATGTGTGTCACATTGTGTGACACAGTGCGTTTGGTTGAAGGAGGAAGCCCCACAACGGAAAGGTGACAGCACTGATGTTGAAGTGTGTGTGAGATGAGGAGCTTGTGGGAGCCAAAATAGCCACATGTATTTCTTTCTGTCTTTGTGTCTGTCTCTGCTCTGCTCTGCCGGTCAAATGGTCTGATTCATGACTTCAGTCTTCTTAGAACTTATTAAAGTGTAAACAGACCCAGTGGGTCAACCAATCAGAATTGTCCCTTTGATAGCTAATATCGTACACTATGTATTATAGTGTACACGAAAAGCTTTCACTGTCTGTGAAACCACATGATTTAGACCTCCTCCTGCTAAATGGCTGCAGTCTACTAGTTCATAAACCCAGCCTCCATAATGATAACAGATGGAACAGAGGCCAAATAACTTTTACTTAAATCTGGTTTCTGTCATTATAGTTAGTTCTTATGCTGATTGGTGTCCAAGTGCTCATTTTTCTGTGAATTTTAGTTTTAATTAGTAATTCATAGGGATGCACGATATTGGATTTTTTTGCCGATATCCGTTATGCCGATATTTTACAACCTATTTTGCCGATTACCAATACCGATATTTTTTTCCACACAACTAATTGCAGAGATCATCAATTCTCTTCTGTATTGGAATTAGCATGCAGTATTATTATAAACTAAATTCATACAAAAGATACATCCTACTTAAAACTTGGATGATGCTCTCCCTGAGACAATCATAATAAGACCCACAACCAGGGCAAATTTGGCCAATTTCACAATTGACATAGTAAGTAAACTTAACCTTTGTTCACAGGGAACATGTGAAAAGTGCAACTGTACAGCAATTAAACCCAAATTAAATAAAATGATTTACTCTTTGTCAGTAAATGAGCCTAAATTAGTCAGCTAAATGTAGCTTACAGACTGCTTCTTAAATTCAAATTTAACTTAAAACATGAGCCCAACATGTGTGCAGCAGCCCATTATTTTATTGGTTAATTATATCGGCAGATATCGGCGTGTTGGCTGATATCCGATATCCGATAGTTCATTTTAAAGCCAATATCGGCCGATACCGATAATGTGCCGACAATATCGTGCATCCCTAGTAATGAAGTTTTAAAAAGAGTGGATGTGACATCATGATTGACAGCTCTGCATGCTCCAGCAGCATTGTGTATGGGATTAGCAGAGTAAAGGAGGGATGGTGAGAGAAAATGTAACACACAATAACACAAAAGTTGTTTCAATAACTTTCAATAACCACAAGTGTCTGCTGCAATTGAACACAAGAATCTGTTCTGCTGTTTATTGTAACTACCTGGAAGATCTTCAAAGTTTTATTAGTAGTTTTGGTTAGCGTTGCAGATGTGAGGACCCGCAACCCTACCAGACATGTCGCTTCAGTGCATGCCTCGGCTGACAAGCACAATATGTGAGCACCTGTGATTTTAGGTTGTCTTTTTGCTTCAAAGCTTGGCTTCACAATGGGCAGGAATTGTCCTTCCTATATAGAGTCAATGGCTGTTGTCAGTAGCTGAGCTTCATTCCAAAACTGACCCTCCAAAAACACAATTTGACCACCTTCAAAGCCCGTTCAGTTGGTGTCTTTATAATATATATATATTTCATTTTTACATACAGTATGTCTTTAACATGAGTCTAAACTTCAGTTTGACTTTAGGAAGCAGATAAAAACCAAAGCTTTCAGGTGCAACATGCTCATGGATTCATATCTGCCTGCCCCCTCTGATGCCAACAGGATGTGAGCCTCATGTGAGGCAAAGCATGTGAGCCTATATTTTGTTTTTGTGCCTGTGAATGGGCCTCGGTAAGCAGCATCAGCCTTTTTCCGTGCCCTCAGAGGTGGTGACTAAGTCTTTTTCATGTTTCTGCTGTCAGTCACCACTAATTCATTTAGGTAGTCCATGTAGTCTTTTTTTTTCCCCCTGGATGAATGTAACAGCACGTCAGTTTTGAAGTTGTGGTATAGTTTGGTTGCTAAACACTGCTGATGAAAAAAAAAATTTGATATTGATACTAATTTGATTGTCCTTTCATGCTTCCTTTAAAACCTTTCTTCAGTGCGTAGCAGCCTTCTTGGTTTTCTGTTGACATAATGTTATTTCAGTTGAGAGGCATCAATAGCTTTATTGTCTGCCTGAATGGCGGCTTTATGATAGATGTCAAAGGCCCACAAAGCACCAGTGTCACAAAATGCTCCAGATAGTGAAGCTTTTTGCATACCGTGAAGAAGACAGAGAAGCTTTGGCCGTGCTGTGTGACTCACAAAACTCTGCCTTTGTAGAGGTTCTGTGTTTCTTTTTTAGATGCCTGTTTTGGTCAGGGAGGGTCATGAGGTCATTGGGCCTATGTCAGCATATACATGGGAGTAGACAGGACTACAGTCACACTCACCATCACACATATGCTATTTTGAGTTTCCAGTTCAAAAAACCTGTGTGCGTGCAGACGCTGGGAGAAAACCGTCACACTCTACAGACAAACTCCACACTGAAAGGTTATCAGTAGGGACTTGCATTTCAAGCCAAAATACTATTCGGTGGTCATTTGAATCTATTTGGCAATTAATCGAAAAATTCCCCCGCAAACACACACACACACACACACACACACACACACACACACACACACACACACACACACACACACACCTGTCCCATTAATGGTCCCTTTATGTGGCAGTTGCGTTAACCAGCAGCAGGATGAGGTGCTGCCATGGACCGTATACTTAATGGACGTGGTATCTGTGACGTCATCTATCTGTTTCCAAAGCCCTGTTTTGAAGCCAATCGTTGGCGGGAGCCATATTGGAAATGCTGAACTCAACCTAACTGCTGTCAAGCTAGTGTGAGGTAAAGAGGTGGGCTTTGAGCCTTCGGGTTGACAGCTACAGTGTTCCCGCCTGTCAGTCAAGTCAGTCATGTCCTTAAATGGGCAAAACTCGTAATCTTAATATGTACTGAACTGTCGCATTATAAACATTCGGCAATATCGGCACATACTGTACAGGGGGTGAATTTTATACATATATATATATATATAATTCACACCCCGTACAGTGTGTGCCGATAGAGTGATTAGCCATTCAGACCCAAGCCGTTTTTTGAACCAGGCTGTAAACATGTTTATTTAAGCCTCAAAGATCGTCTTTTTTGAATGGGTGTGTATGTGGTTTCTGGTGTTTCTGCAGCCAGCCTCAAGCGGATGCTCAATGAACTGCAGTTTATAAAACGTCCATATTGGCTTCATATTTTGAGACTGGAGGTTGATGCTTGAGTGCTGCTAGTGGCGGGCACTGACAGTGTCTGTCTCGATCTTTATGCCGGTGTTTCTGTGACGGCTGGTGTATTTACATTTTACAGCCGTGCTCAGTCTTTGGAAATACACGTGTAGTAGTGTAAGATTAAGAAACAGCGTAAATTGCAGCGACTGTCGCTAATGTTTTATTTTTATTTTGCTATTTAATGCAGATAGCATTCTTCTTCTGTTACTTAATGCGGTTAGCAAGCAGCTTTAAGACGCTCTATAGCCACCGTCTGGGGGGAGTACTGTTTTACAACCAGGCACTGGTGAAAACGATGAATAATTGTACTCTTTTTTACTTAGTGAACGAATATTCTAGCATTCCAAAATCATGTCCCTAGTTGTTAGCTGTTAAAGTAATAAATAGGACTGTCAATACCTTTTCTTAAAGAGAAGATGTAAAGAATGTATAGAAGCTATTTTCCTTTTTGCCGTTCCAGTATAAAGTGAATAGAAGAATGATTGATGAATCCTAAAAAGAAATTAGGATACTGATTTAATAACACACCATTTCCTGACTTATTGATAACACCTTGTTAACTTTGGCAATGAATACAACTGTAAATGAAAAATGTTAGTGGCAGCCGTACATGCCACACAGAATAATCGTCATGCTGCACGTTCGCGTGTTGGCTCTTTAATTTGTGCCGAAGAGTCAGAGCAAGCTTCTGCCAGAAACCAGTGTGAAATCTGCATGAGTAGAGTTTGTCTATAAATTAGCCAAATCTATTCCCCATGCTCTCTAATTAGTGAAATCGAGGTCACGCGTCTGTTGAGAGTGAAGATTGTCACACAGGTTGAAAACAGTTTCAACACTGAAGGATGGCTGATGGCTCTTTGGGATAACTGCTCAAATTGCTGTTTGTCTTTTGGCATATAAAGCCCAAAGTACCTTGGAATTTCCCCTCCATGATCGTCTCTTGTTTGTGTTTTTTTTAGATGCCACTGCTGGTTTGTTTTTACTTCACATACTGAAGTTCTCTATGTTGTAGGATCATGGTGAGATTACAGTTTCCATCATGCAGTGTAAGTCTGCTCCACTTGGATGTACCATAATCCTCTGTTTCTGTACTTGTAATCATGGTATGAACATGAAAACTATGAGAACCAAATCACTAGTTGAGTTTGGTTCATTGAACTTTTGACTGGAGCCTTTGGCCCTGTTGAGCTCTCTCATACGTTTATCTTAATGAATCAGTTTGTCATTTTAAAGACTGTAGACGTTTTTCGACCACAGGAACTTTACCCCTGAACTAGGTGCGTTTCGACCGGAGGAACCAGGGTCTAAATTTAGTTCAGGGGTTCAGATAATCTCCCCCCTGAAAAGCCCCTTCTTGTAGTACTAGTAGTACTTTTCAAAGGTCCTGGGACTTTCGGTTGAACGCAACGGTGTTTGTGGAGTTTACACAGTTGTTGAAACACAGAAGGAGTTCCTGGGAATGCATACTAGTTTAGTTTTTTACTAAGATTTCAAAATATTATTTGATATAATTTTTTTTCTCCACACGTCACTGGCCTGATTTGCACAATCTACCTGGGACTTCAGCCCGCAATCGAAACGCAGACAACAATGGGGGCACAGGAACCTTTTAGTTCTGGGAAAAGTAGTTCTGGGGGCTAAAAGACCCCGGAACTTTTTGTCGAAATGCACCTTATAGTTCTGTGTCGTGCTGTGCTGTGGTGCCATGTTAACTTTGTTTTATATCAGATCTCATGTTGTCATTAGTTTATTGATGACAGCTTGATGCACTGAAGGAAGTCACAGAGACATCTGTGGAGACAGCAATGATATTTTTTAAGATGGTTGGGAAATAAATGGTGCTAAAAATAACATGACAGATAGAAGGAGGTTGCATAACTTCCCTGAACACTGTGTATTTCTCTCATTCTGTTATAACCGTGCATTAAGCGCACTTATATTCAAGGTCTGGTTCATCTGACTTTACTGCTGGTGACTTGATCCTTGTTAGGAAGAGCATCACTTTATGAGAATGTGGCTTTCTCAGCAGGGTCCTGTGGGTTTGTGTTTATGAATACTTTTCCCTTGACATTCCTGTATTCCTCATACCACCCCTTAGAGAAAGTGCTGCCACTCTGGGAAACAAGGCCTTGCTGGCTGGCCAGTAACATCAACTTCTGAAACTTTGTGTGGTCATTGTTATATTTAGCCCCCCCCCCCCCCCCCCCCCCCCCCCCCCAGGTTATGGGGGAGGCAGAGCAAGAGGGTTCTCAGGCTGGGACAGATGCAGGGTGAGGGGTAAGAGTGCCCCTTCTCTCAGCCTTCAGCTTGTTATTTCCTTTGTTAAAGTGAGGAAAGGTTAATTAGAATTTGATTGTAAGTGTTGTTGGTGAATCTGGAGCTCTGATTGTTACGCTTTTGAAAAATGACGGGCCAGAGTGTCACTTCTTAGTATGGAGTGGAGCAGGACAGACTAGTCCCTGGGGACAACAAGCTATTATGAGCTTTGTGCTTTCCCCAAGTCCCTTTGCTCTGGACTTTTTCAACCTTAGGTCACAAAGTCACTGTGCTGCTCCTATTTTGTATGGATAAACACAAATATTACAGCTCGTCAAAAGAAGTGAAGGGAGATGGAAGGAAGAGGGGGTTAGACAACATGAAGACAAAGACTTTTTGTAAAAAAGAAGTTCTTGTGGATTGCTTTCAAGGCCCCAGCAGTGTTCTCTTTTGTGCATCATTTGGTATCATCCACTCCTTTTTCTTAAGCAGATTACTCAGTCTAATTTGGTTCAGCTCTGTCAAAGGGATATTAAAAGTTAGCACATGGTTTGCCATGCGTTATTGTGAGTCAGTAGCAATTACGTAAGAGTCCTAAGGGAAACCGCTGGGGCAGCACTAGACAATTGCCCATTGTCCACTCCACATCACACCTGCAAAACACATGTTGGCCAGCATGGGGCTCTGACAGTTGCATCCTTGTTATTGTCTGGTTGGTGATGGGATTGGAGTATCTGGGCTCTATTTACATCCACGCGTCATCGTCATGACTGATCATTAAGGGTAACATGTTAAAAGATGGAAAACAAGATCAGACTCTACGGCTCACACTCACCCTTTGAGCCTAAAGTTCTCGAGTTAGAGCAGCCTTCTTGTATCGCTGAAGTTCCATCTGGACTCCATACCGTGGTTTGAAGAAAGTAATGACTGTCTGACATCTCACACCAGCCTGCTTAGATTTCCTGTAGGGTGACTCTGAGGGGATTCCCTCTTTATAATATGACTTTGTTTAAACAAATCCGTATGGTGTAGAGAGGAATTTAAAAGATCTGTTCAGGTGGATGAACATGGCAGTAATTTGTTAACGTGAGCAGTGGAGCGTCCTCAACTTCTAAACAGTGAATCACAGAGAAATTGATACCTTTTATTATTGGCTAATACAATATATTAGTCTGAAGTGGTACAATAAAACATGAGAAATCACCAAATCACTGGTCACACATTTTAGGCATAATGGGAGGCAAAATGTCAAATTTATTTGCAATGCAGCCTGACCTGCTGAGAATTAAGGCGCCACTTCCCTTTACAGCCCTTATCTCTTGCTCTCTGTGTGCTATTTTCTGCCTCTTACGGGCACATGCCTGCTTACATGCACACACTCACTGTGTATCTGACATCAATTAAAAACTGGAGCTATGAAGCCATCTGCGACTTGAGACTTGATGTGGGAATTAGAGCCATGTGGTCGCTCGTTTGCCTCCTTCTTTTTCTGAATTGGAATCATTTGCTTGTTCCTTTCATAATCACCATGAGCCTATCGCCTGTGTAATCACAAGCAGAGAGCATTACATGACAGTCTTGGCAGATTGTTGTGGTGAATGAGACTAGTTATTTTTGTAATGATTACTTTAGACTTCCAGTCCAGAAATCAACAAAACGATGTACAAAACTGTGGTTGAAATATGACGTGTATTGGGTCTTATTAAATGTGAAAAAGGTCTAGTGTAGACACCTCCAGTCTGTCGTTTAGGATTTAGGTATACTGGAAACAGACAGAAAAATAATCGCTCCCAGAAATGAGGCTTGTGATAGTTTTCTGGGAGATTAGAACCCTCCAATGTAGAAGTAGGGCTGGGCGATAAAGCAATAAAAGTGGTAAGTTGGATTTGTGCTTGATGATTTAAAAAAAATTTAAATCTGTTTTTTCTCTTGAACTTTCTCCACCACTCCTCTTGGGCTTCCAAACCAACAACCTCCCCCTGTTTACTCCCCACAAAGACACACACAACAATGACATGCTGCTAGCATTAACGAAAAGTTTATTCCCAAAAGAGACACAGTGCTACAGTCTCGCCAGTCACCTAAAATTGGTTTGGTTCACTCTAAACCAGGGGTTCCCAGAGTGTGAGTCGGGACCCCCTTGGGGGTTGCGAGACACAAATGGGGGGGTCGTGAGATGTCTTCAAGAATGTTTTTTTTTTTTTAGTTATCAAATAATAATACAATTTACCCATTACAGTAAATAATATCAACAAAAATAGTAGATACGCTTGAAATAAAACCTTGAAAATAGAAAATGTAATGAGTTTTCTGCCTTTCTTTTTGCCTAAATTTAGGGTTTAGTGAACAGTTAATTATCAAAAAAATCAGTAGCAATAGGTTAATTCATAAAGGAGCAGGAAACACAGCCACAGGCTCATATAGGTAGGCTAGTTTTCTGCAGAACAGCTAAATGAAGCCACATTAAATCACTTTGAGGGACATTGGGAGTCATGAGTCTTTGGCACCTATCTTTTGGGGGTCGCGGACTGAAAAGTTTGGGAACCCCTGATCTAAACTGTCACAACCATACCTGTCCCTCCTGAAACAATGATAATTTATGTTCATGACAAGACAAGGGGATGTAAAATATCAACTTAAATGTTATTCATACAAACAAAAATAATACTCAAAGTGCTGTGAACGAAAGTGAAATAATAATGATAGGAAACTTAATTCTGTAATCCCAAAATAATACTGTGGAATTTGTCTGCTGAATTGAATCAAATCCACCATAGTGTACTCTGCATCTTATTAAGCAACATAAATTAATTTAATAAACTTAATTAATGAAAATAACGCAAAAATAACCAAGGTTACAATATGGTGCCCATTCAAGTCTTTTCTTTGTAATTTTTCGTTGGGTTTTTTTTAAGAAGGGGAAGAAAAATAGTAAATTAAGGTTGTTGTGAAAAATCTGAGATAATATTTTTGGCCATATTGCCCAGCCTTAGAAATAGTATTGATGCTTTTACATCCCTATTTTTGATCTTTTTAATTGTAATGCAGATGAAAATAGTTTCCTCCATATCTAAACCGTGAGAATGACCGGTGATGTTCTTACTCGTCTTTGTTACTGTGTGAGTGGTAATGTCAGACCCCAGGTGGAAGGTGATCTGCACAGGACGGTTTATAATTCATACTAATAATAAATGGGAGTATGTCTCTTCTGTGTGGTTAACCATGTTGAATGAGTTCATAGCCCCAAGCTTGTCTGATCTCAGAGCCAGACCGTCCCTTGGCTGAACACGCAGCACTGACTAATCATTCAGTAGTAAAAAGAACACATCTGTCGTCTCCTTCTTTGTCACTCACGCCATCAGCAGTTTGGAGAGGGTTTTTGTGCCAGCCACAGAGATGAGCTATGAGGAACCTCATCTTCAACCAAACAAGTTCAATTTGTGTCTGTCCTAAATTCTGTTGGTATGAACTTCTACACACTGATGACGGCTTTACTTGAGAATCTCAACCCAGTGGGCTCTTTGCCCACTAAAACCCACATGTACACACACACACACACACACACACACACACACACACACGCACACACGCACACACACAGTCACCTTTTATCTTCCCCAAACGTTGTGGTGTGGTGTATCTCACTGCTCTCACAGTTTCCATGCTCCTAGTTGACTGCTGCCAGACTCCGTCTTATCTCACAACTTTGCTCCAGTATAATCCTTTGCTCTAAATCTGATTGCTACTCAGATTACGATTGATTGTAAGCCCAAAAGAGATGTTTATTACTGGTCAAGGAAAGTAGAAATATATGTACAAGAGGATTTGTGCTTTACCATTCCACTAAAAATAGATGAAAAGTGTAGCTTAAAATTCAGTGAGACCATTCAGATAATTGCCTCATGAAAATGTTAGGATTTGTTGATGCTTCTATGAAAACTATAAGAGCTTGTGATTCTTTTATGGGAGCTGCTTCTCTGCTCAAACTCAGTGATATCCAGCTGGGTGAGATTCAGTATGCTCTGTGAAGCAAAATGTTTGTGGTGGCAAAAAGTGCTCAGAGATCTTATATACACAGGCTAGATTTAGATCTGTGTCATAACAGGAAATGATGTCGTCTAGTATCCTGTAAGCAACCAGGCCATCAAATTTAAGCCTTACCTTTTAAGTGTTTTAGCCATATACATTCAATATCTGCATTTCTCATGTACTGTTTAATCACAGTCTTTATTAACCCACCTCACACTTTCTCACCTCCTCTGCCTCACTTCACCTACACTAACAGAGACGTGATAGGATGACATGTTTTGTCTGCTGCTGACTCACTTTTTTCCTTAAGATTCAATCTGTTTGACACCCTCATCCCCCCACAACAGTCAACCCACCCGTCACCACTTGAAAAAAAAGCTGTTCAATGTGCATTTTTCCAACCAGCTGCAATACGTAATGGCTGTCCCGAGTTGATGATTCAAAAAGCAAAATACCACTACTGCAAACTGACCATCATGTGGTTTCACTCAGGTCCCTTTCTCTGGCTACAAATGCTAATTCTGCGTATTTTAGGCTGTGAAGCCTTCAGAAAAAAAAAGGCCTTTTCTCGACCAAGGAGATCAAGGAAGACAGATTTTGTTGTCACACTCTTTTTTCAGTTTCCATTGAACCTGTTGTAGAAGGAGTGGCAGTCACTGGTTTCCTTTTCTTCCTGACCCCAACACAATACTATCAGCAGACTGGAGACTCAACACAGGAAATAAGCAGCTAGGACCTAAAGATGAAGCATAACAGACCCTAAAAACCTGTTTACCATCCAGTCAGTGATTTAAGACAGCTCACAGTCCCCTCACAAGCAGCCTGAATGGAAAACATCTTTGTCTTAGTCCTTCAGCATCAAATTAACTGCAAGTGTTGAGAGCTTTGAAGCCTTTGAGCTAGTCGACATGTTGTTCTCACTCTTCTAGTCATGTATGGCCAAGTCTGGACTTGGTAAGATTAGTAATCTGCTTAATCAGAGTTGATGCCAGGAAAAGAAAATAGGTTATTTTACCTGAACAATTACCTCTAGCATTACATCTGATCATTTGTGTTGCCTGGTGTTTGTTTTTAGTCAGACTTTCAGGGAACACTTTGCTGTTTGCCTGACTGTCTAGACTATTTACCTGGTATTGGAACAGACTGAAAATGAATACCCATGCCTCTTCCTGATTTACTTTGATTTTTACATTACTTCCTTTTTTGTTTTTTAAAGTCTGGCACTGCTGCCACCTTGTTGGTGTCAGTCAGAGGGATTTTATGGCACATACACCCCAAAATGCCATTGTTTACTTTATTGTCTGTCTCCTAAGCTCAGCTGTTGAAAAAACTATGCTGACGCCACCAAGAACCCAAAATAACTTGAGCTGAGATGCATGAGAAAAAGAGAAAATGTAAAACAGAAAGCAAAGAACATCAGAGACCATTTGTTCAGTGGTCTGGTTTCACTGACCACCTGTTCCACCAGAGACTCAGCTGTTGTTTTGATGGAGAAGACTGGATGCACGGGTTTTGGAGATCACATTAAAAGGATGATGTGGCCTGATAAAGTACACATAAATACTCACATATATAGACATAATAATCACCTCCTACGCCTTACCTCCTTATCTTAAGAGTCTTCGTTTTGCTGTGACATCCCTCTCCATTGAACATGTCCAAGTCAGCTGAAGCCGTGAGTCTGAAGGGAAGTTAAAGGGTTTTTGTATGTGCTGGCAGGTGCTTTCACACCTGCTGCAGGGCATGCTAGACATGCATGTTGCTGAGACCTCAACTGGTTACACATGCTGTCAGTCCTCAGTGAAAGTATTCCCAACTGCTAAGCATTTCCAGTAGAAGTCAGTTTTTGCGCTTTGACTTACAAAACTAAAGGTCGGAGACAGTCTCTGAGGATTTTGGTTTCTGGGAGTCTCAATTCGAGATTTATTTTTTATTTTATCCTACAAATCTAAACCAATCATATTTCCCTTCCACCTGTTTTTCTTTTGTGTTCTATTTAAACAAAATTTTATATTAATTTTCTCAGCCTTTAAAGTTGAAGTCCGGATTTTCTACCTGCAGCTGAAAAGCAGAAGTGGTCAAACATGATGTGTCAATGCCTACAGTAGGGTGTGACTGTTGTTTTTTGTGTTTCTTTTTTGTCATGTCATCCACTCTGCATGCCTGGCATAACCGGCATATTCTTCAGCCACATGTCATTCTGAGATGCTGATCTGGTGAACGGTGGTGAGGCTGTTGTCTCACGGGTGATTGTTGAGCTCTGTCAACAGCTCAACAGTCGAGCCTGTCTGAGTAGATCTGCCCAGGGAAGGCTTGAGGCAGGCTCAGTGGGGCAAAGGGGTTCATGCAGAGGTCTGTACTGAATGTAAGAAGGGAGGGGGTGAGATACAGGAGCAGGGGGTTTCTGTCTTCACCAACCTCACTTTACATAAGATAAGATACTCCTTTTCATATGGGCCTAGACCAGTCTGTCACTTTCTTGCATTTTAAATATTCAAAGTTAGCACCAAGGTCTGCATTCATGTGCACACACACACACACACACACACACACACACACACACACACACACACACACACACACACACACACACACACACACACACATACACACACACACACACACACACACACACACACAAACACACAAGAGATATTTAGTCCCACAACAGTTTGTCTGTCATACTTGATACTTGCCTTCATGACCCAATGACCCACTCTGACTGTCTGCTTGTGATTAACTGTTGAGCCCTTTAATGCCGCACAAATTGTCAAGTACCTTTTTTCTTTTTCTACTTATTTAGGTTAAAAACTGTGTTCAATCACAAAATAATAAACCTCTCCGAGTCTGGAAACAAACCTGGCTTTTGTTGCATTTACAACAGTAACTGTGTATTCTAAAAATAATAATAATAATGCATTTTATTTATAAAAGCACTTTAAAAGTTTCTCTAAGTTACTTTACAAGAAAATGAATTATACAATACACAATATACATAGAGATGCTTGGCAGGCTGGACCTGTTCCAAAAGTTTCAACGAGCAAGAGATAACATATCACAGTCACAAGGCTGACACATTCACACCCAAGGGAATTTAGAGGTGGCCTAATTAGCCTAACTCGCATGTCTTTGAACTGTATGAAGGAGCCCTAGTACCATAGGGAAACGCCCCAGCTGTCTGCCTGCTCTGAGCCAAGAACTTTTTCAACTTACCTCAATATTGATCTGATTTGTTTTTCTTTTTATATGTTGCAAAGCACTCCTAGCTTATCTCGTGATGCAAAGGTACTAGTCTAATAAAAAATTCAGGATCAAGCAACACATGAAAAAAGAAACTACAATACATGTAAAATAACAGAAACACAACCTTTCAATTCATAGGACCAACACCTCAGTGGATGGTTGAAACGTTTGTTGATTCACAGTCAGTAGTTATGAAGGAGCATAGCATGAAACTTTTAGATGTGTTACTATATTTCTAAAAATAGTCAATGGTCAGTGTAGCGCTAATCATGAATTTCATATTCACTGTCATCTTGAAATTTAGGTTTTTATTAAGTGGCGCAACCATCTTGTCAGCGCTGTCAGTGCACTCTGGCAGGAAGTTGCTCATAGCCTCGTGGCAAGTGTTCTCACACCTTCTTAACTACTTGTACATTTTATTTTTAGAGATTAAAAAGTGACCATATCAGCCCATGATTCAGTTCATAGTCTTGGCAAAGTTTTGGTGGATGATATGAAAAATGAATACTAAGCAAGTTAGTAAAATCCATGAACTTAGTTTGATGGTGAGAGGTACTGGAAGGAGCGGGAGCATGCTGTGTGGCCGTTATAACATTCATGATGACTGGTTTTACCACCTCATACGACACTGTTCTGTGTGGTCTGCAGATACCTCCTGTTAGAATAGTTGGCATCAGAAACATCCTTCAAGTAGTTTTTTTTCTGCACCCCAAGCAAGAAGTGTGAACATGATCTTCTTTAGGGATCTTTAAGGAAAGTGCAGTCCCTCCTTGTACACATTGAGGTTGATCCTCAACTTGACTGCTCATAGGATGTTTTATTTCAGTTTGTTGAACTTATAAAAACAGTGAACTGATTGAGTTAAGTTCTGTAGTGTCTAAAATGTTTTATCAGAATGGATTCTACTGATACAGTTTTAGTTTAAGTAAAACCTACACAAACACCAATAACTGGTAGTAAATGATCTGGTGGATTGTGATGATAATGAACAACATTTTCTTTCTGCTTACTTCCAGATTTTGACATGAAGAAGGACATTGACACCTTGATAGCAGAGGAACGCGCTGAAATCATCTCTAAATATGACAAGGTAAGCAGATGCACAGGAGTGCTATCAATGACCTCTAACCCTGTTAGGTGTATTTAAACATCAAAATGACAAAACGTCAGTCAGAGAGATCTGAATAATTTGGCCTTTTGTTGCACAGACCACCGTTGTTCTGGATCCGATTTCAACCACTGCCTCGTACTGGACCATGAGCCAGATATCCTACAGTCACAGATAGCCACCATGTACAGAATCGGACACTATTAAACTGGGCAGTTGATGGTCTTTCTTGGACAGAGGGGTGTGAGTGGTGCCTGCAATGCTGGAGCTCAAAATAGACTCAGTCCCAACAGGCAGGGGAAATGGTGTTACGAAGAATAATCAACCAATGAATGACACTATGACTGTGAATGTTGTTGTGTAGTCCACAAATTAAGGCTTAATCACTGTAGAGCACTACTTAGGACTGAAAAAACAATAGCACTGCATCTGAAAGAGAGGACAGTTTCATCAGATCCAATTCTTTGTTCTCCATCTAATTTTTATAACTTTAAAATGTTCATCTATTGTGCTTGTTTTTTTCGTCTGTCTTCTTAAACTTGTTGTGGTACGTTGTATTTCAGGGAAGGCAGGAGGGTGTCAACATCGACCCATGGGAAGATGCTGACTACAACATCTATAAGGTCACTGACCGCTTTGGCTTCCTGCAGTAAGTTACTGAATTTACCTCATTATAACACCTCAGCGTGTATCTAGACTATTTCTCCCCCACTTCCTCTCTGTTCTCTCTCATTTTTCTCAGATTTTAAAAGTGTCTTACCTTGGTGCTGAATATTGTCAGTTCCATTAATGTTCTTATTTCTAATACTGCTGTGCATTTCTTTCTTTTCTGCTCCAGTGAGAAAGAGTTGCCAACACCCAGTGCGCTTGAAGAGAAGGTATCAACTTTTACCCTGCAGAACAATGCCTGAAAGCATTTTCACTCCCTTTTGCACATACAGTGGACATTGACATTACTTTGTGGTATGTTTCTCTCTCTTCAGCAAAAGCAGCAGGAGGTGGAGCGAGTGGAAAAATGGCTAAAGATGGTAAAGAACTGGGACAAGTACAAGAACAGTGAAAAGGTGTGTAAAAGTGTCCTGATGGCGGTCAGAAATACTCCAACTGTGTCTCAATTTAGCACTTGCTTCCCCTGCCTTTTTTTTGTTGGACCAAACCATATTATGTATTACTTCCATTTCAGTTTGACTGTTTTCTATTCCTCTTTTAATCACAGCGCACTCCCTAAATGTCCCTCTGCTTAAGTCTAGAAAGTTGAAGCAAGTACTAATGCACATATGATGTGTCCTTTTCATTCAGCTTCATACCAGCAGCAATTATATGCAACCTCTGCTCTATTCTTCTTCTTATTGATGTGGGGAAGGTGGTCTTCTTAATGTTTAGAGTGTCTCTATTCATGTTGATCACACCTGTTTCAGTTGGTGAAGCGTGTGTACAAAGGCATCCCTCTGCAGCTGAGAGGCCAGGCCTGGGCTTTGCTGTTGGATATAGAGAAAATCAAAAAAGAAAATGACGGGAAATATGAGGTAGGAATCTTGAAAAGTGATAACTCTTTTAATATTTTCATTCAGTGAGGGGGTCAATTTTGGCTGGCTAACTTTAATGGCATGTCCCTCCTTTTCTGGCCCTACAGAAAATGAAGCTGCAGGCTCGTAGCTACTCAACTGAGATCAAACAGATTGACCTAGATGTCAACAGAACCTTCAGGAACCACATCATGTTTATGGACCGTTTTGGAGTCAAGTAAGTTCTTATCAAATGTGGGACAATTTAGTATTTAGTTTACATCCAACCATAATGATGATGTGAGAGGATTTCTTTATCCCTTATTTCAAACAAATGTAGCTTTTCTATCCAGTGGAGGCACATTGAAAACCTGAGTTGTTCGCATGAACCCTGTAGTCTTAATTCAAATAAGTACCTCCCTAATGTTACCGACTACTCCTCTAAAATGACACAGTTTTGGTAGCTTCTTCAACAAATGTCTGTAAACTAGTGTGCCGTATGGATATCTCCAAAGTTCTTGTTTTTGTTTTTCTTTGTCATCTCACATGTTCAGCTTTGCCCTTGCTAAGTATCTGCAGGGTGTGACCTCTAGCTTAAACCTTGAGGCAGTCCTACACACACACACACACACACACACACACACACACACACACACACACACACACACACACACACACACACACACACACACACACACACACACACACACACACACACACTGAAACAGTGGTTTCCTCCTCTCCTCTCTGTGTTTTATTAGCCTTCCTGTCAGTGCATGAAGCCCCACAGGAAATGGCATTCATACAGAATGTGCACATGTACAAAATAACTCAGCCCACAGCATTAGACTGAGACAACGTACTAATATGACACTTGTATTTAAACAAAATATACTAAACATTCAACAAGTTAGTTTCGTAATAACTGTGAGTTTCTTACAGACACTGGTTTGATCTCATCAGTTCAACTCTGAGTGCTCTCCCCTCACTCTTTGTAACATACTTCCCCTTCAATTCAAAGCCACTGAGTACAAACACACCAAAACACTGCTCCATCCTGCTTGGCTGCCCACTCTTTCCCTGCAAGTCAGCAGCTGTCTTACTGAAACCAACACACTGACAGCTATTAAAAGCTCCTTTCCTGCCTCTGTCACCGTCAATAAGACACGTATTTACTATAGAGGCCTGGGGGGGGGGGCATCCTACTCTGTCTACAATATGTTTGTAAATGCCCCTGCTCCTCTAACACATACACAATGGCTGCCTTGTGTTCACTGACTGAAACAGTTGAGACTCCAGATGTAATAAGCCGTGAAGCACACAACCCTGTAGTTAAAAAAGTTAAATGAAAGCCGTGTCATGCAAGCACTAATATATCACATCAGTCCTCTCACACACGCTCTTTGTTTATACTCACGAGCTAAAGTTAAGGACCACTGGAAAGAGAGAGAGAGAGAAAACGCACACTCAAAGATTGATACAAACACAACCAGGATGATATGGAGACATTTTCAGCCTCCCCAGAAATATTTGCAGCTGTTTTGGGTAGCTAGTGAAGATTGATGAAGGTTTATTTAGTGATGAGATCACTGAGGAATCATGTCTCAGTGCCTGACACACTGTTGTAGCTTGTGTGATTGTTGCTAAGGAACCACATCCTCGTTGTAACGGGCGGTTTCTCTGTTCCTCTTTCAGGCAGCAAGCACTTTTTCACGTCTTGGCAGCCTACTCTGTGTACAACACGGTGAGTTTGTTTGTGTTACCAAAGGGTGTGTTACATAATGTGGGGGAGTCTTTGCAGGAAAAAGCAGTATGTTGGTGGCGCAACTGCTGCATGTTCATGAAGTGTGCTAGCTTCCACGTAACAAAAAGAGTATGTGCTTTCCAAACTGGTCTGATCAGGTTCTTGTTTTGAACCCCAAATGTTCTCTTAAATCACGTGTTTAAAGCGCTTTTTTTTGACACAGTTGAAATCTGTGATCATTTTATTTGTATGGTAGAACTCAACTCAACTCAACTCAACTTTATTTATATAGCACCTTTCCTACATAAAAACATGTAGCCCAAAGTGCTTCACAGAATAACAGAGACAGAAAACAACAGCAATGGTAAAATGATAAAAGGCATGATTATAAATAAAATACTTAAAAATAAGATAAAATCAATACAGTAAAATTAATAAAATAAGTGATAGTGGAAAGAAAAGTTAAAAATAAGGCAGCGTTAACCAGATCAGTTGAATAAAATAAATGAATAGATGAATAAATAAAGAATTAAATAAGATAAATATATGGTGAAGCAATGATTCAAGTAATAATGCTTAAAATAATAATACAAATGATAAAAATAATAAAAATAATAATGCAGTCCAGGGCTAAAAATAAATTACTCCACATTAAAATCTAGATTAAAAAGGTAAGTCTCAAGTTTACTTGTGAGACACACAAGGAACATTTAGAAGTGCAACTCATTTATTGGAATACAGTAACTGCACATGTAAGTAGTCTGTATCTCATCACGTGCATGTACATTACGGTAATCCATATTTATTAATTCTTGTAACCGTCTGGGAGGGATAAAAATGTTTGGATCCAAAGATAGGCTTGTGTACAGAGCACTACATCTCCCCACACACAAACTCAAGCCAAGTCTGTTTTTCTGATTAAGCTCTGTAGTCAGTTCCTGCGTGTAAGAGGTGTTAGAGCCAGAGGAAATGGGCATGTGCTGTTCCTTTTTCCCTTCTCCCCTCTCCTCACACACGGCTCAGAAGAAACTGGGTCAGTAGGAGAGACGGAGAGACACAGACAGAGGGGGGGAATACTGTTTGTCCTTTTGCCTATGTGATAGCAGAGAAGAATGTGGAGAATGTGTAGTTTAACCTCAATGTTGCCCTAATAATGTTTACTGTATTTCCTTTAAAGGATACTAGAGAGTATCCATTTCTGGCTGTGCAATAAATCTGCCTTAATAAGGACAAATACCAAGTGTGTGCTCCGTTTTGGTAATCTTTGCTTGCCAAGAGCAATGAGTTTGAATCATAGTAGCGTCAAATTGGCGCTTCTACAAGTTGAAGACTTGACATGACTGAGACTGAATGTTGAACCACAGTAAATATTTGAACATCTTTTGGTTTAAATGTTTATAATACTGAAGCTGCATAGACGGACGGTCTGGATGTGTGTGGTTTTAATTCACATGGGGGGCTGCACAGCCTGCTCCAGACCACATCAGACATTCAGGTGCACTTCTCCCTTCATTTCTTTATGTATGTATGTGCGTGCGTGTGTGTGTGTGTGTGTCTATTAAATAATAAATTTTTCCTCTCATTTGACCATTCTGTATAAATGAACCTGTGTCTTCTCCTGTGGTCCCCTAGGAGGTGAGCTACTGTCAGGGGATGAGTCAGATTGCTGCCATCTTGCTTATGTACCTGAATGAGGAGGACGCCTTCTGGGCTCTGTCTCAGCTCCTCACCAACAGCAAGCATTCTATGCACGGTGAGACATGGTAGACTGAAGACAAACTGGTTAAAAGTAGAGCTGATTGATGATAGTTTTTATGATTAGAAATACAAATATGTAAATGTGAAGAAAACATTTTTTTTTCTAAATTTCAATCAGTGAAGCAGCTCCATCTAATGTCTTCTTATTAAATATAGTTTTTAACTAGGGATGCACCGATCCTACTTTTTAGGTCCCGATACCGATATCGATACCTGGGCTTTGGTATCTTGCGATACCGATACAAGCCGATCCGATCCCGGTATTGATTTAACAATCTCTATTCCTTCATGTGAGGATAGAATCATGTTGGCAACTTCAGGCTTTTCTGACTTTGTAAACCAAAATAAAATGAACATTTTTAACCTGACAGTATCATTATTCAAGAGATTATAAATGTGTACCAGCAGTTTGGTGAGTTAATCTTCATAACCAACAGATATTACAATTACAATTCAACTGGGCAAAAATGCACAGACCGGCCGGCGCTGATGGCTTAGAAGACACCCATGGCTGTTGTACACACAGAAAACCATAGAACTGAGATGAATAGATCTGCCATATGGATCGGCACTATATATCGGCCTCTTGTCACAGATGTCCGATCTAGCTGGATCTGGCCGATATCCGATACCAGGATTGGATTGGTGCATCCCTATTTTTAACCTAAAGACATTTTCATATAAGTTTGTCTCAGTGTTACCCCCATAAGAATGATCTAAAGAAAATCTACACACTACAGTATTTGTGAATTCATACAGTGAATTCTCCAAATGTTTATATGATCAATGTAAATCCAAGATCAAGTTTTCTAGGCTCCCTGTATTAATTCTATTAGAAGATGTAATATGCCTCATGTTAAGACACTTTATGTTTACCACACAGCAAATATAATGTATGTTCTGCTGATTCTATCATTCTAGGTTTCTTCATCCCAGGATTTCCCAAGCTGCACCGTTTCCAAGCCCACCATGAGCGGATCCTCTCCAAAATGCTGCCAAAGCTAAAGAAACATCTTGTGAGTTCAATTGAATCTGTACTCCTGAGCTAATAAATTAGAAAAAGACCATGAGGTGCTTTTAGGTCAGAAAGTTACTTCTACATCCAAGAGGCTTAACTATTTTGAAAGTAAGATTTATAATTCAGTACAGAGTATGAAGAGTTAAATCTCATTAGACCATTTTTCATTTATTCTTGCCCTGCAGGACAAGGAACAGATGACAACTGGGATTTACACCACCAAATGGTTTCTGCAGTGCTTCATTGACAGAGTGAGTGTTTGGATTTGCCAGATCTTCCCTGTTTACTTCTAGTCCCAGATGGAAAACTCAGTCATTAATCAGAACATGTCAGTGTATTCTATTGCTTTTACTTTTGGATAAAGAACTACCTCCCACTTAGTCTTATTATTCTTTAATGCTTCTATGTCTTATGTAACAGACCCCGTTCACCCTCACCCTGCGTTTATGGGACATCTACGTAATGGAGGGAGAGAAGACGCTAAATGCCATGGCTTATACAATCTTCAAGTTACACAAAAGTGAGTGTGACGCTGATGGACATTGTCTTCTGTGCCTTGTTGTGATAAAATGAGTCAAACCAACATCTTGCCCAGATACAGCCATGGCTGCTGGTGCTTTACCATTGAGTGTTACTATCTGGATTACATCGCACGCTGCTTCTCGCTTGGCTGCCTCCTAACTGGATGGCTTACATAATGCAAGTGGCCGGTTGCTGTGGAGAAGATTCAAAAGCTGGAATTTCATTGGGTGCTTGCTCTGGCAGCTCTAAAACAGTTTAATTACTGCAAAGCTACTCCTTTGGTTGTGTATTAGTAGTGTAATGTTAAACTTGTGTAACAGTACCGTATTATCCAGGTATGCAACACTGTCATGGAACCTCAGGAGGTTTTAGTCACCCTTTCTATGAGCTAACCTGCCTCTGTTTTGTATCTGGGCTGTCGTCCAATCAGAGCGCCTGCAGAGGCTTCAGTTAGAGGACCTGAGGGAGTTTCTCCAGGAGCAGCTGGCTGTTTCTTTCTTCCTGCCTGACGATGTGGTGGTTGAACAATTACAGGCTTCTATGTCGGAGCTGCGCAGTAAAAAGCTAGACCAACCTCCCTCAGGTGCGGTTCTCCTTTCTACTCTTTTATTTCCTTACTTTTCAGTTTAAAGCTTCATTCACCTTTTGATACATCTACACAACCTTAAAGAGGATCATTTATAAATGTTTTTTTGACATACTCTCTTCAAATCCCTTTTAGCCAAGTCAGACGAGGTACCAAAGAAACCCCTGGGCCAAGAGAGACCAGTTCTCCTACGGCCTCTGCAGCCTGACTCTCCTCTGGAGGTGAAAATCAATCTGCAGCATCAAAGCCAACTCGACACAGTGACCCAGAGAACAGACAGCATGACCCCCTCCCGTCCTGAGCCCCAGCCCTCTACAACAGCTACTTTGCCTTCTCCTGAGCCCGTTGTAGTCCACACACAAAGAACACCGTCACCTCTGAGGCCTTGTAGAGCTGCTCCATTACCTCCAAAGGTGGAAAAACCCTGTGGTGAAGACAGGTTGGATGGAGATGTGAAAGAGTCTTTACCAGAGCTGAGCCATGTTGAAGATGGGTTGCAACAGGAGAGCCAGCCTGAAGAACCAGACTCCCAGGAGTACCCCATAGATTGGCCTCCCCCTTATGTGCCTCCTCCTCTGGAGGCTCTTGTCATGCAGCCTGAGGAGGTGATCATGGACCTTCCAGATCTGCCACCCCCTCCCTTATTTTACACTGAGCAGATTGACCAAAGTGTCCCAGAGACCCAGCACAGCTCTCCGTCCTCTCACTCAGCCTCCCCACTGGTCACTCAAAGGAAGCTATCGCCAAAACTTTCCCCTAAACCTTCCCCAAAACCCCCCACATCTCTGGACCTTACACAGAAAAAACCTCCTCCCTCAAAGCCTTCCCCTCCTGGTGCTTTCACCAAGCCCTCCTCCTCCTCCTCTCCTAGACTTCTTCCCCCAAAACCAACCAAGTTCCCCGTCTCCCTATATGTCCCAGTGTCTGCGGGAGATCGACGGCCATCAAACACCTCCCAGTATGATAACCTTTCTGAGGCCGATGAAGATGATCGCTCCTTGGAGAGGCTACTGGGCTCCACACCTGAGGAAACTCCCAGCATGCTCAGCGAGCATCCACATACCATGAGCAGTGACTACGACCCTGCTCTCTACCCTCTGCCACCGCCGCCTGTGTTCATTCCTCCTTCACCCTCTCCTCTTCCTCCCTCGCTATGCGTTCTTCCCAGTTTGCCTCAGGAGCCAGAGTATGAAGGAGACGGCAGCTGGGTGGAGAACTCCATCATCCCCCCTCCACCGGCCAGTTTTGCTGACAGACTCAGTCCCTTCCAGTGTAATGCTGTCAGCTGTTCAGACGCACACAGAGCCACCTCGCCTGGTTACTCCAAGCCTTTCTCCAGGGGGCCCAGGGACCATTCTGCTTTTCCAGCACCCCTGTTGTACACAGGGTCTCCCCCAGGCCACTCTAGGCCTTCAGGACAGCCGGCAGTGGGGGTGCCCTTGGTGCGATCCAGCCCAGACTTTTGCAGGATGCCTCCAGGAGGACAGCAGCTGCCCAAATCAGTGACCTTTTGAATTTTCCAAGTTCTGTTCAAGTGTTACTGATTCCTCCTCCATGATTCAAACTCTGTTAAAGCTTGATTAGGTTTCAAAGCCATGTAAGAAGTAAAAGGCCAGTATCTATTCCGTGTGTCAAAGGTGTATGTGCATGTGTGTGTGTTGTGTGAGAGGACTTTTTATTTACTGATTTGTACAGATTGTTGAGACTTGCAGCTTTGTAAAAAAGTGCCGTTCTTTTTCTAAATGTCAAACTTGTATTTAAACTACTGTCTGTGTTACTGTTTGCTGCACAAAAAGTGAGTGTAGGAAGAATTGGCTTTTCGTTCAGATGATGGTAAGGAGAAAAACTACACAGAAATTAGTTGACCTAATTCCAGCTGCAGTTTTAACCTTTACCTCGCCTCCAGTTTGTTCCAACAAAGTGTCTTAACCTTACTGCAGTTCACCAAGTGTAGCAACTCTTAACACAAGGGCTTCTTAGGCTGCAGAGTTAAAGGAGATCTTGTCTTTAGCCCCTAAACTCTTTATTCAGCTGCAAACTGTGAGCAGGCTCACACCACTTATCAGTAATGGTTAATTAAATGCAGTTTTTTTTTACTGTCTGCAGGTCAATACTTGATTACCAGGAACCACTTAACAGGGCTGCACCACAGCTGCTTGCATGCAAATTGGTAACCACCAGCAGCAAGGAGACAAGGTGCTGTATGTCACTGGTGTTAACACTGAAGCTAGTGTCAATCATATGAAACCTGCTCAGGTTTCTTTTTCCCCACCCATGTCGCAGTGGGTTCACTCTGGTGTCCTTCTGCTTATCTTTTTAAAGTGATTCTGGAAGGTGCTGTCCTTTTCAAAGACATGGTTTCAGTGTTATATCTGTGTCAGACACTTTGTTTCATGTGTATATATGCATGCAAGGTTTAATAGGGTAGAAGAATAAGACTTGACAGAAGGAGTGCAAAATACTGTCACCATACACTTTTGTTAGTCAATATCTTTGTTGCAATATTTGTGAAGTGCAGCTCCACCTAGTGGTCAGAAATGTTATAGATTGACGGTAATTGGCTTTAAATGTCCAGAAGTTAGAGAGGGGTTTTAGGATGCTCTGAAATTATCTTATTTATGAACGTGCACAACTTAATTTTACATAAGGAAATATTGAAAGGCACAGAGTACAAAATACACTGTTTTATACATGCACAGTCAGGGAGGAGGGGGAAAGCTACAATTATACATATGCACAAACAAGTTTAAAGACACTGTAGTAACAGAAGTGTCAGAGCAAAAGAAATGGAAGTTGAGCCATAACAGTTTGTTCAAGGACCTAAGAGACAAAGGGTTTGTATTATTGTTACATTCATTATATTATAGTATATGCTATGTCTAATCAGTAGTTTGGGTTATTTTGCACTGACCTTTGTCGTTGCCAAGAGGTTACAATTTTTTGTAAGTACTCAGTTTTCTAACGGAGTTCCAGGTTACTGCTAAAGAGTCCTTTTACAAAGTGATGTTTAACAGTTCATGAACTTTGGTCTGGCTGCTTGGATTTTCACACAAGGGTTTGGATCCTGGCCTGCATGAAAGTATGATTGGCTAGCAGGAGTATCTTTTTTTTTTTAAGTCATGTGACTTGAATACCAATAATGCATCACTGCTCCTTCTATGGATCCACTTTAAATCAATGATTCAGCTCAGACCAAAGTTTGTGTACATTTATGCAACTACTTATTGGAGTTTTATAAAGAGATAAACCTTGTTTGTTTGTTTGTTGTCTTCTCTTTCGTACACAGACACATCTGGTTTCAGAAGTTTATTGCACACCGACACAACCATATAGTCCTAGTGTACAAACATAAGTGCAAAGTGTTTCACCCAAAGTAAACAAAGATGATTTAAATGTAAAGGCAGTTAAAAAGCTTCATATTTTCATTAAATATAGAAACAGCATCAAGGCAAATATACAAGCTGTACTTCATCAATCATTGAGTGCATCATCAACAGTCACATGTACTGTGTATCATGAACAGGAGTCATACTATAACTATAAACCCTGATTATCTGCAAAAGAACTATGTAAGGCGAGGGTTAGTATAAAAATAACATGTATCTTATCATGTACATCTTTGGTGATAGTCAAATTCAATATGAGCATTTACTGACAAAAATAAAGCTTTGGTTTTTAGATTATTTCATTTAAAGTCTTAGATCTTTATAAAAAAAAAAAAACATTTATGTTATATGTTTAAAAAAAACATTTGTATAAGACAAGACAAGTACCTTTTACAGTCCTGCAAAATATTTCTGATGATTTTTGTACCCCACACGTTAAACATAGTAACCAACTAACATAGATACAAATCCTTTGATTAAATTAAACACATTTTAGAAGACAACATAGTTTCCAACTCCAAAACTTCTGATGTAAGTAGCTTAATGATATTGCATTTAACTTCAGCACAGGCACCAGCACAGCCCCATCACATCTGCAGGGGTGTTTTACTGGAAGAGTTAAGCCTGAAACTGGGAAAACAATCACATCCTGAGCTGACTCATGAGGTTGGAAAGAGAAGAGACACTATCCTTCAGTTTGGAGTCTTCCTCCGGTCCGAGTGAAACTCCAGCCAAGCGCGCGGAACCGTCTGCTCCCATGATGCAAGGCACGCTGAGGAAAACCTCTGTGCCTATTCCAGCCCAGCCCTACGGCAAAACAAAGAAATGATGACAACTTAACTATGTGGCTGAACTTCAGTGAAAAGACAAAAATATGTGAACTCCTGGCTTGAAGTTAATGATAAGCAACAACACATAGCACAAAGTGGACTGTAAGAATGCTGAGGTTTTAACATGAGAACACATGGTGGTTCTACCTGAGCCAGTGTGGAGACGGAGTGAATCTTCTTTTTATCCGTTAAGACACTGTTTGTGATGTCAGCAATGGACAGACCCACAGACCATGAGCGCTGGCCTCTGTTCTTTGTCATCTCAAAAGCTCTACAAGCACAGATAGAAATGTTCATTAGTAAAACAATTTATAAATATTGAACACATACAGTATCTCACAAAAGTGAGTACACCCCTAACATTTCTTCTAAAGATGATGCACAAGAAAGCCCACAAACAGTTTGCTAAAGACTAGCAGACTAAGGACATGGATTACTGGAACCATGTCTTGTGGTCTGATGATACCAGGATAAACTTATTTGGTTCAGAAGGTGTTAAGCATGTGTTGGGGCAAACAGGTGAGGAGTACAAAGACAAGTGTGTCTTGCCTACAGTCAAGCAAGGTGGTGGGAGTCTGGTGGGTCTGCATGAGTGCTGCCGGCATTAAGGAGCTAAGGAGTTCATTGAGGGAATCATGAATGCCAATATGTACTGTGACATACTGAAGCAGAGCATGATCCCTCCCTCCAAAGACTGGGCTGCAGGGCAGTATTCTAACATTATAACGACTCCAAACACATCCACAAGATGACCACTGCCTTGCTAAAGAAGCTGAGGTCAAAGGTGATGGAGTGGCCAAGCATGTCTTCAGACCTAAACCCTATTGAGCCTCTGTGGGGCATCCTCAAAGGGAAGGTGGAGGAGCGCAAGGTCTCTAACATCCACCAGCTCCGTGATGTCGTCATGGAGCAGTGGAAAAGGATTCCGGTGGCAACCTGTGAAGCTCTGGTGAACTCCATGCCCAAAAGGGTGAAGGCAGTGCTGTAAAATAATGGTGGCCACACAAAATATTGACACTTTGGGCCCAATTTGGACATTTTCACTTAGGGGTGTACTCACTTTTGTTGCGCTTGTTTAGACATTAATGGCTGTGTGATGAGTTATTTGGAGGGGACAGTAAATTTACACTTTGATACAAGCTGTACACTTACTACTTTACATTGTATCAAAGTGTCATTTCTTCAGTGTTGTCGCATGAAAAGATATAATTAAATATGTGCAGCAATGTGAGTGGTGTACTCACTTTTGTGAGCTACTGTACGTAGCACGTAAACATGGATACATCAGAAAATAAGTCAAAACTCTCTTTATTTGTAAGGTAAGAGTGGAAATCCCTCACACTTGTTCATACCTGTCTAAGAGTGGCTTGGCAGAGTTGGCTCCAACTGTGATCTCTTGCTGCACACTCGAGCTTGCCCCACCATTGCTTATCACAGGAACTGAAGGATAAAAACACTGACAAGCTTACTCATGTGCATCTTTTACAAGTGTACAGATTGGAAAGAACGCATGACAACAGCAGGTAGTGCAGGGTGACTTGCTCAATCTAAACAAAACATCAAATCTGATTAAAATGTTACTACAAATGGAAAAGAGAGGGGAATATAAGTAGGTTTCATGAATGAAAGAGCAGTCTGTGGATACACAGACACAATACATGCAGCACAAAGCTTCATGTTAATATTTCATTGATCTTTTTTGGCTCACCTTTGCTGTCTGACAGCTCTCCTATGACCCAGGCTGGTTTGTGAGTGTTCAGGTTAATATCCAAAACGTGACTGAGTCGCTCTGAGTCCAGGTTACAACCAGCCCCGATCACATGTGCTGGAGGGAGGCCACTCTGCCTCCAGGCAACGTGGGCCATAACGTCCACTAGAGTTAGAGAAGAAGAAGAGGAAAGATGACAATACATTTAAAGGGTAACCCGGTAACGTCCAAAGAGGAATTTTTATTAATAAGGTAGCAGGATTTTATGTTTCTTCACAGAAAAACCTCATAATAAATAAGTTGTCAGTGCTTAATTCTTCATACACACATAGCCTGGACTTTTTTTTTTTTAAATCATGATAACCTTCTGCTTCATATTTTGCAGATCTTTGAGCTTTTTTCTTTAGGATTATTCTGTAGTGTTTCTTTATGTTGTACAATGCATACCAAAACATTTCTATAAAGAGTTGATTCTCTTTTTCTCTGACCTGGTTGTGACGCGATGATCATCACTGCGTTTGGGCTGAGATGAGCTACATTCGGGATGATTCCTTTGTACAAGTCCACATTAGTCTGAACCACACTCACATACGACTGCTCGCTGCTCCATGCGTTTGCAGTCACCACGACAACCTTGGAGCCTGCAGAGGCTGAAAAATCTGACAAAGAGGATAACATAAAGTTAAAGATGTTGTTCCTCTCCTCTGAACTTGTTAGCGTTTGCTTCCAGAAATTAAATGTGTTCTGTTATTCCTCACAGGTCAAAGTTCAGGCTCTGCTATAGAACAGCAGCTTGTGTGAAAAATCCTTCCCCCTAGCTGATTCCTTTGAATCTGGCTTTAGTGATAACACATCAAACAGGCAGAGAGGGTGACATACCTCTGGATACCTCCACCTTAGGCAGACTGAATATCTCCAGATCTGTGCTGCCACCCTTAGTGGAGCTCTCAGCCACGTCAATGAAGACAAGTTTATCCACTGTACACTGGATTAAAAAGGAGAGGACTTTTTAATCTGAGCTAGTACATTATATAATATGAATTAAAACTCCTGGAGGATTTAAAAGGTGTTTTACCTTTGATAAAATGCTCATCACTGTCGCCATTCCCAAATCTCCTCCACCAATAACAGACACTTTGTGGCCCATCTGACTTGGATTTCTGCTTACACCTGGAAGAAAGATGTATAAGCTGTAAGTGGTACACATTTTTTATTTTTTGAATTATTGATCATAAACTGCAAAAATGTAAATGAAGCAGGACACCTTCATTATTCTTAAAATTAGAGACGAAAGCCAGGAGCTCATGTGGGTCTTTATTTTCTCCTGTGGTCTTTGCAGACAGTGGAGGATCCTCCTGAAACTTGGCAATCATCTCATTCAGAAGACCCACCACCGATGATTTTGGCTGTTTAAAGAGTCAGAAATGAATGATCAGAACACAGCAGAACCCTTTCAATGAAATTCATATTCCAAGTGGCAAGTATAAGTTCATACATGATCCCAGTTGTGCAGTCCTGGCAGGAAGATCCGTCCTCGAGCATCCACATGTTTGCCCCCTCTGATGACCATGTTTGCAGTGGGTTTTAGGAGGCAGATGGGAGGAGTGAAGGGGAATGAGTCCATCAGCCACAGCAGAATAGGGAAGTTGTACGTAACACCTTAAGATAGCGACACAGCCATCAGTGCAAATCAAAACAATCTAATGATCATGATTAATAAACCCTTTTCAGAGGCCAGCCTTACCTTCATACTTGACAGGGATGTTACCAATCAGTTTGATCAGATCTTTTTGGGTACTGTCGCTAAAAGCTGAAATTGAAGCATACGAGAAGTCACTTCTGATCATTTATCAGGTGTGCTTTATGTACATGTCTTCAAAAGGTAATTTAAAAAAACTCACTGTAGGTGCCTGGAAATGGTTTAATCCCGGGGAATATCCGATGGATTTTCTCCAGCTCCCCAACAGCAACATCATGGAATTTATACTAACAACCGGAAGGGGAAAAATCAGATTTATTCATGATTTTTTTTACAGTATGAGCAGCAGTTATCTATCTATTACCTGAGTTTTACAATCAAGCTGATACCTGTCAATCAACATTCACATATCAAACAGTCATGTGGGTGATTCAGCTATTTCTTCAGCTATGTTCTCCCCTCACATATTACAGTGAGCTGCCCAGCACACTGGTCAAATGTTTCAGATTTACCAGTTACAGTGGTTACAACCACATGATTTTCTTTGAACTTATTTAAGAAAGTTAACAAAAGGTCTACGATGCTGCTTTGAACGAATATCATGAACTAAGATATTTGCCTTGAAAATAGCTTTGTAAAGCACAAAAGAGGAACACAGCCCTGGGCAGTGATTTTGTTTTTATATAGAGATGTGTCACATCCCAAGGTATGTTTAAGGAAATAAATCTAACCCAGATTTATCCTTTTGATACATCTGTTTTTTTCCGTATTATCTGTATTCTCCCTGTACGTGTTAAGCGACAGAGCAGGTTCAACCAGTTGGTTAGGGATGACAACAGCTTTCAAGGTAGACGAGCCTGCTATGCTAGCCGGCTTTTATATTGGATATTACCATAATCAGTGAATAAAATATAACATTGCTTTCATTACTGTTTTTTTCTTAATAACTAACCTTGGAAAGAATCCGCTGTATTTTCTCTGAACTGAGGTCCATCTATTGAGGTTCAGATGACGTCTTTTTCTAATTTCAGCCTCTTGGCGGCTGACTCCTTCAACTTTAGCAACATAAACTTCCGCAAACTTTCAGGAGTAGCTAAGCGAAGGCGCTGACTCCTCCCACTTACCGCGTCACTTACGGCAAGCCGAGAGGGGACAAAAGGTCCTTCAAAATCTGAAGCCGACTCTGCTCTTAAATGGTTCCACGTATGATGAATCACATCCACAACATACAAAATAATGGTAATAATGTTTTCAGAAAATCAAGTACATTTTTTTAAATTATATGAAATACTATTTCACATAGCATATGGCGCAAAAATAATGTCTGAATGAACAGTGGTGGATACCAACAAAGTAAATTTACTTGAGTACTGTACTTCAGTAAATTTTTTGAGTATCTGTACTTTACTTGAGTATTATTTTGGGGGGAAACTTATAAATTTTAATCCACTACATTTCTATCAGTACTCTAGTTACTCACTACTTTTGCTTTGAGTCAGTTCATGAATTTCCTTCTCTTTTCTGAAATCTGGTCCCTAAGACAGTAAAGTGTGTTTGTGTAGTTCTGTTTGTCTCAGTGGTTTAGCCATACCTGTATATCATGCATCTCCAGGGTTGAACATGGAGCAAACACATAGACACAGAGGTTTTTGAAATGAAGAATGATGCGTGTCGTTTGAAATGTTCTCCCTGTATCCTATTCTGCCCAAAGACACAAAAATCCACAGTCCAACCTGAGAAAGTGTGTTGAGCTACGTAACATTTGTTTCATTCCAGATGAACATTTCAAACTAAGCTCTCTGTGTTTAGAGTGACTTAGTTTCTGTTTTTATTCCATGGTATAGTTTTTAGAGATTTCAAGTAATGGTTTCTAGATAAACATAATGTAACAGAATGTACTCCTATGTATTCTTGACTGCCATCATGCTTTGTGAAAATACAATGTTTTAAGATTTTTTAAGAAGTACTTTGAATACTTAAGTATTTTTAAAAGCAAGTACTTCAGTACTTTAACTCAAGTATTATTCTGACAGAACAACTTTCACTTGTATTGGAGTGATATTTGACATGGAGTATCTATACTTTGACTTAAGTAATGAAGTTGTGTACTTTGTCCACCACTGATGATGAATAACATCCACAACATACAAAATAATGATAATAATGTTTTCAGAAAATCAGCTACATTTTTTTTTATTATATGAAACACTATTTCACATAGCAAATGGTGCAAAAATAATGTCTGAACAACTTAGTTGGCAACAAAAAACGTGATAATATTTTGGTTGTAGAACAAAGTTCTGCATATTTAATAAAGATGGTCTAACTATGAAAAACGTTGATGTTAACAGGACAGCTACAATAAAACACTTGAAATAATTACTTCACTGAAATCCGGTATATAATTATTTTTTTTCTGCACATTCAAATGACTTTAAAGTAAAAAAATTTAAAAAAAAAAGGCAAATTCTCCTCTAAAATTTATTGTAAGCAACACTGGACACTGTGAACTTGTTAGATTAAAAAAAACACACACTTCCATTTGTATAGTTCTATGTCTCACTCATTTCCCGTTTCGAAGATCTTCCTGCCCGGCCAGTTTCAGGCTAGAGCAAAGTAGAGACACGGAGAAAGTTACAGAGAGTGATTAAGTTAGAAAAAAAGAGAGATAGGGAAGACACTGTGAAAGACCAGGTGCAGAGACATCAGGTCAAGTGATTAGGATAATATGAATCTGTGTAATAAGAAGTTTAAAGTTGTTAACAGTGGAGCCAACATTGGTGAGGAAGGTATAAGAAAAGAGACCAGACATTGAAGCAATACAGGTACAGATTAGCGGTAGATAATGCTGATGTATGTGGTTTATATTTCTCATTGGAAACAGAAGGCAGAGTAATAAAAAGGGAGGTCAACAGCTCCAGGGAAGGATGGCATTTTAGCTCCAAGGTGGTCAAGAAATGAAGCAATTCAGTGTTGGAGACAATAGTCTAACAAATTACAAGTCCTAAGGGTGAACTCTTCCCAGCTCCTGAAAGCTAGCAGCAGTGTTCCTAATTATCAAATTAGTTTTTTTAACATTGTTCCTGGACAACAAATATAGTCATACAACTCCAATCTACTCATATATAAAGAAACGGGGCAAAACAAAAATAACTGGTCTTGTTTATGGAGCTATAAGTTACAAAACCAGTGATTCTGGAAATGATTTAGATTACCAGTTTCATGGAAGAAGGTTCATGACACTGAAAGTATGCGTTGTTTATCTTTGAGAGAAAGATCTGCTCTCTCGGACCCAGGAATGACGACGAGAGCTGCTGAGGGAATCTGGCACATTTCATTTAGTTTGGCCAACAAACCCTTTGCCCTAGTACTGCCTGCATTGATTTGTCTGCTTGCAAAAAGTCAGCAGCTGTTTGATGAATTACGTAATATTATGTCATCTCATTACATCTTATATAATCTTATCTCATCTTATTAGATTTTATATAATCATGTTGTAATCAATTAATTTTTTTTTTTTTGTATTAGAATGCCTGAAAAGGGTCTTACTTGTTTGGCATTACACAGCTTTTACCCTTTGTTAAAATGTGTAACTTAGGAGGAGGTAAAAACTTGATACGGCATGATTATATGGCTGACTGGTCATCAAACTTTTTTCCTAAGTTTTCATACATTTTAAAAAGAAGTGTTGCAGTTTGAAATAGAGCAGTTGGCTGCATATTTAGAACTTCATGGTAGATAATCTGGTTTCTGTGTCTTTAGAGGCTTAACGTTACCCACACAATCCCAGTCGGCTGTTAAGGCTTCGTAAATTGATCACAAGTAGTTAACTATACTGGTACACACCTTTGTGGTTACCATGACCACCCAGGAGTCAGCAGTGGCACAGAAAAAGCAGAACTGTTCTATATTAAAATAGATGGAAATGAAGCCATGTCACTGAACTGTGTTAACTAATGTTTAATCCCTGATGGATAACTTTTCTGCTGCCCCTCTGACTAGTCAAAGGTCAAGGTGTGCAGTTGAACAGCAGGTGGTTGGGGTTAAGTGAATTCTTCCTCATGTCAGGCTGTGCCTTCGAAATGACCCATTCTCAGTGATGACTCACCAAAGAGGAACTGTAACATGTGTCAGTGCAGAGTGACATACAGTGGGGCAAAAGAGCATTTAGTCGGCCACTGATTTTGCAAGTTCTCCTACTTAGAAAGATGAGAGAGGTCTGTCATTTTCGTCAGAGGTACACTTCAACTATGAGAGACAAAATGAGAAAAAAAATCCAGGAAATCACATTGTAGGATTTTTAAAGAATTTATTTGTAAATTATGGTGGAAAATAAGTATTTGGTCACCAACAAACAAGCAAAATTTCTGGCTCTTACAGACCTGTAACTTCTTCTTTCATAAGTTCTTCTGTCCTCCACTCGTTACCTGTATTAATGGCACCTGTTTGAACTTGTTATCTGTATAAAAGACACCTGTCCACAGCCCAAACAGTCAGACTCCAAACTCAACCATGGACAAGACCAAAGAGCTGTTGAGGGACACCAGGAAGAAAATTGTGGACCTGCACCAGGCTGGGAAGAGTGAATCTACAATAGGCAAGCAGGTTGGTGTGAATAAATCAACTGTGAGAGCAATTGTAAGAAAATGGAAGACATACAAGACCATTGATAATCTCCCTCGATCTGGGGCCCCACGCAAGATCTCATCCCGTGGGGTCAAAATGATCATGAGAACGGTGAGCAAAAATCCCAGAACTACACGGAGGGACCGGATGAATGACCTGCAGAGAGCTGGGACCAAAGTAACAAAGGCTACCATCAGTAACACACTACACCGAGAGGGACTAAAATCCTGCAGCGCCAAGCGTGTCCCCCTGCTTAAGCCAGTACATGTCCTGGCCCGTCTGAAGTTTGCCAGAGAGCATATGGATGATCCAGAAGAGGACTGGGAGATTATCATGTGGTCAGATGAAACCAAAATAGAACTCTTTGGTAAAAACTCAACTCGTCGTGTTTGGAGGAAGAAGAATGCTGAGTTGCATCCCAAGAACACCATACCTACTGTGAAGCATGGGGGTGGAAACCTCATGCTTTGGGGCTGTTTTTCTGCAAAGGGGACAGGACGACTGATCCATGTTAAGGGAAGAATGAACGGGGCCATGTATCGTGAGATTTTAAGCCAAAACCTCCCTCCATCAGTGAGAGCATTGAAGATGGAACATGGCTGGGTCTTCCAGCATGACAATGATCCCAAACACACCGCTCAGGCAGCAAAGGAGTGGCTCCGTAAAAAGCATTTCAAGGTCCTGGAGTGGCCTAGCCAGTCTCCAGACCTCAACCCCATAGAAAATTTGTGGACGGAGTTGAAAGTCCGTGTTGCCCAGCGACAGCCCCAAAACATCACTGCTCTAGAGGAGATCTCCAGGGAGGAATGGGCCAAAATACCAGCTACAGTGTGTGCAAACCTGGTGAAGACTTACAGGAAACGTTTGACCTCTGTCATTGACAACAAAGGTTATGTTACAAAGTATTGAGTTTAACTTTTGTTATTGACCAAATACTTATTTTCCACCATAATTTTCAAATAAATTCTTTAAAAATCCTACAATGTGATTTCCTGGATTTTTTTTCTCATTTTGTCTCTCATAGTTGAAGTGTACCTCTGATGAAAATTACAGACCTCTCTCAACTTTCTAAGTGGGAGAACTTGCAAAATCAGTGGCCAACTAAATACTCTTTTGCCCCACTGTACCTTTAAATAACTCCAGACCTGTGATGTCACTTTTGGAAGAGCACTCAGTGACATTGATAAAACAAGTTTATCTGCTTTGCACCGGATTGAAGGATAAAAAACTTGTTGCCCTTTCCCAATTTTCTCAACCAATAAAATGCAATTTGTTTTTCCTCTTATTGAGTTCTGCTTACACACGGTGGGGAGATCAGAACTTATCATAGCATGGTTTCTGTTTTAATGTTTATGGACTGCGAAGCTGCATATGAAGGAATTCACAATCACTGATTATGGAATTCGATTCAAAATAAGGTACTCTTGTGGTCTATGTGGACAAAGAGGACAACCATCTCAGACCCCCACAGATGAGTTTGGCTGTTACAGAGCTGGTAATTAATGATCAGAACCCCTTCAATCAAAGATCATACATGATCACAGTTGGGTAGCCATGGCAGGAAGATCCGTCTCCGAGCGTCCATGCTTGCCCTCTCTAATGACCATGTTAGCTGTGGGTCTTCAGAGGCGTGAAGGGGAATGAGTCCAGTCACCACAGCAGATCAAGGGAGTTGTAGAAATAGCTTCAAGACAGAGGCACTGGCATCAGTACTAAATTAGCCCGTAAAGACCCTTTCTTATCAGAAGTTAGCCTTACCTTCAAACTGGACCGGGATGCTATTGATCATTTAATAAGAACTTTTTTGGATGCAGCTTTTATATATGACAGTATTTGGTGTGATGTGTGTAGGTCTTCAAAACATGCGGTTTCATCCCAAGGAAATTCCATTGAATTTTAGAAAGGGGAAAAGGACAGTCTCATTCATGACTGCTGAGATGGTTACTCGGTGTGAGAGAGTTTATGTGCATATCAAAAGGAACTTTAAATAACTGTCAGGACTTGTAATTTTGCATTTTATATTTCAAGTGGGAGACATAAGCCCATTTATTTTAAAACTTAGCTCGATGCACAGCTGTTACATGCATTTCTCATCACATTTTAAAAATCAAAGTAAGGCCCATCACGTTGTAAAAAGTGTGCCCTGAAGGTGGATTCAGTCCAGTTCTGTTTTGTAGTTGTTTCCCATCAAGCTGCCCTATACACAAGTCAGATGCTTCAGATTTAGCCGAAACAGAGGGCAGAAGGAGATATACCAACAGGAAAAAGATCTTAAAGCCAATGACAAAAGGTGCAGAGGTTTGGAGAAAGTTTGATAGCAGCTTATCTTGGCACTCACTCTTAAGAACTCACTCAGACTGACGCAGTCTCTTCTCAAGTGGCAGGGGGATGAGTACCGTTGTTTGCAGATCACTCAATGAGACACCAGGGTGGACATAACACAGCTGAGCTCACAGACAAGCACCTGGCACTGCAGAGTAACTGAAGGAGCGATTGAAGAGAATGGACCAAAGCTGCCCTCCTAGAAAATACAAAGTCTGGTGCTACCAGTTCCAGCTTCACTAACATGGGATGAGCCCCCAAATGAGAGAGATAACAGTAACAGCAGTCACTGAAGGCCAATAACTACATCTGGAAGTGGCTTTATCTTCCTAAATGCCTCTCCAATGCCGCTTTGTTTGGAAGAAATGCACAGCATACCACTAAAGAATATCTCTTTGGAGTACAGGCTGGAGAAAACCAGGCTGGTACTTGAACCCAGTCGAGTAACCATCTGATCAGGGATGTTAGTGCCAAGATCTGGGCAGCGATAGCATGGAGGGCAGAGGATTGTGTGAATGCAGTGGTTGGCTAAAGCACTAACCCATAGGAGAACCCAACAAATATGAAGATGCACAAGATGGTGCAGCCAGGAAAGCTTTGGTCAGAAGTTATGATGATGGGATGAAAGAAGTTGGTCACAGAAAAAACAAGAATGATGAAATGCAGTGGCTGGATGCAGTGACCCTCAGAAGAAGGAGGTTCCATTCGCAAAGGCAAAGCCACATACGACCCCCTTTCCAGTCCAGCCAACCTAACCCAGGAACAAAGGCTTGGCTCAGAGGAGACATGAGTGCTCTTCACCACATCTTGTCTGGCTGTGAGACTGCTTTAGCCCAGGTACAAGTGGTGGCATCAGCAGGTGCTGAGGAAGTTGGCTGAGCACACAGAAGACGACTGTGTCTTGGAATATCTCGAAAAGTATCTACTGACATACCAGGTCCATGAGAGGAGGGGGGCAATATAATAAAGAAGCATATGAAAAGGAAGAAGCTGAAGTATACAGGAGTAGTGGACCCCGCTAACTTCACGTTCCCTATAGCAAGCCAAAAAGGAAAAAGAAAAACACTCACAAGTTACTGAAGCCGACTTTGATGACTGATGAGTCTTCTAATAAATAATATCCAGTTATGAAATGACTGTCAACAAATTAATTTCTTTTTTAAAACTATATTAAATAATGTTTCACACAATATGACAAGAAAACAATGTCTCAATGACTTAGTTGGCAACCAAAATCATCTCATCTGTTTGTGTAAGAACCAAAGTTCTGTACATTTCATACATACTGTCAAACTTTGTTGTAAACTGGACGATTAAATAAAACCTTGAAATAATAATTCCTCTCAAACCCTTTTAAGGAGCCACACACAACACGTCAGAAGTATTTTTTCAGCGTGTTCAATTGTTTTTTACAATCAAAGATTTGAAAAAATATGCAACTTCTGCTGAAAATTTTTCTCATCAACACTGGACACTGTGTGCCATTGTTAGTTTAAAAAAAATCACACTCTTGCATATTCTCAGTTCTCTTTTCAACACAGTTCCCTTTTGGAAATTGGGACTGTTGATAGTGTAAACCCTGCATTCAGGCAGTGAGACTTCTGATACAACAGGGGAAATGTGAGAGCCTTTCATCACACCTTACAACCTAATGCCTCTATGATTTGTGCATTCTTTTTGACAGTCTCAGGTTGTTTAGCACAAAACTCTTCAACTCCCTCTTGGCCTATGTCACTCCAATAAAGTTTTAGTATGGAAAATAGAAGGCAAAAAGTGGAGATAATGCCAACAGAGGCCTATGCAGACAGAGTTCCAGGCATCTCTTGTAAAGATGGCAGACCCACTTTCCCATCTTCACCGGACACAGAGTGTTTTTCTTATCATCTCAATGGTAGAGAGGCTTCAGGATTTTTTGATTCTCTTTACATTTTGTCTCTTAAATATCTCTTCCTCTCGTCTCTCCTCCTCCTGATCTTCCTGCACGGCCATCTTCAGGCTAAAGTAGTGAGAGACACAGGAAGGATAAGGAATAAATAAAAGAGCTCTCAGGACAAACAGTACATACCTATTGTTGAGGACTATACACTTTATTTCTGTCTTACCTCCTGGCCTCTTCTTTCTGCATATCTTTCCAGCTGCTCTCCATGAATCTAAGTGCATAGTCACTCTCATCCTTGTATCTGAGGAGTGAAAAGAAAATCAGGCACTATTCATTTAGAAGACTGTTGACAACATTAACTGAAATTACTTATGGGACAACACTTACTTGTTTTTGTCATAGCCAAAGATCTCCCTGATGTGCTTGGAAATTTGGTCCTGCTCCTCTCCTTCATCATCAATAAAATCATCCATTTCTGAGTCATACTCATCTTCCTCATCCTCGTATTTCCTCTTGTATGCAGAGGTGATGGGGGGTAGCATTGTACCTGGACAATAAATACATTATACATTGAAATACATTTCCAATCACCACAAAAATAGAATCAGACTGGGTAAACCAGACATTTGGGCTTGTTTTGGAAGCTTTGAGTTACAAAAAAGAAGTGATTCTGGGAATTATTTAGATTACCATTTTCATGGAAAAAGGTTCACGACAGTGAATGTATGCTTTGTTTATCTTTAATAGAAAGATCTGCTCTCTGACCAAGGAAAACCGACTAAGGCTACAGAGGGTATCTGGTGCATTGCATTCAGTTTGGCCAACAAACCCTTTGCCCCCTTACTCCCTGTACCAACTTGTCTGTTTGCAAAAAGTCAGCAGCTGTTTGATGAATTACGTAGCATTATATAATCTTATCTGATCTTATTAGATCTTATTAGATTTGATAGAATCACCTTGGCCCTAAAAACAAGCATCGATTGGGTTGCTTGTGAATAGTTAGCGGCTGTTTGATGTAGTATGCAGTATTATATAATGTTATTTAATCTCACTAACTCTTATGTAATCTTGCAGTAGTGTAGTACTTCGATATTTTTCATTTTAACAGAAAAAATGAACCATGAATAACTTTAAAAACTTGACATCTACTTATTTTAATCATTTTTACTATTTGTAAAATTAAACACAAAACGAATTCAGTGTTTAAGTTGTACTCAGAGCATATAGCAAAGTGTGCTCTTACAGCATCAAGTAGTTTCACTGCAGCAAAATGGTACAGTTTTAATTCTCATGGCAACCTGCTGCACACACACTGACCTGCATTCACCAGAAGCTAGACCTGTATGTTCGGCTTTAAGTTAATCTGGTTTAGGGCATGAACTAAACACACAAGCGCCAACTTGTACAGAAACAGTCTCTCTACTCATCTTATAAATGTAATTTTCCTGCGTCATTATTTGACTTCAAAGTTCTTTGGTTTATTTAATCAGATTGGTTTGGTTTGTTGTCTCCCTCTAATTTGAAATAACTTATTTTGATTTGGAAATATATTGGTGTCTACCTTTTCATAGCTGTGTTTGTGTTAGCTTTGGTCCCTTTTCATATTGTATTTAAACAGCTGAATACATTTGTACTACGTATTTGAATAAAGTAGTACTTCCTCAATAAGTACTACAGGTCAAACACATATAAATCTATGTTTTTGGTAGTACCATATCATTGCCTTTTTGATGGTTCTTACCTGGTGGTCTGTTCATCATAGGTCTAGGAGGCATTCCTTGTCTTGGAGGCATTCCCTGTCTGGGAGGCATTCCCGGTCTAGGAGGCATCCCTGATCTAGGTGCCACCCCAGGTCTCTGCTGCATACCAGGGCGAGGAGGGATTCCTGGTCTGGCCCCTCCAACATTCTTGGATGAGATGGTCTCCGACACCACAGTGCACTTAGGTCTTCCGGGTCCAGAGCCCATGGTTCCACTCGGCCGCACTGGTCCCCCACTACCAGGCCGACCAGGTCCAAATCCTGGGGGTCGGGATCCATTTCCTCCAGGGTGACCCTGCAGGCCCCTTCCAGTAGGCCTCCCCTGTGGGGGACCAGCGGGCCTCGCCTGTTGGACACCAGCAGACCTTGCTTGTGGGGGGCCAGCAGGCCTTCCCTGTGGGGGGCCAGCAGGCCTCGCCTGATGGACACCAGCAGGCCTTGCTTGATGTTGACTCCCTGCCTTATGAGGGCTGCCTGATGAAGGTCTCATCACTGAATGACCATTTGATTTTACTGCAGAATTCATTCCAGGCCTCATTTGTTCTCCCTTTCCCGACTTTTGGCTTCCAGTGGAAAGTTCTTGCTTCGATGAGCTACCCTGACTTGGCCTAGTCTGTAAGAAGCCCCCATTTTGAGACTTTTGCCCTGGTGTAGCTGCGCCAGAAAGCCTGCTCCCAGGAATACCTGAACCTCTGCCATGAGGTAGAGATGAGCCTTCTTTTTTAAAGCTAAGGTCACTTGAGGTGCTGGATTTGTGACTAGGCAAGGGCCTGGGACCCCCTTGTTTGGCTGAAACCTGAGAAGATGATGCTTTCTGAGGAACTTTACTGTTCATGGCACCAGATGGGAGAGACATGCTCGCCTTGGGTCTGTCCCTATCACTGTGAGGCATCTTGGGTCTCTCTCTTTCTCTGTCACTTACTGGGGTCTTAGAAGAAGAATGACCTTTATTGCTATTGTGGATTTGGTGGGACTTCTTCACTGACCCAGTGGGCTGACTTGGCTTTTCTTGGGAGTACTTTTGTGGTTTGCCGTTCTTCTGCTCCTTCTCTAAAGAGCTGTGTCTCATTGAACCAGAGCTAGAGTGGGGTTTACGATCTCTTTCTCGATCTGCCTTTGGGTCTTTGTCTTTGTCTGGTCTCTTAGCCCTACGCTCCACCTCCAATTCCCGTATCTCGTCAGCTGTGCGGAGCCTCTCTTCCTTTATCGCCGTCTTGGGTTTTAAGTCAACTGGCTCAAACTGCTTCTTCTCTGCTAATTTCAATAAGTCTGCAAAGTTCATGGGAGCAGAAGCAGCTTTTGGGGCCCCACTGGATTTCTTAGAGGAGGTGTTAACAATCCTACTATTCCCATTAACACCAGTATTTTTCCCTGGTCTCAGTGGCTCTGGCTCCTGTTCTGGTTCTGAATCTGATTGATCATACTCATAATTGTCCTCATCATCCTCTGGATCATTAGAGTAATTCCCAAGTCTGTCCTGGTTCATTGATCTTTCTTCCTCCATTTCTTGTTTTGTTTTCCTCTTCTTAGGAACATCTACCACTGGGACTCCATTATAGCCTCTAAAATTGTCCTTAGTTCTGGAAGCCATGGCTCGGGCTTTACGGTCCGACTTCAGTTCCACCCTCTTGGCTAGTAGTTCGTCCTTCTGTTTCCTCATTTTAACTTCTGTGAAGAAAAAGCATACACAATCTATAAGAAATCAAAATGACTGTGAAAAAAGAAGATGACTATTTAATTGCAGACAAGCCTGATCTTGTTTTTTTCATTTGTTTGCAGTTACCTTTCTTTTTGGCGTCAGTCACTTGCTTTTTCAGTAGTGCCTGCACAGCAGCAGGATTTACGCCTCTCGACTTTGGATCCTTTTTGGGTGGGCCAGCTTGTAAACTGTACCTCTTCTGCAAGAATTATGGGAAAAGGACACATTTAAATATGAAACCTACAACATTTAGAGAAATCCACTGCATTCCTTCACCATCACGATGTTAAAATGTCCGAGTGATAGGTCGATTGATAACTAAGAGGGCGTACTGACATCATAAGACATGTAATTTAAAAAACGTGTCAGACACACTAATTTCCTCTAAATGTCCTCTTGGCTTCACATACTGTGTCAAGAGGGCGGTAGTAAGCAGCTAGTTGCATTATCTGACCGTCACTGACATAATCTGCCATTCGTGAGTCTTCACGGTAATCCAGAAAACTCTAATTCAACCATTTGGGCGAAGTAAATTGAGTGCCAAGTGACCTCTTTCTTACCTGTGAAGAGCTGCCACCTTTGTTTTGAGTAGCGATGTCCAGTATATTATCGAAGTCCATCATTTTGACAGCAGTGATGTGTTCTGGTGTTTAAAGTGAATCGAGCCAAACTCAAGCAAAAGGTGCTGGATGCTAACGTTAGCTTTTAGCTCACCAATCGGTCAAATAAGCTCTCCTTTTTAGTGTCAATGTCCGGCATCCAGGTAAGCATAAGGACACCACTTCATCAAACCATCTCCATCGAGATTGTAAATTAACAAGGTGACGCTGCTTTACAGCTTACGTTTGCGTACGTTAGCATGTGCTAGCGAACTCAACGCTAGCTAACCCTACATTAACGAGCCACCTAACAGGATCGACAGACGAACTTCCCCCTTTGCACCGATATAACGACACACACTAACGCAAAACCATCAAAATATCGGTGTTTGGAAAACCTTCCGAACGTAAAACAATAGAAACTCAGCCACAACAAACGCCGGGTGTGGAAGGATCTGACGCTACTAGACAGAGACTGAAATATTTATGGTGCCACACAAGCTCAGAGTGCTCTGACGAAGAGAGAGGATTCACTCCTACGTGCTTCCGTCATAGCAGCGTCAGTAACTCTGCATTCACGTGTTGTCAGAAAAGTCGGATAAATGAGTTTCTTATTATAATATATATATTTTTAGGTTTTTCTGCTGTATATATCAATCAAAAATGGCATGTTACCCAGGTTTATATTTTTACACACAAACAAGATCACATTGTACAATGACAAACACTAGAGTCCAATCCAATATGTTTTGAAATGTTTTCTTAAAAATAAGAAAACAGGAAGGACTCATTAATTGGAAAGAAGATATGATACATGAAATGAAAATGAAAAATGTTTTTTTTTTAAATACATAATAATAATAAAATAATAATAATAATAATAATAATAATAATAATAATAATAATAATAATAATGCAAAATAACAATTATTTCTTACAAACAAAATCTTGAAATTAATTTTTACAACTTTGTCTATGAAACATATACTACATTAGTCCTCAAGAGAGGGAGTATAATTTACAAATGACAGAAAAGAACCCCAGGTCTTTTAAAATTTATCTGAACAACCTCGAGAACTATACTTAATTTCCTCTAAATAGAGGAGGATTTATGAATTTCATCTGATAAATTAAACTCAAAAGCTTTCTCATGTAGCAACAAAGACAGAGTCCAAAGGTCAGCAGATCGGTCATCACTTTGCAAAGAAAAAAACTGACCAAATGGAATATCTAAAATAAAAGATAGATCAAAATAAAAGGAAACATTGTGCTTGTTTTACATATCGCTGATTAATTGTAGGTCAATTATGTGAGTTTTAACCGTCTTAACACTCAATTGGTTTCTGTCCACGTAGAGTGACACACATAAGCTGTGAGTGATGTAATATACTTTAAATTATTTAATATTGTCCCTCTCTATACAGTCAATGGTATTCCCACAGACAATCAGTGAAAGCTCTTGGACTAAGTTAGAGGCGCTACTTGAATTCCGAGCATCTGATGAGTACGTGAACGCAACCTTGAAACAAGAGGACTAAAATCAATGTTTGTTTCTGTCATTTGTTGATTTATAAATCAGTTCAGCAACTCATTTGTGTGTTGCTAAAGTGAATAGTATAAATGCTATACAAATATGGGTAGTATTCAGTATTACAATGTTTCAGGTTTGACTCGTTTAGTGTCAGCTTTGACATGGGAATAGATGTAGGCCTGTAAATGTCACAAAAAAACTTTAATCTAATGGCATACAGTGAATTACAGTGTTTAAATATTTTGTGAATATCCGCAAAATACTTCAGTGTTGTACAATACGGCTATGTTAACACGGCTTACTGCTTCTTCTCTCTCGTATCAGTGGCTTGATAGGTGTTTTTTGTTTAATATTATCTTGGTAGCATTGACACCACAGGACGGTCGGAAGGTTCATCTGTATTTGATAGAAAAGCATAACTGTTTTTCAGCTCTGTAAAAGAATTGTCCTCAAGAAACAAACACAATATCAAATCATTTAGGTTAAACACATTTTTTAAAAGAATAGTTCTAAGACTTTGAAAGTCCAGTAAAAGTTAAGGCCTATTTGAAGATGGACCAAATATTTTCAAAGAGGCAGCAAACTATAAACCTGACTGGTAGTTAATCGTGCAACAGCTCTAAAAAAAAAAAAATGTTTTCACACGTTGACCACATGGTGTCGCTATCATAACTGATAGTGTAATGACTCAGAATACTCCAGAAATGTGATGTTGGGTGTCACCGTGTCACCAAAGCTTTAACCTTGGGTAACCCATGTCGCTCCCTCTTAAAAAATGAAAGCTCTGAGCCCGGGGTAAATAAGAAAGTAACAGTAGGGCTTACATTAAAGTTTGTAATGTTTATCTTGGATGTTTTCACTGAGTTAAGAAGCAATATAAGTTAAACGTTCTAAATAAGAAGAAACTCTTGACATATAGGTGCAAGAATTTTATCAATACGTTTTTTGTCTTTGATTTAAATTAATCATCTCTATTTAAGGCACTTGGGTTGATGTATGGACTGAATTCAATTATCATAAGACAAACACAATAAAGCACGTTTATTGATCTGATTGCTGTGATACTTATTTGTGTGTATTAAGTGATACATATTGTGTCAAGTTACAGGGTGTATTTTGAGATAGAAATGAGCTAAGTGATATGAAAAAGCTAAATCATTTTATCCTGCTAACATGAAGGATAAACGAAAAAAGCATAAGAAAGCTACACAAGAATCTTGATAATAGTACAGCAATATATCATTTTTTTGCACCCCAAGATATGCCTCCACATTTTGGCTACAACTGGTATAGAAAAAAAATGCACCAATATACTGCAAAACATAGTTTAATCAATTTAACTATAAACAAAGATTCAACAAAGACTGCAGTAATAGTGGTGTAAAGGAATAAAAGGAAGGTCTTAAATGGTTTGGTTGCCTCATTGTAGATGTTCCTTATATTAAAAAAGAAAAAGAAAAAAAATCCTTGTTTACTTTTGTGCATTGCCTTTACACTGCTTGGCAGTACCTGCACCCAAATTGACTTGAAGCACTTTGTTACCCGTACTGATCTTGTTTCCTCTTGTCTAGATCTTTGCTTGTGTTGTTCTTGTTCTCGTATGTACGTCGCTTTGGATAAAAGCGTCTGCTAAATGACATTGTAACATTGTAACATTTTAACAAAAGAGGGAATATTTCAAAAAACTAGATTAATAGTTTTTTATGAAAATTACAGAATTTATTTATTATTGTAGTAGCTTTGGGGGGCCCATTGGATATCTTAGAGGAGGTGTTAACAATCCTACTATTCCCATTAACACCAGTATTTTTCCCTGGTCTCAGTGGCTCTGGCTCCTGTTCTGGTTCTGAATCTGTTTGATCATACTCATAATTGTCCCCTTCATCCTCTGGATCATTAGAGTAATTCCCAAGTTCTCCTGGTTCATTGATCTCTCTTCCTCCATTTCTTGTTTGGTTTCCCTCTTCTTAGGAACATCTACCACTGGGACTCCATTATAGCCTCTAAAATTGTCCTTAGTTCTGGAAGCCATGGCTCGGGCTTTACGGTCCGACTTCAGTTCCACCCTCTTGGCTAGTAGTTCATCCTTCTGTTTCCTCATTTTAATTTCTGTGAAGAAAAAGCATACACAATATATAAGAAATCAAAATGACTGTGAAAAAAGAAGATGACTATCAATTAAGAGTCAATGCAGACTGCAGTAATAGTGGTGTTAAGGAAATAAATAGGGAACATTTCAAATGAATAACTAGATTCATAGCTTTTTTAGACTCCACAAAATCATTCAAATCCAAGCTCAAAACCCACCTTTTCAAATTAGCACATTTCCTTTACCTGAACTCTGTGCACTGCACTAGTTTTTTTTGTTTTTTTTTCATTTTATATTATTATTTAGTATGTTTGTTTTAATGATGTTTTAATTATGAATGTTTTTTTCATTGTATTCCCTGTAAGGTGACCTTGGGTGACTTGAAAGGCGCCTCTAAATAAAATGTATTATTATTATCATTATAAAAATTATACACTTTATTTATCATTCTCATCTAATTCCTCGGCCCCTTATCTGACCCATTTATATAGATTATATGTGGAAATAATAATACAAAAAACTCGGAACAATTGTCCCTATAAGCTCCAGCTCTGTAAAATGTAAATAAAGGCCATCTGCTCTGATATGTAAACAGCAGACGGACTCCTCCTATCCAGGAGTCCCTGACATATAAGCCCGCCCCTTTCAAACCCGTTCTCTGCTCTGATTGGTCAAATAAAGAAGTCCCGCCCCATTCAGAAAGTCCAGGCTCACCTCCTGGAGGTCTACGGACCGCCTCCCGCAGCTAGGACAAAAACAATCGGCATCCTCTAAAACGGTACAGAATAAACAGGAGGACCTAAAGCACATTCTGACACATTTTGTCATTTTTATATAGCCACGGATACCACCGAGCGAGAAATGGTTTCTCCGGTAACAGTGGTAGGTATAAGCCTTGATATCTTTTTTATTATCATTTAACGGGCAATGTACAGATAGCTAGTTTAGCTACATGATAACAACACTTCCGATACAATAATGATCAATTCTCAATAACGTTTTTCAACACATGATTTATAACAACCGGCCTACTCGGCGTTTACAGTTGAATTTGTTATTGACAGAACATCACGTTAAACTTAGTCGTCGAGGGCCAGCGCGTGTTGTTTGGTGTGTAATTCATAAACAGTAAATAATAATACATCCACGGTTAATGTAATTCAGTAGCCTATTCAGCCATAGTGACAATGGACACCAGCGTTATTGTTGTTGTTGTTGGCAAATGCTTTATGTACCGTAAACCACAATGTCCCTCTGCATCCTATCTGCTGGAGAGTGAAACTTTTATGTTCAGAGGAGCTCTTTCCTTGAGGTTTCTGCACGTTCTCGCAGCCACTGTCCACACGGCTCCTTCTCGATATTCCAGGTAGAAAAGACGTTTCGTCAAATTTCCAAAGGCAGCCCCTGACAAAAAAAAAGCTATCATGTGACGACCTCTTTTGTCTTTTTTTTTCCTCTCATGCATCCTCCAGTAACGCATGCGCAAACCAACGCTCTGCTGTGTCGGTCTTCCTTTTCATCCTCAGCTGTGCTTTACATTGCCTTGTTGTTTAGCCTGTCTATAACTTCAATCACTGATCCAAGTGCATAGCTTGAACATAGCTTCTTTGTCCTCCTAAAAAAATGCAGTTACATAAATCTTTGAAACCGTCCTAGCGTCCTGTTACTTCACTAGAGTTGCAATGAAATGTTGAACTCCTTTTTCAGGGGCCATGAAGGACAGTGTAAGGTAACTTGGCCTTGAGTCAACCCTGATGTGTAGCCTGTGTGGCTGATGTGAAAGTACGCTGTGTGGAGGAATGCTTGAGATACAAACTGGTTGCCTTAGTGATAATAATGATGCTGTGCAGACCAGAGGATGCTTGACTACCAACGAGCCTTTGTCCCACTTGTAAATAAAGGTGTAGAGGCAGGTGCAAGGGAACATGTTGATACGTTTAACCTCCAGTCTAATGATGTTAACGATTCTCCTTCTCCTGTGTAGGTATTTTGTTAACATTGCTCACAAATTAAGGAACAATCTTTGCTTTTGATTTTATCAAAGAAGGGATTGTAACATAGCAAATGACAACAATGGCAGCTGTCAGGGGGTTGAGATATGTTAATTCACCTTTTATTGTTTCACAGAGATCATTGGATACTGTTATAACTCTAATTTTATACTGTGGATTTGTCCATCCTTATTTCTTCTAAATAACATCAGTCTTATGACAACTTTTGTCATTTACAGAGTAAATTCAGCCACTCAGAGCACATACATTCTTAGACAGTACATGCAGTCCTTGACCTTTGTGGACTTTGCATCTGTAGCCTAGAGATGTGACAAAAGAGAAACATTCACTATGCTGTTTTGTCTTTCCCACGGTGCTGCTGTAGCTTTTGGTTTTTGTCTCCTGACCCGGAATTCAGCAGTTCTTACATGAAAACACAACATTGCATAAACCTAAGCGTGTTTTATATACAGCGTTACAAAATAGCTGCTTTCATTTGAGATTTGTTTTGCAGTTCCTCTAGATATCTTTGTGTGGAAGTGTATAGTTTGCACTGTGCAGAAACTGTGCTATTTGTCTAGTTGACCTCAAGTTTTCACCTGAGTTAAGGCAGCTGTAAGGGAAGATGTGGGTGATGCTACAGAGAAACAACATTGTCAAGTGACTCATATGCCTGCTGAGACCATACTAAGTTACAGTTCTCGTCTGCCCCTACCGATCACACAGGCGTTTGCAGGTCTTTTGTATGTTCAGGAGTATCATGTATCTGACACTGGGCTAGCTTATGACGCGGAATGGCTGGATAGATGCTCATCCACGCTGGGTGTTATTCAATTCTTCACTGCAGTGCTTTTGTTGGGTCATAGTTAGTGCTGGAGCATTTGTGCCCAACAGCTGCTTGTCCCTCTTCAGACTGCTGCTACAGAATGAGTTTGGATTCAGATTAGTTGCTGATAGTTCTGTAGAAATAGTAAGTTTACTATTTTTTCTTTCTACAACTGGTGGAAGGAAGTTGACTGCTTCTGAGTCAATTAATAGAAGTATTACAAAAAATACAGCTTGAGGGATTTATTCAGTACTTCTTCGGGTTTAGATAAAATGCCACACTTGAAAAAGGAGGTCACTCTAACAAATTGTTCATCCAAAACACCCTGTTTCTTGTTAGTTACCAAGCAAAAACAGTCAATCATTAACTTTATCATTCTTCACCAGGGAGCAGAAGCAAGTGTCAGCTGTATATGCCACAGCAATTTCTCACAACAGCCTTTCTAACGTAGTCAGCCAGACAGCAAAATGATACCACTGTCCTACATTAGGTTTGGATCCCTAATACAGCACTATCCTCTGCTTATTAATGTTTGTGACGGACGATTGTCAGCACGCAGGGATCATAGCTGTAGCAAAGAAGTCTCCAGTCTGAAGGTATTATTACTGCTGTCAATGTGTTTGTAATATCCTACAGGATTTAAAAGGACTCTACAATGTAAACTTTGCTGGAATCACTTTTTAGCCTGGTTGGATCTGTTACATCAGGCGTTGCAGCAGTGCTTAGAGGTAATTGAACAAATAGTTAAGCAATAAACTAAATTAAGGCCTGTGGGTTATTTGTATTTTATCACTGTTTGCCATTTTTGCCCTGCTGATAATGCATCATCTTGGGAGATTTAAAAGAGTAGCTTTTTATGTTTTTTGCGTTTAGTTTTGCCGTTCTCCTACAAGCCCCTTTGGCAATGTGAGGATACAATAGGTCTACATGGAAAAAAATAGAGAGGGTAGCTGAAGTGTGGCTGAAGCCCAGTATGAATAGGACCAAAGGTTATGGGAATGTGAGCACGTCCTTCCCTGGGAACTTTATTCACCCAAAGAAGCTGAATATACTGAATATCATTCAGCCTTGCACTCTTCGTGGATAAATGGAGAATACAAATTAAATAGTGCCACTGTGTGTTTGGTGGCACCATTTGCTGCCATCCTTGGATTCAAGGTTTTACACCAAAGAGATATGTTGTGTTTCCTTGGGCCCAGTGCCTGCGTGGATACCAGTTATGATATTGGCAAGACTGGGAGTGCTGCCAGTGCTGACCTTAATGGAACAGATAGACTCACCAAACACTCACACAGACTCACATATCTGTCGTTAGACTAGTTTCAATCTTAATTTATGTCTCCACTTGTCTTATGAAGGCCAGTCAGAGTACATGATGCAGAGAAGAGGAGTGCATTAGTCCACATTATACATGTAGCATTACTGTTGCCCCAGTGGAAAGAATCCTGTCATGGAGCTGGGAGAATCTGATGTTATCTGAAATTGATATGTAAGCAGAAAGTCAAAGAGTTTTTTGTTTGCTGTAGAATAGTGTGAGCATACAAGCTAATTTGATCCCCATCTCAGTCTTGTATTAGACTTCCTCTTGTGACCATGGCAAACCAGTTATTCCTCTTTTTTTGCCACTTTTGGAGAGCAGAGAAAACTAAGGAGGAAAAGAAAACGAAGAAAATTCCTCCAAGTTGTCTTGAATGATTACACATTTTTACACACACATTAAATTGGCAATACATGATGAAAAATATGAATTGCTGGTTCAGAACAATGTAAAAAAAAAGTTGCAGAATTAGGTTTGGGAGTCTGAACATGCAGCAACAGTTGAAGATTTTTATGACAGTAACATATACTTTTTAAAACATGGACCCAGTCTCACTGATGCCGCCCGTTGGTTTCTAAAGAAGGTTTCTGATTCTGATGGTTCTGATTCTAAATCCCAATACAGTTTTCTAGTTGCGGTACATTTGTTAATATCAGTAGTCAATTGTGAGTAATTACATTTTAATTTCATGTTTAAATTTCCACCATTTTGCATTTCAAAACAGTCCATATTAACAATATAAAGCAACACTGTCTGCCAACCTAAGGCCGTCATTAGACCCAAGTATTCCGCAATGTCCATACATCCCAACAGTGTATCTTACTTTTGAATTATCACATGCCATCCAAAGATAAAGTGGTGTCGTTATTGACCATTACTGTGGCAGCAGGAAGTAGAGAAAAGCTGCGACGGCTTATGTATAGCGCGCTGAAAGCTACAACACAGCATGCAAATTAAAACAAACCTGTTGATTGACCTGTCAATTTTTGTACCTAAATCACAACCAACAGACCTCCAATCACAACTCTAGGCCTTAATTCAGTCAAAACAGTGGGTTTATATAAAAAACACTCTGTACAGTTGTCTAAGGAAAAGAAATGGAGACGCAGAGACCTGAACCGTTTTTGTACCAGGCTGTAAACATGTTTTTTTCTGCTGTTATGTGGGCTCCAATGTGGACCCCTTGGCTTTTGGAGCTAGCCTCAGTCGACACTCAATATATGTCAAAATGCAATTGTCTATTGGCTCCCTTTTAACAGCATAGGTTGCCATCTGCACAGTACATTTAGATCTTCCTATAGTCTACAGTAAGATTGTTATGACAAAGGGAACCAATCTATATAGTTCAACTAAAACTGGAGTGAAGTGCTTAAAATATTTGTCTTTTCAGGAGTCTTTGAATGCATCTCATTAGAGATTTGTAATGTCTGCCTCAGAGTTATATTTTGGAGCTAAAGTAATGTATATTTAGTCACTGTGATGGATGCTATAGCTGAAATCTTTACTTAATACCTGAATGCTTTTGACCGTAAGTGAACTTGTGTGTCAACCCCCTTTTGTTCTCCTGCTGTGTATTTTTTCCTCCTCTGTGGTAAAGCCCATGGCCCACTATATCAGCTACAGCATGGCATGCTTGAGGTTAGTCAAATCATGTCTACTGCTGTACACTCATTTTGGCACGCTATTCCATTGAGCAGTTGTGCAATCAGGGTGGCCTCCCCTTTCTCCATATGAACGATAGTGACCCCTTATAATCTCTTATCCCTCTCCTTCTCACCTTTCCTTCTCATCCCCCTGCTCACTTCTCCACCCCCATATCCAGCTGTCATATGAATGCTTGTAACCCTGTCCCTCTCCCCTGAAAGCTCACTTCTTCATACTTACTCCTTCCTTTCCTCTGCCCTACTTGCTTGTTCTTTTGTGAATACTGCGACTCGCTTTCAGCTTTGGTTTGCATCAATTAACTCCACCAGAGAAGGTTTTATTAAGAGAGGTGCAAAATACTGGTTGGAAGATATTAACTTGGGACAATAGCAGCCCAGTTGCATCAACTCTTTCCCTTTTGCACCATTACCCCTTCTTCACCCCTCCATGTCTCTATTACTTTTGTCCTCATCATCTCTCCTGCTGTGATCTCAGCTCTACTGAACCCTCCCTCACTTCTGAACCAATCTCTCCTTTCTTCTCCCTCTTTCATCCCCAAGCTCTTATTCCTAAACCTAGAGAGTGATTCTCCTAGGCGGGTGGTCACTCCAGAGGTGTTGTGAAACCTCTTTCTAGGCCTGTCTCTTTGTGTTTTAGTGACCCTGTTGGGCCTCATCTATTTAGACAGAAAGAAATATGACCGCTTTGAACAGTTGGAGAGGAAAATTTCAGACTTCAGTAAACTGCATGGTTCTCAGGAACCTTGAATAAAGAGGAGGTGAAGTAAGGAAAGGAAGTACACAAAGACAAAAGAAGAAAAGGTTACAAGGAGTCAAAGGAATTGGAGCTTTTTGCATTTCCTCTTAGACTTACTGAGTTTCAGTTCAGCGACAAATCACGTGCATTTCTGACACCCTGACGTAAACTAATGACCACACAAAGCAAGCCTGGGCTCTGATCCAGTGTCAACCACATCCTTGTTTGCTGCTTATTTCCTCTTTTTTTAAATCAAAGATTTAATACACCTCCACAACACGCACAACAGACATCTGTTAGGAGTTTATTTTACTTCCTGCAATGTAAACCCATCTGCCTCAAGATAAGAGCCCTTTGTATGAGACTACTTCAGTACAGACTAATGATAGAAGTACTGCATTGTTCTGGCTCACTGAATTGAATGACTTCCTGCAAGTGTAGCCAGCTGTGGCTCAAATCAAAAATGTAAATATTTAATCTACTTCCAGGTAAAGAGTGAAGGCCCAAAGCTGGTGCCGTTCTTCAAGGCAACTTGTGTGTACTTCGTCCTGTGGCTACCCACTTCAAGCCCATCCTGGTTCAGCGCCCTCATCAAATGTCTGCCCATCTTCTGCCTGTGGGTGTTTTTACTGGCACACGGCTTCAGCTTCCTGGGTGCTCACTCCAGTGCCCGCAAGATTTTGGCCGGTCTCATCTTTTCTTCTTTGGGTGATGCCTTTCTCATCTGGCAGGAGCAGGGCTACTTCGTCCACGGTGAGAGAAAAATGATAACCACTATCAGTTGATTTGAAATGTTGTCTCATCCTCACTTCATTAATTGAATAATAAGTCCTGATGATGTGAACTTGTTTCTTATGTTATGTTCTTGTTTCCTATGCTTTTATTAAAAAAAAGACAGGGGAAATAATGTCAAACAGCAGATGAATACATACCTCCATCACAGTTGCAGACATATCACCTGGTTTAACTTTGACCTTTCATACCTCACATACTGTAGTAACAACACTTTTCACTTAAGTTACACAGAAGCTAATTTTTGAGATATCTCTTTGATGTTTCATCTTGAAAAGGTGGGAGTAAATCTGACCAAGCTGATTAGTTGACTGCTCATGTTTTATGCCTATTACATCTGTTGGGACTTGTTGCTGCATAGTCGCAGTGTTTACCAATTCTCAGAAAGGACTTTAGGAACAGTAACATGTTATCAGAATACATGGAAACACCGGCCAAAACAAAGAAAGTAATATTTATAAGAACCAAGTTGAAGTAAGTGCAAATTATGATTTAATTTCTGATTAGTGGAGCCTATTATGGTATTACATGTGAAAGTTCAGATTCAGGACTTTGGCTGAGATTTATTTTGCATCGGGGGCTTTATTTTATGCATTAGGATGTTACAGGCTTCTAAAACTGAAATCGTATGCATAATGTCCCACAGGTCTCCTCATGTTCGCCATCACCCATATCCTCTACTCCTCCGCCTTCGGGATGAAGCCCCTTAACATGTCGGTCGGCCTGGTGATCACTGTTGTGTCCTCCCTGAGCTACATGCTGCTGTACCCCTACTTGTCGGGCCCCTTCACATACCTGGTGGCCGTCTACATCGGTCTGATCGGCTTCATGGGTTGGAGGGCCATGGCGGGCCTGCAGCTCGCCAACGACCTGTGGACCTGGACCAAGCTGTCAGCCTGCCTGGGCTCCGTTCTCTTTATGGTGTCTGACCTCACAATCGCCGTCAACAAGTTCTGCTTCCCCGTGCCCCACTCGCGCGCCATCATCATGGCAACCTATTACGCGGCTCAGATGTTAATCGCGCTGTCGGCGGTGGAGTGCCAGGATGCGGAGGTGGCCAGGAAGAGAACATGAGGTATCAAAGTCTCTAAAACGAGTGATCATGGACACACTTCACTGCCAGATCTCCGACCCTTGACCTTCATCTCAGTGTGGCACTCCCACACCATAACCATGACGACTGGTCCATTATCACCTTAATGCCCCTCTAGTATGGTAGTCTCACGCCTGTCTTCTTGCCACAACGAGTAGTATTATCACCAGTCCTCCATGCATCCTCTGATCGTAATATGGAGACAGGTGTAGAAATATTAACCTGCTATATACATAGAGAGAGTATTACTTTTATCTATTATGTTTTAATTTAAGAGGAGCATGTCACTGGGGACCTGTTAAGTGTGTGTGGGTGAACAATTGTGATTGTGCATGAGTGTACATACATGTATGTTTGATAACCACCCTTACCTAGCTTTCCACACAGTCCAATCACACATCTACGTAATGTAATAATGCGATCCAGCTCTTTACATTAGCAGTGATTTTGTTGCCTCAGACCTTGTTAAAAAGGGAGGGTTTTATATTTTTTGGGCCCATATTTGGCCTCAGCTTTCTGATGCCTAATTTCCCCCCTGAATTTATGATTGCAACTCTTAAAGCAAAGAGGAAATCCCTATTTGTTTGTATTATCTACAGTCCGTTACATTTCAGTCACAACGGCCACACTGCCTTTGCTCGCTTCACTGGTCAGCATCCTTGACAAACCCACTACAAGTGTCTCTGGATGAATGAATCAGCGTATCCTGTGGAAATAGATGCACAGAAACAAAAATAAAGCAGTGAGGTGCAAAAGTAGAGAAAGGAGTTTGGATGCCACTGCCATGATATATTATAGTGTAAGTGTTTGAAGAGTTGCGAGGGTGTTTGTGGAAGTTAGATTCTTCCTGTTGTCACAATAAGAACAGTCAACACTGGAGTCGCAGCAGACTACTGTACACTAGGCTTCACAGTGCACCTGCTCCTCCCTTGTGTTAAGTCTCTAAGGTGTTAAGCAAGTTTTCCAAAAACAAAGGTACACATGTCGACTCCTTCACACACCTGAAAGCGACAACTCCTGCTGCTTTAGTTATTAGGAAAAGTCCACAGGGGTTCTTATTGCTGGACCGGATCAGCTGACCCATGCTGTCCTGGGACCACATTATGAAGACTGAAAAGAAAGGGCTATGTTACTGACTGGAGTTTTAGTGTATCAACTCTGTGTGTGTGTGTGTGTGCGTGTGTGTGTGTGTGTGTGTGTGTGTGTGTGTGTGTGTGTGTGTGTTTGTGTAGCTAACTGAGCTGTTAGACGACATTCACTCATCCGTATCACACACACACAAAGATGAACATAGAAACACACACTGCCCCAAGGCGGTCTGACTGAAAAACAAGAGGAAGAGAAAAAAAATGGGAGATGAGGGAACTGGCTTGTCATGTGGGGGAACAGTTATCCCATTATTCCCAATAATTCCCTGTCATAGGATGCTTCATCAGCTTTAATCCTGCAAAATCCACCACAGCTAATCCCCAACAGGTTGGCTGATATTTTGTCTTTCATCTATTACACATTTCTCCCCCTTCTCACCTTGTATCAGTCTCACCCTGTCAGTTAAAGTGTCTTACTGAGAGCTGAAGAAGTATGGCTTTGTCTTTATATGTGAGCGTATGTGCATGTCTCATGTGTGTGTCTGTGTGAGGGTATGTATGAATGTCTGTGTGTGTGTGTGTGTGTGTGTGTGTGTGTGTGTGTGTGTGTGTGTGTGTGTGTGTGTGTGTGTGTGTGTACCTGTGACAAATCAGAACCAACTCAAGGCCAGAAATGCTGTGAACCATCTTAGTATGAGTAGTACAAACTCTACTGGATATCTTTAATGTATTCTCACAAGGCTCTTAAACTGTCTTCATAACCCTTCACCTTTTTGGATTGTTAACCTCTTTGTGTCTTTTATATCATCCCCCTGAACATGTGCTCAGTTTAGAATGACTTTTAAGTAGTATTTCATTTAGCAGAGTAACTTCAAGTTGTGTTTTTAGTAGATTTGAGGTTTAATTTTAACTTGAAAGTTTCCGTTCATGAAAAAGCCCCTAACACCTCGCAGTATATGTCACTGGTTTTATGATAAATACCACAAACAGTTTGTATATTTCAAAGAAAATCCATTTCATTACAAATGTACTCCAGCAATTGAAAGTATTAATGTTTAATCATCCAGTCCGCATGCACCTTAACCTGATCTATTGTTCTGTATATAAAACAAACAGGCATGGAAAAGAAACAGACCCATGTTATGGGTTCCTTTTTCTGGGTCAATGACCTCTTAAAGCTGTGGATAACACACCCACATATGCATAAAAATATGCATAAAAGTGTGTTTATGCACCATATCAGTCACCATAACAGATCTGCAGGCAGACCATGGTGCTGACTCTCATAAAGCCTTCTGAGTTTAATTATAAGCATCGGCAAACAATCTTATTTTTGACCTGAAAAGACACTCAGACGAGTTAGTCATCTATTTCAGAAAGTTCCTCATCCTCCTTTCGGCTTGTCAGCTTCACATTTCTGCTTTGTCAGTCTGAGGTGTTTCATCAGGCCGTCTGTGGGACCATCCGTCTTCTGTTCTGTTTTTAATGAGTCCACCAATCATCCCTGAAAAGTCGTCCCCTAAGCGCTCTCCTTTTGCACATTTGTCTGCTCATGTCATCTTAAATCAGACTTAGTAGAGTACAAGGAGACATGCTAGTGTACATGACTGACTTGTATTCAGTCTTAAGTAAATCCATGATGGAGTGATGAGTGTCAGGCCATCTTACTCATCCTTATGTGGGCTATCTATGTAGGCACTACTTTCTCTCTGTTCTGCCACATAAAACCTCCTGACTTTTGTTCCTACAGTTCTGATGGCGGTTTGCCAAACGCAGGATTTACTTTCAAGTATTTCTGAGAGCATTTCTGTCGGCCAACCCACATTCTGGAAAATCTCCATGACTTTGGTAGCATGTGAAGCGAGAAATAACCTCATATACCATATTGAGTCAGGAATTTGCAAGTCATTACGCCTATCCAGAGGATTAAAAATATTAATCCTGAAAATATTCTACTTCTTCTACATTCTTGGGAGCAGATAACCAAAGCTGAAGTATAATAGAGCTAATTTCATTGAGTGGAACTTGTTAGTGTCACAGGCCCTCTCGTGTATCAAACATCCTTTTGTTTTGCATGACACATGAGGTCCCCCTCGTTGGCCTTCCACTTAGGAAGGAGGTTATTGCTGAGCAATACTGTAGCTGGAATGAGATGAGGAGGTGAAATATGACACACAAGGGAAGAGTCCCTTTCCATCCGGCCTGCTGGCTGTCATCCTGTCCCCCTACACAGATGGCAGGCCAGCAGGCGCATCACTTTACCTCTGCCTGTCAACAGCCCTGTTGTTCTGAGCTTTGTGCATGCAGACAATAGGGGACCTGAGAGAGCCGAGGGAGGTCAGTGTCTGGCCTGAGCTGTGAGTAATGAGCTGGAGCCAGAAGCTGTTATAGTAGAGAGAAGATGGCACTTTTCTTCATTTCAGATGTTTCTCTCCTTTTCTTTCTTTCTGCTGTTGTGTCAAATCTTTGATTTGAAAAAAAAAATGCTGATAATGTGCTGACATTCAAAACAAAGAGCTGTAGTTTGTTGCACTCATGCATGGCAAGTAGTACTTCACAACACACCCTGGTGTTCTTATGACAGTTCAACAGTATGAGCCTGTGAGAAGTATGTAGACATAATGTCATCTTTTCTTTGTAATACTAACCTAAAATGCACTTTTTCCACCTCCAGAGTAAGGCCAGTCAATCTCTCTTTACAGTAGAAGCTTAAGTGTTTGATTCAAAGGATTGTTGTGTACTGTATTATTTAAAGTATATGCTATTCATTTCCTTTACTCTGCTTTACTTGTTTGAAAAGAGAGACATAAGTTGTTCTTTTGATGTTGGTGGTTCATGTGGGAGAAAGTGGTGCATTGATGCACGATGCATGAGTATCAGCATTTTTCTGCAAGAGGCACCACTTGCTCTTGAAGTGTTAAAAAACCTTTTGTATAAATCATTTATCCAAAGTGTTATGCTTTTATTTGAAAAGCCACTCTGCATTTTATTATGAATGTCAAAAAAAAGTTTGGATTGTTTCCCAGTAATGAATTCTGATTCTTTGACTTTTCAATGAAGGCCAACCACAATGCACCACTTTATGAACAAACTTAATTTCTTTTATTTAACTCGAAGATATACTTTACCTTGATGTCCTAGCTTTTCACTAGGTGATCTATTTTATTTCATGACTGTAGAGATGGAATAGTTTTATTTGCTGTAGTGAAATTGCTATGAATGTGAATATCTATTGGAGAAATAAATGCAACTGCAATGCAACTTCAACATTACATGCTGTGGTCATATGTCTTTCTTATGGTTGTGTCCTAGAATTAAAGGGGGAACACTGAAAATGTCAGCTGATATTTCAACTGTTTAGTGTTTCATGTTTCTACAGAAGCTGTTGGCCCTCAGCAGCTAAAGAGCCATTAAAGGCAGAAAGAACTGGAGGACAACAGAGTGCTCTGTTCTGGTAACTGCAACACTCTATTGTTGGAGGAAAACATGCTTTCAACAGGCACTGACCCTGTTGAAACCCATCCAGACTGCAACCCATGCTTCCCTTTTACTTCTCTTGTTCATGCTGCTTTTTTAAGATCCAAACTTTTTAATAAACACCTAGGTACACAGATTACATTTCATGTTTTTTTCTTGCAGGAATCATGCCAGTTCTCTCTAAATGAATCTCATTAATTCACTGCCAGGGACTCAGCATCAAAGAAGTCCAGTCTTCTAAGAAAATGAAGCGGATCTGTCATGGTTTTTGTAAGAACAAGCTTCAGATGAAGCAGTGCTGAAATGAAGTAATGTGGAAGAAATCTCCCTGCCATGCAACAGAATTCAATTCAAGCTATTATTGTCAAAGCAGTGATGTTCTGCATAAGTTTAAATATAGAAACAATGTGATAAATGTCAGGCAGGAAAGCATTTATCGCCCTTTTCATGCAGCAGCTTTTAGTTCCTGTCAAACACCAAGTCTGACAATTCAGGCCTTCATTATAAACTACTTCCACCTTATTGTATCTGAACCAAAGCAGCAAGGAGGTGGAGGGCCCAGTGACGTCAGTTTTGTGGTGCTTAATTGATTTGAACCAGGCAACCTGACACAGGCAGTGTCCTGATGGGTGCATAGAAATAAAGTTTGTGTGAGCCAACACTGTGATGTCAGGATGGAGAAGGGTTATAACCTCTCCCGGGTTATTTGGCAGCTCCTAACAAGACTACACTCACTTTCTCAGTAGCAGTGCCTTTACAGGGTCTGTCAGGACTCTCTAACCTGAGGGGGAGCCATCACACTGTGCTGTCAGAAAGTATTAAGACACTTTGTTTGAGTCTTTACACTGGATGTGATTTAAGAGGGCTTAAACAGTGTCTGATTTTTACACATAGTCTCTAAATCTTTAACAATCCATCAGGTCAGTGACCCCAAACGTATAGACAAGGTATGTTTTTTAACAGCTGTGTAGTCATGCTGAGCAACTTGCCTTAATCCTTTTTAGCATGCTTTTTGAGGACAAGTAGAGTTTCTGTAGGAAGCAGTCATGGACTTAGATACTTCAGACTGAATAAAACAACTTTGTTGCCTAAAATAGTGACACTAGCATAAAATCACTCCTAAAAACGGCCACAGCTGCTCCATAGATCATAAAATGAGGATAATAACACCTGCAAAGTTGGCGTCTGCACTGACCCCCTGTGTTTTATTACAAATCAAATACTGTCCCAGACAGAAAAAACTAAAAATGAGTCACTTCTCTAACATCATCTCTACAGTGGCACATTTATAGGAGTTGAAAGGAGTTCTATTTTGGAGGCATTTGTGTATTTCTTTCCAATAAACCAGGCCAAATTTTGAAAGCGAGGAAAGGTTCAAATTCATTGCAAGTTGGAGACTGGATTCAATCCCAGGGCACTAGTGTTTGGCAGATCTGCAAACTAAGCTACCAGGACAGCTCAAAGGGAAGTGAGATTTTGACTAGTTTCAGAATTAGCAGTGAGCATGCCACTTTCCTCAAATCAGCCCTCAACTGGGGAACTGGTAATTCAAAGATGATAATGGGATATTGTCCAAATGGGCCAAAGCTTGATGTAACATTGCTTTATTATTCTTTAATACTGTGTGCAGACTCAGGCTTCATCTTCTCCACATAGGCTGACATGAAACTATAAAGACACATGTCTCTGGCAAAAAAACAAAGTATTCAAACCCTTCAGGAAAAGGGAAAATCCCTCATATAAAAATAAAAACACTTGTGGCTGAGAGAGTTAGGGACAGTCTCTCTGATTGAGTCAGCTGACTAATGAATAAAAATCCTTTAACAACCCAAACATCCATTTCCGAGCAGACAGCATAAAAAAAGGGTGAGAACAAGTCTGACCTCTTGTGGCCACCTTAATGCATTACCAAACCCAGGAAACAAGACACTTAAGACCAAAATGAACAAATTCAACATATCAGGATTGCACATTTTAAATATGTAAAACTTGTACTGTAAAAGCAACATTAAGTAAGCAGTGGATAGAGGTCCAGTTTTATACGAAACAGCTTCTCTTTGTCCACTTTGAAAAAATCCACAAAGAGAATGAGTCCAGAGTTTGTCGTTTCATTGTTACAACAGTAAATCTATACAGAGTTGACCCCTTAAAAGACATTCATATACTGGTGTACAAAGCAAAGAAATATCATCCTCATCTCTAAGCTAAGGTTTATATTTTTAATCCGTGTCTTTTCTGTTGTCAGCTGCCATTCACAGAAAGAGCATTATTACTCTGGCATTTTCTTTTACATAAAAAGTAAACAGGACACAGAGGAACATATATTTGGTATGAGAATTATAATATGTGGGTAAAAACATGAAAAATCCAGGTGGATTACATTCCTATAAACTGAACTATATGCAGGGCAACAGCCCTGTTGGCAGCCATGCTGTGATCCTCTCATCCTCCATCACCTCCGCTCTATCCACGTACCAGAAGACTTTGGGAGGTGGTATTTCAAGTATGTCTTGATGGTGGATGTTTATGGTCTTATGGTAAGTAAAGCTCTTTTAAATATACTGGTAAAATTTTGTGTCTTCAGTAAAGGTTTAATATTAATATAATGTATAGCGAAAAGTGTAAAGCAAGTAAACTGATGACGCGCACTACAGAATTTAGAGCATAAACTTATTTGCAATGCACATCCTTACATGGGCCTTTAAACTACATAAAACCAACAACAAATGCACACAAGTCAGTATAAAACAAATTGTACAATTAAATAGATATGACGATACAGCAGATAAAATATCACACAGTAAAACCCTGTAACACAGGTAGCATCATATCATGTGTGACTCCATGACTGAGTCCTCTTTAAAACTGGATTATAGGATTTGAAATGCTCCAAATACAAGAAAAATGATTCAGATGATTGTGTTAAGCATCATTATAACACACAGAGGGTGCATCAGCTGTCTGGCCTCAGTGGGCTCTTGGTGTAATTGTGCTATTGTAAGGCATGCAGATATTTGTTCAGACTCATACTGAACAAATGAAAAACTAATACCCAGTTATGGCTCAAAACAAAAAGTGATGATTACAGTTGTCACAATGCATTTAGAGTTGGATGTGAATATGTGGACCAAATTTCATGGTAACATGATTATGATGATTGTCTGTGAATTTAATTCCTGTGTGTTCTCCTTCCCTTTGCCAGTTTGTTGTGTTCCCTCGTGTCATCTCGTTCCAGCATTCCTTCTTATGAGTTTTTCTTGTGTTCGACCATTGCCCGTTATTTGACTTTTGCCTTTGCCTACCCCTTTTGGATTTGTTTGCTGTGCAGACTGATTGCCTGTGTATCGACCTGGACTGTCATTAAACTCTGTCTTTACCACACCTTGCCCTGTGTGAGCTTGCATTTATAGGGTCCATATATCTGTTGGGTTGTGTCAGTTGTCTTATTTGTAATTCAGGTCAGTGTGTGGTTTTTACAGAAACACTTTCCTCACACTGTAGTTTAAAATGTGCTTTTGAAGTACAATATCCAAATAGTGGAATGAAATTACATACTAAAGAAGGCTAATCAAAGCAGCCCTGTGGTGCTGAGGATAGGCCTGCTATCTGTCAATCTGATGTTTCTGGGTTCAAATCCCACTATGGGCTTCCATGGAAGATGAAAAAGAAGCACTTTCCTCACAAAGTGGTTGTGCTGTGCTTTTAAACTATTAAGCTGAGGGGAAGGAGGCAAGGATGACATGCTGGTATCGAGGTGCAAGCTAAAAAAGATGTCATCGACCTGTCCTTCCACCCACCGTTATGGGGACTGTAAGATCTATCTACGATAAGGTGGACAAACTAACCAGCACCAGAGGGAATACTGGCAGAGTAGCATCATGCTAACAGAGCTAACACCGGACACGAACACCACATTGGAAGGATTTCACTTGCTGTGGGCGGACAGGATACAGGAGAGCGAGACTAAACTAACTGGTGAAGAAGGCGAGCTCAGTCCTGGACCCTGTGGAGGTGGTGGCTGACAGGAGAATTATGGCCAAGCTGTCGTCTCTGATGGACATTTTTTTTCTATATATATATTCTTGTTGAAATTCTTGTACTGTACACCTTCTTGTTTGCTGCTTTAACTCCATGAATTTCCCCATTGTGGGACGAATAAAGGAGTATCTTATCTTATCTTACCTTATCTTAAAACAAAATGGTGGAATTAAAAGATTTATGGAGACATGCACTGCCAAGCAGCTCCGTGGTGTGGTGGACAAGGCTGTTGTCTTTCAGTCTGATGGTTCTGGGTTCAAGTCCAGTGCAGGGAAAGTAGAAGATTGAGGCAGGGTCAGTACGAGGTTGAGGTAGAGAAAGTGGAAGAAGAGGAAGGTGCAGAAGAAGGATGAGGTTGGACAAAAAGCAATGACATCAGTTAAGTAATGAAGATCATCATAACAAGGAGAAAAGGCAATAAGAAAAGTAAAGAGCTTACTGTTCATTTTGTTTTTCCCTTTAGGGCCACCGTAGATTTCTTGGAAAGCTGAAAACATCTTGGACAAATAAAGTTGAATCTATTATACTCAATATCAATTAATATGTATAACAATCTATAGTTATTGGGATTTTCAGTTTGGACCACAAATATTTTGCCGAGTTTTCTCAAGCATGAAACTGAAAAGGCCAAATATTTCCACAGTAATTGCAAAAAGAAGGGTCACCCTTTCACATCAAGAGTGACACTTCGCTGCAGGGGATCCCGTAGGACACAGAGCACCTGACAGCTTCTCTTTATTGAATCAAAACTCCCCACAATGACAATTCATGTTAGTCAGTCAAATTTCAATGTGACTCGAAGAAAGCTGATTCTGAAGTAACATAATCACACTCATTTTTCAGACAGTGAATGTGCTTTATAAGTCGTCCTTGGGACTTGTTTCACACTTGAGGCAGACTCTGCCTCTCTCCTGCACACAGACATTTTATACGTTGCTGGTAAACTCTAAGGAAATCCCTGGATAAAAGTAAAATAGACCAACAGGAGAAAGAAAAAAACGTCACTTTAGGGTTTATTTGGCCTAAGCAGTATTCTGTCACTTTAACCTTTTTAGTTACTTCTGTTCTTTGAAACATGAAAACAGTTTAATCACAAAAAACAGAGTCATTGAGGGCACACGTGAACTTTGAACCCACTTCTATTCTTTATATTAAGTTCAAGCACATTCAGTAGACCTTTGTGACAAAATTACAGTAAAAGAGGAATATAGACTGTCTGCCCTTGAATAAGTGTAATTAACACAACTTTAATTACCATGCTTCTGTTCCTGTCCCCCAGAGGACAGCCACACGTCCTTGTGAAGACATTTACATGCCCCAGCTCGCACCGTTAGCAAGTAAGCATCTTGTTAGACAGAGCCGTAATAAATGAGCTTGTTGTGAGGAGGGATTTGGTAGGATTACTTTCAACTCAGCACTAGGGGGAAGGATTTATTATGCTACCCGTACGTCTCCATGTGTACGATACAGGGGAGATGATGTTGTTTAGCATAGTGATGAAGGAACCAAAGCCTCAAATCTCAGGGGGGAAAGAAAAAAAAAAGTGACTGCTCATCTCAACAGAGTCCAAAGGGGGAAGTTTGTTTCCAAAGAAACGCTACCTCCACTAAAACAGGAAGACATAGCCCTTTTGGGGAAAACAAAGTGTGACAAAGAAAAACAAAGAAAAAGTACACATAAAAAAGTTTTTTATGAGGTGAAGATATAAAATACTTGTCCATTTGTTCCATGAAAACTGGCCTAGTGGCAGTTAGGTCTCCACACTTTATGGTGTAGTCTCTGGTGTCAATGTTTTTCACATCTTTTTCTTCAGAGTGCAGGTCAGACCATCTGAAATACACACACTTCTATCCCCGTTTTGCTACCAGAAGACAACTTCAAAAAAAGCTACACATGTCACGTGTTCGCAGAACATGCCATGAGTATAATCAAGTCTTCTTATCGTCCGATCTCCCTCGATGCCAGAAACATTCATTCCTAGAGTGCAAATTCTAAATCCCACCCTGGATGGAATCTGATATGCTTGTGTTAGAGCTAATTGAGATCGGGCTGCAAATTCAGAGAGGATGCACATTCAAAAGTATAACACTATAACTGGTATGTGCTTTAAATGACAAGCCATGCTGCAAAAGCAGCACATCTTTTTGCTGCACTTTTGCTGTAAACGCATTTGCTTAGGCTTTTTGTTCCCCTGTCTCATCTGCAGCAGCTGTTTGTTGTATTTGGTTCTGAGTTTGCATTGCTTAGGAATTTACAGTCTGTTTTCATCCTGATGGAAATCCTTTTACTGTGACAACACATTTTCTATGGTGGAGCACTGTGGGGACAGACCTCAAAGAAGGCAGTCTTGTGCTGTGTGCTATGTTTTTTTCTTGGAATTTCAGTGGTTCATCGTCCCTTTCTTGTAACACATAAAAGATCAAGGGGTATTGTGCAAAGTGTTTTTACAGTTAAAACACTTCAGGATTCTTATTAACAAAACTTCTAGGACTTCTAGGGGTTTGATTTCTTGGTACTTAGATAAATAATTGATTAAGACATCCATTAAAGAACCACAAACAAAAAACAGTTCTGACAAGTCAGACAAAATCTTTTAGTCACTGTGCTTTGCACCAAATGACTGATGAGAATGAGGACAAGGAACTGACAATAAATGGAAGAATAAGCGTGATTAGCACAGAAAATGGCACAAAGAAAAAATCAGTGCATTCCATGATGGCATTGTATCTCTGAGTTATGAACAGAAAGAACGACCCCGAGTCCCATCCTTCACTTGCTTATGATGTTAAGCCTGGCTGACAGCCTCTTGTCTGCGACCTGCAGCATGTAGGTGCCCATGTCACTGAGGCTCACTCAAGAAATGCACGGCATGTGCTTGTTCCCCATCTGTTCCACTTCATAATTCCCATGATAGTTCTGCATCTGCACCAGCCTGCTCCCTGAATCACAAACAAATCACCACATGAGGAGACATTTATGTAACAGAAATCTAAACGCAAACTTTGTAATTCAACAGACAAGCACATAACGTATGAATCACCTTAAACCACTGCCTTTTGATGGTTTGACCCCTCAGTTAGAGGATGATCTGTTTATCGAAGACATTATCTGGTTTTATACGCATACCATCTGGTGAAAATATAAAATAATCTAAAAGTTATACTGAGATTTTAAAACCTGACTCTGCACAGTTCTTTCCGATCTTCACATTCATTCACTTGAGTGTTGCTATGTGACATACCTTTGTTGCTATGGCTGTGCTGTGTGACATTTAACTTTTTTCCCCCCCTACCATTCTGCTCTCTTTCAAGCAGTTTTTCAAATCACATCCTAAACCTTTTATTCCCTTTGAGATTGTGTGTTACATGAACATTTCTCTGTACGATATGACAGCCCTGCCTACACGTCTTCTCTCTCCTTCACGCCCCTCAGGTTCTTTAGGAGACCTCTGAGGTTGCTGATGCCGTACTCCGCACACATTCTCTCGCAGTCCCTCTTGTCAGATCCAACATCTTGTCCTCTGCAGAAAGCCTCCTCTACTACACAGCTGCATAAAGAGAGAGGGAAAGAACATATGTGTGTGTTAAGTTTTACATCCAAAGGTTAATGCCAGTTTTATGTCTTTTAACTGTTTTTTTTGTCTGGCATTGAATTTATATATAATGTAAGACAAAGTGTCAAAAGCATTTCCCTCTGCTCCTACAGCTACACTGATGCACCAGATATCAGTACTCGAAGTGGATCAGAGGTAGCTCCACCACACTTTGACAGGTTTTGGAAGAGTCACAGGTTTCTGTTTCTTCTATCTCTAGGGCATCTCTGGAAACAAAAAGACACAACATACTCACTCCAGTGTCTGGGAAAAACAGCCAGTAAACTGAGATGAAAGACTGCAAAGAAAACAACCAGTTGTAGGAAAGATTTCCAACAAGGTTTTAAGTGAAATGTTTCAACCCAGTTTTCGAAACACTGAGGGATGCAGAGAAGTAGGTGTCACTGTGCCGGCTGGAGAAACTGCACTTCAATAAGGGTATGTTTTTGATCTGAAGTGGGGCAAACTTTTCATGACATCTATTGGATGAATTCTCACCAAAACACTATTTCGACCTGTCATAATGTCCTCACACTCTCTGGTCACTGTATTCCTGCAGTTCTTCTGTGGATCAGAGGGAGGCAGTGGCATGCTGGGAACTACCCAGTTAACATTAAGTGCAGCAACTTAACAGTCATCCCTCACCAGAGAAACAGATGGCAAGGGAAGATGCATATGTCAGCACCCACAAGTTAATTGCTTTATAATAGCCATTTAAGCTTCACTTAAGCTCTCAGGCTGGTACCGAGAAGGCGCTAAATCCACTCCAGAGTGGTTATAGATAAAAGGATCAGAGTTTTTTTCTTCTTTCTTGCTACTTTTCTTCATGATGCATGGTGTGGTGTCTGAGCTGACAGCACTAAGATGGCCCCTTAGCGTTAGAATAGTATATAGCTGCTGCGCTCTGCATCAAACTCTGAAGGTTATGTGGACCTTTTAAAGGGCTACTTCAGATTTTTGAAGTTGGGTTGTAAGTGGTGCTGTCCATAAAGGGTAAACTACCTAAAGTACATGACTGACAAGCAGGACAGTGCTTCCAAACTATTGCAAGACTTGTACAGCTAGGTTAGAAATAGTACAGTACATAATACACAGAAGTTTGTCTATCACCTCTTTCCTTACAAAATGTGCTACCTGTTGCTGCACATAGCCTGTTAATTGGTCAGTAATGTCACAGAAAAGTACAGGGACAAATATAACGAGATATATTTATCTTTGGGTTTAACAGTGCTTGTGGCTCATTACATGGACAGTGCTAGTGAGCTGCTCTGTGTCTGAGCCAGAGCACACAATTCTGTACAAAACCAGGAATGAGCAAATTTAGCTGACTAAATGAGTAGACATCGACTTCCTTGATAGTCAGCACCAGAATAATGGGTCTTTTACATTAATTAGCCAATATTTGTATTACCAGAGGCCTGAAATGCCGGTCAAATATTGTCTCTAAGCTGCAGCGCTGCCTCCTGCCACTAGCTGGAGCCGTAGCTGGGTTAATGACTGCTGCAGTAATGCTTTAAGGCTTTAAATTCAAATGTAGCCAAATTCAATTCAAACCTTTATTTATTCTCGAAAAGACATTGAGCTTTCCCTCATTTCCAATGTCGTCGAGATCACAGTTAGATTAGAAACAACAAACAAACAAACAAACACAATCATACACAAAATAATAGATTAATTAAAACAGATACAGTTTGAGACACAGTGGTCAGAGATCAAGGTCTTGAACTCTGCAAGAGATGGAAAGGATCTCAGCTTCAAAGTCTGTTGGAGGGTATTCCATGATTTAGGAGCATCAATGGAGAATGCTGATCGACCCAGTTCAGTATTTATTCGTGGTACTTTCAGAATGAGCCAATCGGAAGAGCGAGTCCCATAGGATCCGCAAATACACAACAGATGGCATCTGTTGGTGCGGTGTGGCATACTTTGATCTTGAAAATGGAGAAAAAGTTGTATGAAGGCTGTATCTGGATAAACAGGCATAAACAAACCAAAGCAAGGTGTAAGCAGCAAAGACATGAAGCGGTTAACTCGCAAAGAGGACTGAAGACTGTTGATGCTAGCTTTGCTAGCTTAGCCACACTTACATTACTCTGTGATCCCGTGTTTAAATAATGTGTGCTCAATTTTGACTGCTTTCTAAGGGTTTTTCAGCTTTAGACAAGTACGTTAGTTGGAATTTTAATTTCTGTTTAAGTGACAAGGAAATGAGTTGCTTTAGAACTTCCCAAATAACAACCATCACTGCTATAAATAGCTGAATGTTCTGTTATTACCTGCTGAAGAGGAAGATAGTTCCTTGTCATGTGAAGTAATTTTCACCCTCACACCTTAGGACAAAGTAGCCTAGCTTAATTCAAAGGTCCAAGCATGACTCCATGAAACAGGGTTTTGGGGGAAATCTGCCTAATATCAATTGTTATATTTAACACAACACAGACAGACGGTTATTACCCTCTTTAAACGTACAACCTTTGTTTTCCATACAGCATATAGCCTAACATGCACACACCAGCACAACAAAATCAGTTGTTCTGGTCAGAGGGATATAGAGGAGACAACAAAGAAGAGTTCACTAGCAAGGACCACACCAACAACAGAATGAGATTTGAAAAATAGTTTATTGATTACGGACTATTGCATTGATCGATTCTGAACTCGTTGTTGCTTTGGGGAAGCTTCATAGGGGATCCGCCGTATCACCCCACCCAGGCATGACGAAACCCCTCAGGGCCCTATGTGTGAGGAGCAGAAGGAGAAAAGGAACGGAGGGAGGGATGTGGAAACGAGAGCGAGAAAGGAGGAAATGGTCAGGTTTTAATTTATGGGAAAACGGAAGAGGTGCGGTTGAGGTGTGGCCCTGCTCCTGAAATGTTGCTATTATCACCACAAAATACTATTATGATGGAAACATCTTAATGCCATTTAAGATGAAGACATGAAGAGACTATGATGAATCTGAGCAGATCAAGAGATAACTTTTACAAAGTTTCACTTGTTGCTAGAAAGAGAAGAAAGATTTGAGCTGATTTATTTTTGGCACGTTTTTACATAACCCTCTAGAAAACAAGATCTGTATTTATTTCATTGTTGCTTGACAAATGTTGATTTACACATTCAGTGCAGCTAGTACAGGCTGAATGAGGCCATTACCACTCAACAGAACTTTGTAAAACTTGTATGAACTAGGAAAACAGTCAGTAAAGCACAAGTATACCCTAACTTTGAAACCTCCAAAAAAGCTAAGTTTGCTTTAGTCTTAGCTGACCGTGGCATTTTCTGACCAAAACAGCTGATCTACAGCATAACACCATGCACTGAGGGGGAATTCACTAAGCATCGACTGCAGATCCTAATAACACAGAGAACTGCACAACATGTGCCCCAGCTTTCGACCCATTACCAAGGTCCAATCACAAAGTATATCGCCCAAGTGCAAACATGCCTATAAAGATTTCCATGCAGTAGTTTTGAGTCTGATTCTAGAGATTAACTGTCAGCAGCTCGACAGTACTCTCTGCTGCACAGAGCTGTGCTCTCATGCTCATGTAGCTCAAATCTGTCCACCTATTTGCTGTAGATAATGAGCTGAATGGGGAAGGGACACTTATTTCCAGTGTGAGTAAATACAATAAGTATGTAAGTAAATTTATGAGCCATGTGATACAAATGTCACCATTTATTACAAAGCTCCCTCTCTGGAGTAAGCCAACAAGAGCAGCTCATTGAAATTAAAAAAAATACAAGTTATGTGCTATGGCTACCACACATGGTGGTGAAGTGTGCTGGGGTAGAGCTTCAGCAGCCATGGCCTGACTATTTAACTCCTGTATGTAATATTAATAGTAATGTTGAAGTAATATCAACATACTTAATGCACAGAAAAATAATTTCTAAGTTATCCAGAGGTGGAAATGTTGTCATGATCACTGGACAGTTTCATTGTAACATCCCTTAGAAATAGTTGATGATGCATTTTGACAACAAACACCATCTACTTAAATCACTTTTGATTTTATCGCACTTAGGGCCTGATCCACTAAAGGTATGCGTGTATAAAAATATGTGCAACCTTGATAGCGCACGCAAAGCAGATGTACTAACTGGGTGCACCGAGGATTGCGTCTGTCAAATGAGAAAATAGCACTTGCAATCCATTTAGAGTGTTTTCCTTTATGAATATGCAGAATATATGCAGATTATTAGAATGCGCAAATGCACATGCAATGTGATATATTAAACCTGAAACAGGTAGTGGGCGGTGTTTTTGCGGTTATATTTAGCACGTTGGAAAGGCAGGTGCAAATTGCCAAGGCGTTTCGCACAAATGGCTGCGGTCATTGTGGTGAGAAGGAGGCATAGGTGCAATAACAGATGATGGAGAGAAAGAATCCTCCATGCACGTGTCAACATATTTGAACTGTCAGAAATAAAAATAGTAGAGACATATCGTCTATACAGCAATGCCATTTTTGAGCTGCTGGATGACCTAATTAAGGGCTGATTTGGAGCCAGTCACAAAAAGGAGCCATGCCGTATCTCCTATGCAGAAACTTCTTGCAACACTGCATTTTCTTGCATCTGGATCATTCCAGAGCACTATCGCAGTTAGTGCCGGCTTCTCCCAGTGTCCACCCATGCGTAAGCAACGTTCATATCCTGTGCTCTCCCCTGCCTCTTCATTTGACGGTGGCTCAGTTGAAGGTGTTGAAAAATTCCTGATGTTAATTAAATAACATGAAGACAGAATCAACTTGCAGCCTTTGCGAGTTTATTGAAGAAACAGCATACAGCTCACATTTCTGATCATCCTTGAAAGACAGACAGACGGACTCAAAACCCAAGAAGAACCCCAAAAGAATCCTTTCTTCTGCTTTTATGGCCTCTCAGTAACATCACTGTTTTACGTTCACCCTGATAGTTACCATGGTGACAACCTCCGGCATGGAGGTCTTGCTTCATACTTGGCTCCCTTCTTGTATCCTGTCAACATATTGTATAACTGGAACACGCACGTTCTGCAAACTATCAGCACAGGTCAGGTTGACCTGAGTATCTGTTTGTGAGAAAGTGAACTAATGAACCCCTTTAAGGACAAATTGAGGAAACATCAGGTTTTTGGGAAATCAACTTTTTTTAACGTTCTCTTGCACATTCCTGGGAATTTAGATTAGTGAATTCGCCACGACAAAGAACTGCCACTGAATGACCTCCCGACAGGGCATTGACGGCCATTGTCAGCCCAGACACAGCACTGACCAGCTGCCCGAGTGTCACGTTGGAGGGCACGCGCAACATTAGACACAGCTCTCACCTCCTGATCAATCAGTCCTCTGATGCCTCACTTTACAGGTAAACACTATAACTGAGATCCTTAACAAGCAATGTTATCAAACCTGGGTTGTATGTTGGTTTCTTATGTTGTCAGAGTAAAAAGGTCATGGAAAAATTGACTTAAGCAGCCCTTGCGTTCTTCCTAGTTAACCCTGAGTCCAATTTTTAGCGTACCTTCTTGTTGAGCTTATGGTCAAACCATGAATGCAAAGGTTGAGATCCACCTATGAATGCTAATTTATGCTATACCTACTCTGCAGTGTTCTCCATACCAGAACATACTACCTTGTACAAGCCTCTTAATCTATAATTCACAGGTAGATACTCAAACACCTACATTTATGCAGAGCAGGCACTAGTATTCAGCCGATGCAGCAGGGGCTTTCTTCTGTGGAGGTCACCGCAGCATCACTCAAACTCCATCTGAGCGTCTCTGTGCTCTGTGAGGTCTTTGTCATGACTTTGATCAGAGTAGATTTACAGCACCTTAACCCAGAGAGGCAACAGCTTTCTGAAGTTTACACAACGCAGCAAACTTTTACCTCCCTTGTGTCATCTGGAGTTTCTAGGCAAACTAGGGGAGATGATCTAAAATTAGCTTTTATGCAGTTCTCTTATAGTCTCAAGGGCTCACAGTGTTTTGTAATACAATGTGAGAGGACTGTTATAAAGAGATGCAAAGGGTGTTTTTTGAAAATGTAAGGTGTGGTTGGATAAAAGCAGCAGTTCGCCTCACCCTCATGGGCAGTGATGAGGCTCAGATTCCCCTCAAAATCTGGGACAGACTCTTCCTTAGGGATCAGGGGGAAGTTCTGTACCTGGCTGAAAGACTCCAACACAGCTGAGGTCTTATGCTGAACCCTATAGTGCTCTCAGGGTGCAGAGAGGACATCTGCAATCAAATACTGTGAGAAGCCTTGCATGCTCTAAAATGTTTTTTATTTTGTCGCGATGAAGAGTAAATTACTACTGTGAAGACAACTAAATGTGTGCAGCATTGAACTACAAGTGCAATGTCCCAGAGCAACAATAAATTGTATCAAATGGTATAGTATTAGAATGAATGCTTATGTGTGTAATGTTTTGTATTGCATTGTCCCAAGTTATATTGTTTTGTATTACATTGTATTGTATCAAATGAAGCCCTACCATACACTGTATGTCGTACATAGAATCCAATCATACCACATGTCATTGCAAAGCATAGTTTTGTATCTATTGTTGCGTATAATATCCAATAAAATCCATGTGCTATTCTATTGTATCTGATCATATGGTATCATATCGTATTGTATTGTATTGAATTGTGTCTATTGTATCAAATAGTATCATATTGATTTGACATATTATTTATATCAATGGTACTATGTCACATCTTATTATATGGTACTGTATAGTGTCGTATCGTTTTGTATGGTATTGTGTTATATTGCTGTGTATCATATGGTATCATATTGTATTATATCGTTTCATGCCTAATGTGTTTTAAAGTACCACATATCATATCGTATTGCATCCCATTGTATAGTCAAATGTTGTATATCGAATATCGAATATATCGAATATCGTATCGTATCGCATAGCATCGCATAGCATCGCATTGTAGATCGTATTCTATCTTGTTTCCCTTATCCTGTACCCCGTCATATGGCTCAAGTACAGAGACCGTAGTCACGTCCCTCTTTTGCTGTACTTCCTGTCTGACTATTTTCTGGTGCTTTATCCTAAAAAGGTGGAAAAATTCAAAACATCTTAAGAATTAGAATGGCATCATGACATAAATATAGTAAGGTAAATGACAATGTTCTGCACAGAGTGATAGGAATTAAATGGCACTTAAAGCCACTAAATTAACAATTTTGTTCGCATTCACTGTGGTGATATCTCTGACATGTGGGGGGGGGGGGGGGGGTTAATTACGTCATAATTAAAAAAGATTGCATAAGAGACTATGGCAGATGGAGAGAAGATTATCATTGTGCATATTTCTAACCTTCCACAGTCCTTGACAAGCCCCCAGGGACTTTCCTCAGCTTAGTGGAGCTCAAGGATGAGGTGAAGGTGAAGGAGTTGGAGAAGGAGAATATTTGCATCTCTGACATCTGCTTCATCTGCTGCTCCATCTGCTCCCTTCTGCCCCCAGTGGCCTGGATGAGCTCTGCTGCCATGATTATGATGTTAGCACAGTGCTGATCTGTGTCTGGCTGTGATAGACACAAAAAGAGATGTTTAATGATTGTTTCAGACGCGAAAGACAATTCTCATTCAACTCCCAACTCTACTGGGTCTTATATGTGACAGCATCTTTTAATCATGATATATTGCAACTAGAAGGACCAGGGGGACTGAGGACAACTTGCCTCTCTAAATTCACACTGTTAATACCCTATAGTGTACTCAGATTGCAAAAGAGGATGCTCAGAGCAGATGAATGTGTGTTTGTTTACTAGCATGTGCATGTCAGTGAATGCACAGGTGTTTTTGTGCGTGCACAAGGGTTGAAAACAAGCCTTTGCTTCATCTCTGTGGTAATTGGGTTTGCCTTTCCAGGAGCACACACCAAAAACGATTTAAACTCACCTTCCTCTACTCGCCCCCTGCTCTCTCCTTGCTTCATCATCCTCCTTTTCAACAGTGACAACAATAGTCCTTTGCCTTTGCCATGCTCATACAAGGATCCAATTAAAAAAGGTAATCCACACACCTGCAGAGTGAGATAATACACTGTGTGTGTGTACCACTGATGAACTGTGCTCATTCTCCCATATTTGGAATTAGGACTCCTTGCTCATGCTCAATCCAACTTTCTTTTTTTCTTTGCATGTGTTAAAGCTTCTCATGAGTTGTATGTGCATGTCTTCTTGCACAGAATTTACACACCTACAGTATATAAACCACTGAGGCAGAGGATTACACTCATTATAACTTCAATACCAAAGAGGACCAAGTCTTAAGCTCAGTCTAGTATTTCTCTAATTAAATGTCATTCATCCGACTTCTGATGCAATTTCAATACTCGTAAATCCTGACATTAATCTCAGGGCCAATAATAATCCTTAATTTAATAATTTATGAGCCAGCACAAATATATAGATTTCATTTTAGCGACAGCAGCCTTTTCATAGTATGTAAATGTGACATTAAAACCCCAAAGAACAATGAAAACACAAGATTAGTCTCTAAATGAAAAATGTAAGTTATCTATCCTGCAGCAAATACATGTTGGGATTATAACCAACTAATTAGTTCTATAAGCTTTGATGCCTACCAAAGGAAGTTGTTTTTAAGCAGCCTCAGTAAACTCTTTGATCATTTTACTCCACATTGTACAGCGGTAGCAAGTGACTTGAAGCTGCAGAGCAGAACAGGCGGCTGTTTAATTGCAGGTTAAACACATAGCATCTCTTTCCCCCTAACTCTGTTTCTCTGTGCCTCTCTTCCTTACTACTTGCAATATGGCAAATTACATAAGAAGTGTTGATGCACTACCCTCTTGGATTTGTTTATTCAAGACACATGTATTTGTTACAGAAATCCTTTTCTTTTTCACAGATTTGGGACTCTGCACCCCAGGTTTTTTGTCCAGCTGCTTCCAGTCCAACTGTCTCTTCCAATGATGTTCTCGATCCAGACTCTGATCCCCTTTCAGCTGGTCTCCCCTGCTTTCCTGATGTTGTTTTGGGGGATGAGCCAAAGCTGGAGCACTCAGTTTAAACACCTGCTGTGTCCTGTCTTTGAAAAAAAAAGGCTTGAGCTGAACCAATGCATCATGCTAATAGTTCCCACTGGTCAGATAGTTTCTGTCCCCCACTGTGAGCTGTCTCAGACTAGTGCTTTACAGTGTTAATGATGTCCAAAGAGCATGTGGGGATGGAGAATTCCTGCCAGGTTTTAGCCCAAATGTGCATCATGTATCTGTGTCAGTAAATATGTTATAGTACATCATTTATTATGCAATATGCAACAGTAAATAAAGCCAGTAAATGGCAAATCACTCTGTGTTGCTCTGAGTAGTTGTGTGCTTGCCTCTTCAGTGTGTGCTTGCCTCTTCAGTTCCCTTCAGGATGTTGTAATCTGTCTACAACTCCCTTGGACGTAAATGGACTAACAAAAGGGAGTGCTTAGAAAGCTTGGAGTTATGAATTGGATTAATAATATTGTTTAGAGCGATACATCATAATTTCATCAATGACCATAGATATTAAAGGGAGTACAGCTGTAAGATTATCCCACAGGCCATTAAAGATACATTTAACTAGTAATAATGAATCTGCTTTATCTGTGTTGTTAGCACATTTTCTCTTTAATGAGGACATCCCTCACATGCTAGAGAATGAGCATGCTAATGTTACTGCTAGCTTAGCAGCTTTACATTTAGCAAATAACTGGCCAATTATAAAAAAAAGTATGTGAAGAAATGCTAACCATGCATAAGTTCATAATGCAAACAAGAAGACTTTTTTGTTAGCGTGGTATTGTGCATAGTGGTGCATGGCTGTTCCTCATATATGCTTTCTGTCAAATCATTTAGTCCATATCATGCAGATTTATGTAAATGTGTTCATTTTTCTCAAAAGTTAGTTTTTTAATGAACTATTTGATGCTCAAAAGAGGGGATGTGATATCATGACTGACAGCTCTGTTGAGAATGCTGGCTCCTGTATAAATATTTACTGGATTAACAAAGTAGAGACGGAGAGAAAATGTGTCTAATACTAACACAAGATTTGTTGAGCTTTTCTATGGCCACTTCAAATCAACATAAGAATCTATTCTGACATGTACCATCCTGAGGGATCTTTGACATATTTTGGGTTTGTGAAATGTGTGCTTTGGTTAGGGGAAGGACTGTGACTTCATTTTGTTATCTTGTGATTTTCTCTGTTTTTTTAATATTCCAATGTTAGTACACAGCCATTTCGTCTCCCCCACACATTCACTGGAGTTGACAGAGTTCATCAGAGATGGCTCTCTGAATGTCTACAGAGCTTAACTACTATGGGTGGGAACAGATGCTCTTATCACTGCCTTATTTTTGCTGAATGCACACTTGCCTCACATTGAATCTTTAGTAGGGACATATGAACACTCTACAGTGAGTATTCTGTAACTTGACAGATGTGTTTCCTTATTGAGGGCCTTTATTAAATATGTTTTGTGTGTTATCATTTGGTGATATTTTTGAATAAGGTTGACAAAAACAAAGGGTTAGAATTGAAAAGTGTTGTATTAATTAGCTTTAGCTATAGATAGGGATAGCTGATAATACTTGGAGACAGAAAAGTTAACATAAATTCCTTTAGAAGTCCTTATATCCCCATGTATGACAATGCATACACACATACAAGTGGTGCAGAGTTGTGACTAGGGGTACATTTGAATGATTTACCTGACCATTACTTTCATTATAATGAACATTATATTAGTTCAACCCCACTACTCCACCTCAAAGTCAATGTTTTGAAGAAACAGTCCCAGGTGAGACTTCAAGCACCCATGTTTATTACCTGTTGACTAAATGGGTTGCCCCGGGCTTTTATGATCACACATAATGTCAAAATGAAAAGCAGGAAATATTCCTTGTTTAATGGGCTTGAAACAAGCTCATCATAGGCGCTGGGTAATGCATGAAAGTTTTATTACAAGTCTGGTCTACTTGTCATGGATATGCTCTTTGAGGTGACAGCAGGGAGCACTAAAAGTGTAGCTGTTTGGTTAGAGAGAGAGATGGATATAGAGAGAGAAGGTGAGATCAACGTGGAGAGCCCCCATTGGCATTACTTTCCTCTAATCCTCTTTGCGCTACACCTGGCAAGCATACTAATGATGGAGAAATGACCCAGATTTCTTTCCTAGCACATTCATACTCAGCACACAAAACATAATGAATGAGTCAGTTGAATAATGCTGTTTTTGTGCTTTTTTTCAGTGTTGAATCTGAGAAAAAGGCCAAGGAAAGATAATGACTGTCATACTACAATAGCCGCTTCAGTCTCAGTTTGATCATCTTCAGTGGCTTTATGATGAAAACATTAAATCTCCTCTTTGGGAAAGAGGCCAGACCGTCGTCAGCAAAAATCCTACATTTGATCACACATTGTTCACGTCCTTGTGACAGCACCCTCAGATCAAACACTGTACAGTATATCCAAAACTGAAGAAACCGCTATTTCACATTGTCACAGTCAACATAACACTGGCAGGAGAACTATTTTACCAGTGCTGTTTTTAGACACTTCTCCTTGTCTGATGTAGCTTACAGCACTACAAAGATTCACATCAACAGTTACAACCCTTTCAGTATCTTCAAATCTGGGCAAAGGTTACGCTGCACATGCAAGAGCTTTTGGGGTTGTTGCTCTAACTCTTTTAAAACCCAGTCACACCAAACACTGAGAATCATGTTTAGTATGGCAGCAGCTGTAACAATGTGATGTACAGCACTCTGTCATCTCTGTAGACAACAAAATTTCAAATCTGTCTAATTCCATTGGAAGGAAACAGCTGCAGAGTGTGAGTGCCTCTTTGGTATTTGAGTGTGGGATGCTGGGAGGGGGCTGGATGCAGAAATGGTTTAGTCAACAAACTATACATACATACTTGAGATTTTTTTTAGAAGTTGCCTTTATTCTATAGGACAGCTAAGAAAAAGAGAAAATGTGGAGAGAAGAGACATACAGGAAAGAGTCAAGGCTGGGAGTAAAACCTGTGGCTGCTTCATTAAAGCCTATATACCCTTTGTAAAGAGCACATATTTAACCCTGAGCTTAACCATCACCTCCAAACTGAAGTTTTATCATTGTGAAGTTTTAACAATCTCTACATTTTTGACGGTTTTAAAAGTTGAAGGCCACCTGATAAACACTATTCCATCACAGGTTGCTGCTGTGTTTGCTCTCCGACAACCACTGTTGGTAGCTTCCAGCTGTTAAAAGTTACACCCTGTTCACCACATTTGCTAAAGCTGACAGTGTGTTGTTTGGTTCTGGCAAAGTCCCTTTTGCTCCAAACAGTGGTTGCTGTGGCAAAAATGAATGCAATATTGGCAGGTAAACTAAAAGCAGAAGAGCAAATGCACAGAAAATCTAAATAATGACCCAAAAGAAGCTAAAATAGTCTTTAGGGCAGAAAGGCTCAAGTGATAATTATTTGTTGCTGATTGGTCTGATCAATACAGGGCATTAGTGATCAAATATTTCTGGATAGTGAGGAAGTACAGGACACATTTGAGTTAAATTACTATATTAAATCAAGCCAGTGTTTCACCAGGCAATTCCGTTTTTTGGTCAAAACATATATTTTTAAAGCGCCTATAAGGAACTTTGGGACTGTGTGAATTTTGATGCCCACTGTGGACGAAGGGGTACATTTTATGCTACTGATTTTGTCATTTATAATTGGAGGTAGTATTTTTTGGTTAAAAACTAAATCTCACCCTGGCTTTTTTTAGAAGAAATGTATTTTAAGTAAGAAACTATTTTGGAAATATTCAGTGTTGTCACTGAGAGTCTTATTCGCTTTGTTTGTCTGTATTGATTGTAGGCTATTACATTACCAACTCCTCACAGAAGCTTTAAAATTCAACCACATAGCTAATAAAATTCAGCTATAATACAACTCTACAATTATAGCATTGGGAATAAAATTGCTTCACGATTGGGACCTTTCGAAAACGAGATGATACATCTCGGGGGGTTTGTCCCAAAAAATAAATTTGAGTCTATTAGTTTTATTTTCGGAAGAAAAACTGGTAACTTAGTTCACTGCTTACCAAGCTCTATGGAATTCTGTAACAAGCTAATTCATGGGATTTAACAAAAGGTAGAGAAAAAAATCCTCTTTTCTCTCTTCTGATCCACAGTCTCCTCACTTTGTTTGTCTTCTTCTGCACTCTTCTTTGCTCCTCACTCCTCATCTCCTCCCTCCCATATCACCTATTTTCCTGTTAACTCGTCTGTAAACAAAGAGGAATGTTATTTTCCCAGAAGGAAACTCAATAGGGCACAGCCGAGGAGACAGAAATGTCCCTTCACACCTGTTTGTGAAGGAAGCTCAGGCACAGCAGAGAGCCAGTATAGGACTGATCCAGCGGGATGCAGGAGGCAAAACCTCCCTTAATCCCTGTGACATTTGAGCTCAGACCTCTCATCAAAGCCTGAGCGCTGCTGTGCTGCCTGGTGAAGGTAAAGATAGACAAAGAATAAGAGCTATGTTGGATTAGAAAAAGGAAGGAAATCTTAACAGAAGCAGTGATACTGGGATCAGATGATTAAAAAGGTCAGGTTTTCCTTTGTTGCTTGGCTGAACCAAGGCTGCTCTAGCTATAATGCATTTATGCATTCATTAATTGAAATGACTCCGGACCAAGAAGCATGGTGTGGAGCTCTACAAAAGAACTGCGTGGCTGGATCACAACAAATGAACAATCTAAATAAATAACCAGTAAATTATCTCATTATGAGAAAAAAGGCTTTGTTATCTCAAGTTATTGAGATAAATTAACCCATTATGACGGCAAAACCAGCTTTGTTACCCTGTGATAAGAAGATCTAATCAAATAGATTATAATATCTTTATTTTATGTTACACCTTTTTATAACAAAGTTGACAAAGTGCTTTCCATAAAAAACATTAACACAATGACAAAATAAACTCTCAAAATAGATCTCTCCTAAGCATGTCCATAGCATGTTTGTGTATGATTGTATGTATAACAAACTATGTGTGTATGTAGCATGATCAAAAAAAAGAACACAAGTGAAAATTTGAATTTCCCCTATGGGGATTAATAAAGTATGTTTACCTTTACCTTTACCTAAACATAAAAAAAATATTATAAGTAATATGTGATGTAGTCAAGTGCAGCTAAAAATTACATGGACAGTCAGTGATAGAAGCAATTGTTGGCTAAACTATCACATAACATCAGGATAGAGGATACTAAATAGATTTAGAATATGTTGATATTATGGCTTGCTTAATTTCCTCTGGTAGTCTGTTGCATAGTTCAAGTGCTTTGATAGAGAAGGCACAGTCACCTTTTGCCTTGAGTCTGGACTGTGGAACAGATACAAGGGCCTTTATGGAACTTCAGCTATGAGTCAGCTTATAAACGGTTAAAAGGCCAGCAGTCACAACTTTCTGTGCCTTAAAAGCAATCAGTGAAATCTTCGAATCAATGCGACAGCCAGTGCAGGTGAACTACGCCAAGTGCATCATGGTTTTTCCTCCCATCCTGAGTTTGACAAAGAGGGTGGTGATGTTACCTATCATGCAAAGTGGTAAAGCTCATTAAGTAAATACAGTCATTTTGTTCAATATCACTGCACAACACATTCAGTAAGTTATCTGTCAGTATTGTAACTGGATAGTTCATTTTAATGTCACAGGGTTTTGGGTGCTAGACGATGAGTTTAATTAATAAGGCAGTTTTCACTTGGTGGAAATGGCGAAAGAGTTCAGGTACAACATGTATTTTATCTTTGTTTAAGAGCACAGACAGGTGTTTGATTGTTTACAGTGAGTTCTACATGGGGTTTCATGAAACATGTTGAAAATCAAGTAAGTAAATATTAATTGGAAGTGTCTTTATTTTTTAGTATTTATTTGTATTAAATCTGTATTGAACAGGTTTTATTTTCTGTTTTTTTATTGGTAGCCAAAACCCACGGCTGTATCTTCTGTATTCATCTATTTATTTTTGTCTATTTCTGAAATCACTTACCTTAAAGCTAACGGAAACTGTAAATGAAAAAGCACTTTTAAAAAAGAGAGTTCATGCAGCTAATGCAGTTTTTCAAGTTTAATGCCGTTAAACTAAATATCTTGTCATTAGTGGCTTTTATTTAGTTTTGTACTTTCCTAGTTTGTAATTTTTAGTCATGTTTTTTAGTCATTTTCTGTTTTATTTTGTCGATCATGTCTTGTGTTGTCTTGTTCATCAATACTCTGGTTTTGTATGTTTCTCAGTCTCTAGTGTTTCCTGTTGTATTTTGGATTACTTGCTCCCTCTGTGTGTCTGGTTGAGTTTGACTTCCTCCCCCTGTGTACTTCCCTCCTCTTTGATTGCTCTGATTAGTCTCACCTTAGTCTTGTGTCACACCTGTGTTGATTACACCCTGTGTGTATTTAGTTTCTCTGTATCCCCTCTCCTGATGACAGTTCGTTGTGTCTCTCTCTCTCTGTGTCTGTTCCTCATCCTTTCTAGATTTTCTTGTGGATTTTGTTGGATTTTCAGCTGGACTTAGGATTTGAGGTAAGTAAGTTTTAGTTTCCCTCTTCACATTTAAACCTTTTTTATTTTGTCCACATTTGGGTCCCCTTCTTTTGATTTGATCTCAGTAGTGACAAAAACTTAGACTACAAGAATTCAAATGTAATTGTTTCCTGTGTGACATCAAATTCTGCAGGCTACATTATTATTAGTCTGTTCTGTAACCCATCAAAACTCTTCTGTGGAGCTTGAAGAGGTTTTATAGTTTTTAGTAGATTTAGCTGCTAAAAGTTATGTTTTTGGGCTTTCACACCTTTATCCAGAGAGGAGGATAGTGCATAGAGCAGGAAACTGGGAGAGAGAGTAGGGGAATGACATGCGGGAAGGGGGCCACAAGCTGGATTTGAACCTAGGCCACCCTTTATATGGGTGTCCAACTTTACCATTATGCCAAATCCACACCCTTCAAGGGTTTTTTGGTGGCAATACAATCTTTTAGTTGTATTAGAGTCCATCTATATTTACTCTGACCTAGTAACATCTGTACTTATTCTTAAACTTCTGCTGAAATGTCTTAAGAGTTGCCTCCATTATGATAAGTGTATTCATATAGACCATGAACCTGCAGAGATATCGAGCATGAACCTGAGCCAGAGGCCTCAGGGGGAGAAGTTAAACTCTTGTTTGAATTCTATAAATATCAAATTGTATCATATATATTCATTCCAACTCAGCTGTTTCTCTACAAGCTAATCTTTCAGCATCTATTTAACATTTACTTTTAAACAGCTAATGCTGATGCTCTATTGTTTGAGCAAGAGGTAGACCGACAACATGATGATTAATATAAATATGTATTATACACGCTGAGCAAATAGTTATTAACACTATTACACTTAGATATGATGCTCTGTGCATACTGAGTCTCTCCACATCTGTGCTCAGTGGTTTTATACCATCAGTGCCACACTTTGACACCTGTCACAGCCACCTGGGCATTTTCCCTTCCCTGTGGGTTTGGTCTGAAAAAAAAAAATACCCAGGAGACAGCAGCTTCTCTTCCTTTATCAGTGCCCACCTGAAAACCCTCACTGCCCATTTAATCCAGCCTCCTCCTGGATTCATCCAGGCAAGGAGATCCCAGAGGGGGAAGACCTATGAGCCAAATGTTCCTGCAGGCGTGAAAGACAGAAGGGGCAGAGAGGGAGTTTAGCATGGGTCACATTTTAAACTGAAAAGACTGCAAACCTAAATGTTTAAGTGTTTCCAGTAATATAAAATGATAGCCAGTTTATGCCTGTGCCACACACAAAAACTGAGCCATATGCTGTGAGTGACACTTTTTGTCCTCCTCTTATGTGAGTAAAGAGTGTGCAGGTTGCTTGCCATCCATTGGATGCTTGCCTGTCTGTGGATGAAACAGAAGATAACAGGAGAACAGGCTGGTGGAATATCAGGTACCCCGACTGAGTAGAAAATGGACTTGTTTGTCTCTTCCCTCTGACAAAAACAAGTCAGATGATCAAACATAAAAAGGCACAGAATCAGACCTCTACTGGCCTGCAATAATGTCCTGAGAGAGTACAGAAAAACAGCAAATAAAAACCATTTGATTACACACTCCAGGTGACTTTCAAACCCAGTGTGTGTGATGAAATACCTTCAGTTTTCCCTGCAACTGCCCAAGCAAGGTGAAGTTATCTGTCAGCGTTAATGGTGTTTGGCTAAGGTCGTTCAATAAGCACTCATTTCAATGCGGCCCAGATGAATACCTAAGCGTTTCATTTACGCTCAGTGTTTGCTCTGAAGATTACATTAATAATCCACGGAGATGGGGATTACGGATTGTGGTTAGAAAGCACAGCTGGAACAAACTAGATTGAGGTCATATACTTATAGGCAGGTTCTGTGCCATTTGATCCTTGATCTACATTCATAATGGCATCAATATCTACAGCGGGATAACCACACTGGTATTAATGTGAGGATCCACCTAATGCTTTTTGAATGCTATATTATAAAGAAGACCTGTCTTTGGGGTTCTTCTTTTCTTTTCTTGCACACACACTTCTCCCTGTAAGGTGTTTAGTTTACCTGATGAGATAACTTCTCACTCTGCACTGAGTGGGTGTGTTCAGACAGCAAGCTGATATCTCCCACGGTCTCTTGAATCACTCAGGGAATATCAGTCTGTACTTCTCACTGTATACACTAGCTACATTTTCACTACAGGAACTTTTCCCAGGTACTATAGGGACTTAGGTGGTAGGCTGACTCAACATGTTTCTACTGCATGAACCAGAGTCTAAATAGAAGTCCAGAAACATTTTTTTACCCAACAAATGGTCTGCGGAGCTAGTATTTTTTTTGAGGAAAGAGGAGACATTGATGATGGGAGCTGCATGGCTGTACTGTTCTTAAGATATACTGTGTTCATGTCTTAGCAGACTAATTTGTCTAATCTTTTTGTGTCTTCAGACTTGGGTGAAAATGCAGAAACTATGGGGTAAGGGTTTTGTTTTAATCCTTTAAGAAGTAACTCCTGGGCAGGTCTGGCATAAGCAATAGGGGGTTGCCAGGAGGCACTGACAGGAGCCTTGATAATTTGAGTGCAGCCCTGAACATGGTTTTTACTTCAACCTGCGGTGATATTGTTAACTCCCCTTTTAACCTCTTTATGTGCTCCACTCACATTCACCGCTGGCTGTCTCTCTCACTCAATCAACTACTCATTCACTTTGAAAATTTGAATGTGATTAAGGTGACCAGAGGACAGAAAACAGCATGAAAGAGTGGTTGCTAATGTGAACATTTTCCTGTAACCTTCTCCCCAAAAAGGCTCCCCAATGTTCTCAAACCAAACACTAACAGGGTGCATATCACACTACTCAAACAACAAACTAGGTCTGTAATTAATTTTGTTGAAATATTTTTGCTTCCAAAACATAAAAAAAGCTCTGTGTGATGGAAACAGATTTTTTTTTAACCTCTGTAGTGTTACCTCTGTAGTGTTACATTTGTGATATTTATGATTTATAACTAGAACATAAATATGTGAAAATATGAAACCATCATAAAGAGTTATTATGTAAGCTCTCAGTGTGGACTTTGGGTAGGGGGGCCCTGATCCTATACAATCCAGGGCACCAAAACAGCAAGACCCAGCCCTGCTCCTGGGACTTAGTGTCTTGAAAAGCTGAATTTCTATTTTCTGAACTTCAAAGAATAATGTGTTTTTCAATATAAAGAAACAAATAATAAAACGCTTCAGTAAAAACTTTAGACTGAAAGAGCAGAATCATCCCAAAAGAAACATCCCAAAGTAATTTTGCCACCACCATCTATGATTGTGTCTATTTTGTTCCAACTACTGCATTTTCTGTGAATAGTAAACATCAACACATTCAAGTTATTTTTCTGTCCATGCTTACTGTTTAGGCATTTTACATTTAGTTTTTTCCTCTTATCAAGTTTGACTACAAAACGCTTACATTGTAATGAGTGACTCTGCTGTATGTTTTGCATTACAACAGTAATAGCTTTTGTTTTTTTCCAGCTGTGCTAGTCCGGGCTTCAGGTTTTGGGATTACTCACTCACTGGCGTGATCATACAGCTACTTTAATTGGACACTTCATTTGAACAGAGTTCTCATTACTGGTTTTAGTTCCAGCTGTGCTTCTCCTGCTGAGACAAGTCAGATAACTTATAGGGGAAATTGGCCTTCCCCTTTGTGCAGTGTTAGATCATGAGGGGGGCTAGATGTATTATCACAGATGTTATTCTGGTATGAGTTGGCTGTGAACAAAGCCTGATTAAAATAAGAGGGAGAAAAAACAATATGAGAGAAAATTCAAGTGTGGATGGTGTGTTTATATATTAGTACAAGCTGAAATATTGCTCTGTTGTATTTAGTCTCATAAGTTTACAATAAGGTCAATGATGACCAAAGGCTATGATGCCTCTCATTATGTTCTTTTTGCTCTTTTATCTTTGACCACATGGCGGCAGTCTTGCGCATTTTCTGAGTGTGTCTGTGGGACATCTTCACACACACCCACGTACACACTTACACACCAAACACAAGCAACATTTTTTGTTTGAACTGTTTTAGAGCTGTGCAATGAAATAATTTGAATTTCAGCTGAATAAAATATAAACAAACAAAAAAATAGGATAATTGTTCCACCCTCTATTTAGGTAATATAGCTAGTACTGAGGTTTTTTTTAATTATATGGGGAGTCAGCTGTGATTTGTACACATTTAAAGGAAAGACTGAAATTTTAATTTACATCAGTTAATAGTGAAACACGGAAAGGGATTGTGATTTAGAGGTATGCTCTAGTTTCAATTAAGTGATATTATTTAATTATAGTCACTCTGAAGAATTATTTATCCTGAGGAAAACAAAGCACATGACCTACTGTGGTACAATACCATTTTATTTAAAGTAGACCATTGATTATTATTGTTTAGTTTATTTAGTTATTTTTTTCACCATTTGAGGCACATCATTGTTTATCCCATTAACAAGGGGCCTTGAATTCAGTGGAAAATCGTACACAAGGAAATCCGAACAAGTTTGAGGATGTGCGTTCAGCCATTGGATGATGGATTACATTGGTACCAAGCAACGGTGGAAGGAAGCCGTGTAGTCCCGCCTCCTCTGAACCTTTTGCAGGCCTGTAATTGGCTCCTCGACTCGTCACTCCCCGTCCTCTCAGGTTAGGTTGCACCGCACCGTTAAGATGCTCAATTGATGGGCGTACTGAGCTGTGTGCAGTGAAAGGAGATACCCTTACGTGTTTCATTGTAGCAAAACAAAAACCATGGTCCCTCCTGGATTTGTCGCTGCTGGTTGCAGGTTTCTCCGCGGCACCCCTCCTCGAGCTCGGCTGTTTTTTCTTCCCGCGCACGGTGACAAGCGGGCTGGACGGTGCTATTGCGGCGTTTTAAAAGGAGAAAAGCTCATGCAAGAATAACATCACGGTGCAGTGCTTCTTTGCTAGTCCTTTACATCTGTGTTTAATAGTTTAATCCGGATGAGGTTATTTTCTTTGTATCTTTTGTCGCACGCGCTGTGGACTCGCACAACGCAGGTACTTTGGCAGAATTGGCTGAAACGCACCTGCCGTGAGATAACCGGAGGGAGCACATGGACCCCAGTATCGTGGATTTTCAAATCGGGATGCCACATCTGAGTATTTTATTGTAACACATCTCGATATGGACCATACACGGTTTTTAATCTTCATCGGTTTGATATTTACGAGTGGCGGGGCTTCAAACCAGCCCGAGAGTGAGGATGACAGCTGATCGCCCCTCCTCCCCCAGGACTTCAATAAAAACGCGCTCCATCAGAGTCCCTGCATTGGAAGCCGGAGTATTAGTTTCATCCGAGTGTAACAATAGATGGAGTGCAGAGGGATGTGACACCTTCAACTCTCCATGGTCAGGTTACTCTTACACCTGTCATCCCATCAAAGGTTTCCAGAAGGCCCCTTTAATTTAAGCTGCAGGCTACTCATCTGGAAAGAAACAACACGTCTTTTCTTTGGGAAGTGTTTTGGAGATGCTCTGTCCGACCACATCTCACATGGAACTCCGTTTCTCTTCCTCTTCTTCTTCGGTACTCCGCGTTAAACCCATGCCCAGGGATGATCCTGAGTAGCCGATAAAATAATCAGCTCCTCGGTGTCAGCAAACGCTTGAGCCACAGGGGATTTGTGTAGATTATCGCCGGACTGCTATTTTGCTCCCTTGGTCACAGTCTTAACTGAACTTAGCGGCTTTTGATCTGCAGCCTTTTCCCTGCTGCCCCGGCCCGCCTCCAGCACGGACTGCCTGTTTACAAGCCACGCTATTCATAGAGGAAGAGGGGGGTAAACCGGGCTGCATTCATAAGCAATGACTGCCACAGAGGTGTTTGGACCCACATCTGAGGATACGACACGTTTGGCGCTGCTGTCCCCCCGTGGATCCGGGGGAATGAGACGCGCTCTAAGCTGTGTGTAGTTAACACTCCCTGTTTAACTGGCCGGTCACATGCCGTGGCTGTGACCTGGAGAAGTAGCCCGTCAGTGTATAGAGCTGCAGACAAATCAGGAATCAAACGCAAGCAGCAGCCCGAAACGAGCACTTTTCCGGACCTGTTTTGACTCTCTACCGGGCGTCTACCGGAGGATGTTTGTGCCAGGATGCTGCGCTTCCCCGTGAAGAAGATCCGGAAGCAGTTCAAGCTCCTGCTGCTGCTGGTTCTGCTCACCTCCGCCGTGTGGTTCACCTACCTTCACATCAACCAGGGCAAGACTATCAAACTCCACTTTAACTACGGAAAAGGTAGGCTTTACTGCGAGAAACTTCATTCAATCATCCATTTACAAGTTTTGCCAAATGTATCTGTCACTGTGATGGATATGAACTTAAAGCCCCTAAAGACTATTAAAAGGGCATTTAACATCACCCTTATGAATATGTCTCAGTAGGTAATCACATACAATTGTTTAACATCACTATAAACTATTGTCACATCACTGTAAAGTTGCCAATTAGTTCCTCCAGGGATATTATAGGAATATTAATATGACAACAATGGAGATAATAAACCTATAAAACCTGATAAGGCCACTATAAACTCTGATTCACAAACTAACAAATATAAGGATGTAGGTGTTATACTTGAGAGCTGCAACAAAGGATTTTGATGTCTTCACCTAACTCCAAAAACAGCCTGAGAGTCTTGATTTACCATCAGATATATCAAAAGAGAGCAGCAAATCCTGACATTTGATAAGCTGAATCAAGGTTAGTATTTGTCATCTTAGTAGGGAGAACTCCAGAACAATTCAGTGACTATCAAAATATTTGGTGATGCACTTTTCTGTCAATCTACAGTTCCTGAATCGACACAGCTGTTAGGTTAGATCATTTGGTGAAATATGTAAAAAGTTATTTAAGAATTCTTGGTTGTATTGATTCATGGCAGTTGTGTCACTAAAACAAAACTGCTCTACTGACTCAGACTGATAGGCACTTCCAGATAAATTCCGAAATAAGTGACACAGAGAGGCAGCATGTCTCATAAATTAACAACAGTTTCCTTCTCCGTGCTGAGTAAAGAGCACCAGGTTGTTGGAGCAGGGTCGAAAGCCAGACCTCCGCCTTCAACATTAATAATCAAAGGGCTGTTCATGAAGGTGGCCTCAGAGGTCACAGGCATGCCAGTCAGACTCTGAAAAATATCAGATTTCCACCTGCTGCTGCTGCTGTGATACTTCTTTCAACTCAAAGTCTTCTGCCCTGTGTGATGCCAAGTTAAACAATTCAAGAAAAGTATGTAGAGAAAAGGTTTAGGATTATGCAATGCAGTCACCTACAACAGACTGAACATGGGATGATGGTGTACTCTCTTCTGCAGCTGTCTGTGTAAAGTGATACTTAATGATTATGATGTCCTTGAAGAGTGTATCTGACCATACACATACATACAAATGATACTCTAACACAGCAGATATCATGTTATTGTATCTGATCTCTGCTGTGGGTTTTCCCAGCAACAGATCACATTTGGTTTCCGGACGACGACAGTCACACTGATAGCTGCTACTCAGGCACATTATGTGTCGGAACTGCAGCTAAAGTGATTGGGTGTGTTTAAAAAATGCACGATAACAAAGTGTTCTTGCAGCAAAAGCCATATCAAGTGCAATATTCTTCTCTGGATTAGACCTCCATAATATGAGAAAAATCTGCAGTGTGATGTAATGTTGTTCAATGGTGCATGAATGACATATGGTAGTAAAAATAAAGAAATATATACAGGTATTCACTTTTTCTAGAGCAATACAGTTTCGATCAGATTCATTATTTGGATCTTTTTGAGCTGATATTGATAATCACTAATAACTTGTTCCTGATGGCCTATAACAATAAATTAATGATATTTTTAAAGATTTTTATATTTGAAAATGTGTAGTTCATGCGCACCTCAGGGTAAGAAAGGCTAAGATTTAGAGCAAAGATGTATATTGGGCGGCTGCAGCTCAGTGGTAGAGTCGGTCATCTTTCAATCAGAAGGTTCAGTGTTCAATCCCAGGTCCCGCTATTCACATGCTGAAGTGTCCTTGGGTATGACACTTGACCCTGAACTGCCCCCAGAGGCTGTGCCATCAGTGTGTTACTGGGATTAGTTAATACTGATGGTGCTTTACACAGCAGCCTCTTCCATCAGTGTATGAATGTGATGTGAATAGGGGAATGTGAGTTGTAATGTAAGAAGATGAGAGAGCGCTATCTTTCTGTTTATACTATTCTGCACTTATGAAACCTACACAGCCCTAAACCTAAAACAGTTCTGATTGTTCTTTTTTGTGTGTGCTGTGAACAGGAGCCCTCCTGTGCATGCAATAATGTCTTTTTAATGTTGGAGACTTCATCCAGCCACCGGGCTGTCAAACTAAGCATCACACTAACTTCAGAATTCCTTGACTCAGCACTAAACATTCTGTTAGTCCCGTTGTTGTCGACCAGACTGTGAATTTTTGTACAGACCACATCTTTTAAAATAATTATTATATTTTTTATGTAACCAGGAGAAACTCATTGAATTAAACATCTCTTTCTTAAGAATGTCCTAGCAAAGATCGGCAGCAGCACAGTTAACAAGGTTTCAGACAAACAAAGAGCTGCCATACATTTAAGCAAAATACAAGAGGTGATTATAATGCATTGAAACACAGAATGAAAAGTAAAACAAGTTGACAACAATCTTAGATACATCAGGCAGAACATCTACAGCCAAACGTGTCTGCCTCCATGTCATTTAAAGCGACTCAAAATCCTCCATTAAGACCAGATCCTAAAGTTTCAGATCTTTTTTGTAACTTGTTCCAAGAAAAGGAAGCCACAAACTGAAATGTATTTTTCACATCTTAGTTCTGTTTTAAGTCACCTCATACAGGGTGACATAAAGCTTTTGTCATGTCAGAACTCAGGGACACAAAACATGCACGTGGGCGACAATGTTTTTACTCTCTCATTAGCTTGCTGCGGCTATGCTTCTTCTTCTTTATATGTAATGACTGATTGCATACGGCCACCTACTGTGTGGTGAATTTTCAGGTTTGTCAGTAAGTAAATGAAAGCAACTTTAATCAGTTGTTTGAATTGGATAAATACATCATGATAAAATATTCCCATTAATTGATATTATACATCATTTATCAGGCAAATTTATTTTGTGTATCCCTCTCTGCTATATGATTGGCTCAATGACTTACACGGCCAATGTTTCCAGGATTCAGTATGATGAATCAAATGTTTGCATACAAAATGTGAATGCATGGATACATGAATGAGGCTTTTTATCAGGCTTTTTTGCCACCTCTTTTTATCTAGAATGTTGAGTAAAGGTGAAAATAGGATACACTGTGTAGCACTCTCCTTGATTTATAGATATGCAACACAAATGTAAATCAAAAGTCTTGTTGCAGGGTTATAAAGTTGCATGAACATACAGAAAAGTCAACATAATGAAGGCTCACTATCTGCTGTACTTTGCACTGAATTAATCAAATTTGACCAAATCATAAGGAAATGTATTATGTGAGGCTGTACAAAAAGAACTGGTCTAGACTTTCATTTTCAGATATTCACTGAGCCAGACCCACTCTAATGTCCTCTATAACACTATGTTCCTTATTTTGAAGAATCCCACTAATAGGCGTATAGCCCTGTGTGACTGGTGTGCTCTGACTCGTCTGATGAGGAAGGAAGCTGTTCCACTGGTCTCTGCCGGTCCGTGTGTCTAATTGACTGTCTTCCATTTAGCAGGCATCTGAGCAGGTCAACTCACTTAACCTCTTATGAATAACATGTCCGCTCTCACACCAAGGCTTTCTAAGTGAGACATAGCCATTACTGAAACTGGGGCTCCATGAAGTGTGTAAATATTCATATCATGCTGGTGGTATTCTCTTCACACACCAATCTTCATTGATTCTTAGTACTGAGGTGCAGGGGCAGGTAGAAATAATGTCATTTCATTTTTGGCCTGAGTTCTTCCTTATTTGAATATGAAATGACAATTTGTCAAATTTCCATTCCGCTTGTCCCAATTTGGGAAGAAATTAGATTCGTCTCAGGCAGATCTTCTCCTTGAGCGAGCACATGTATCAGACAGATTGCTGCGGGTGCTTCAGCCACTACATAATGTCTTGTTGGTGTCTAACCAGCAGACTTATGAGAAATGTAAACAACCTGGCATAAAGTGCCCCGTCGAGACCGCATCTTTCTAATTGTGAATAATGATTTGAGAAGCGTGTCAGAGACAGTTTCCTGCAGGTGATTTTACACTCAGTCTGTCAAAGGTTTCAAACTTTCGTTTACTCACCTCAGTGTGCTCGTGTTGGTTCACTGGGTCAACATAATGAGAGAGAGCAGATGCCTTAGAAGAGGTATCCTTAATAGGGTTGCAAAGGGGTGGACAATTTCCGGTAAATTTCTATGGGAAGTTAAGCTGGGGAATTATGGAAATATTCCAAATTGGAAACTTTATGGGAATTAACTGGGAATTGAGGGTAATTTAATGGAAAGGTATCATATCCAAGCATCAATATTTGTTTGTGACATCCATCCAAAATAATACAATCAAAACAGATTTATTTGTAAGTAGAACTTTATCAAGTGTTACATATTTTCTTGAACAATCAATTCTTTCATTGAAGACCAGACTTGAATGTTGAGTTAAATATTACTCATCCCCCCTACCCAACCCATTGATATTTGTAAGTTAAACATTAGTACCATACATCAAATTTGTTAAATATATTACCACTTAATATCATCAAAACTTACTTCACTTTGTGTAGTCCACAGGCTCAAATGTGTGGCTCCAATAGTCTTGTGTTCTGGGCTCAAAAGTGTGGTCCAGGATTCTAGAAATCATCTGTGCATGTGATGGAGGAATGCACAGTGCATGTAATGGTCTCAATAGCCCTGCAGTAAGCAGTGTACTGTAGGCATGTGATTGAGGAATAGCATAGATATTCAATTGTACTTGCATGAAATCTGGTTGTTTTAGTCAGGATTATGCTAAAATGTATATTTTCCCAACTATAGTTAAGTTCTCTAATAAGAGCCAACCTTCAATTTAGTAAATTCCTTTTTTATTCCTGTTTATTCCCATGAATTCCCGTTAATTCCCATGGAAAGTTACCAACTTTGAAAATTCCTGGAATTTTGCAACCCTGATCCTTAATTATACTGCACGGACTTTAGTGAACACATTACACACAGTGCTTCTCACTGAATATATCGTGGATGTCTCTTACCTACCTGACAATTACCATGAAAACATTTTGTACGTCATGAAACTGGATTTGTTTGCAGGAGTTTGTGGCCTTCGTCTTTTCCTCTTAGGGGGTAATTGCTACCTTTTTGGTGCATCAAGCCAACAGTTGTTAATGTCTGCTGTTTTCTTTTATGTGTATATGCCTCCCTATAAATAAACACACATAAGAATGGTTAAAGAACGTTTTTTGTTGGACACTACACTGGCTAACAGCAGCGTTCTCTGCAGGGGTGACTATCCTTGCTTCAGATAGCATTACTTTTCTTATTACATGAAAATATTATGTCACCTCGAGAGTTTTTACAACAAAGTAAGGTCAGCTATCTTTTTGTGAGCTGCCTCGACAAAAACAGATATCGCAAAATTTTTTGTAACTTTCTTGAGGCTATAGGCTTTTTGTACATTTCCAGAAGTCACGCTTTTATATCAAACGGCAATGAACATTTTAAAAATGTTATCAAAAACCCTGCTGCTGCATATAAGGTCAGATAAATCACTGCAAAGTCAAAGGGAAATGATTTGAACCTAAACCCCTGTGGTCGAGAGCTGCTGTTCCTGTTATTCTTTCAGTGTGTGGAAGATCAGTGGTTGGGAATTTGAAAGGTTATTTTTTTTTACTGATACTTGAGAATAACAGAAGTAGCAAAAGCAGAAGATTGTTGAAGTGGGTCAGATTTTATGCATTATAACTTGAATGTTTGTGGGCGCCCTTGATGAGAATTGAGCAGTTCTTTCTTTTGTGACTGCATGCTTTCATTTGGTGGTGCTTTGACATGTTTTTTTGATCTGCAAACCATGTCACCTCAAGTGAGATTATAAACTGCTAACAGAGTTTGCATCAAAAGGAGAATAATTGGTGAAAGGATGAAAGGATAGCTGGACAGCTGAATTATCCCAAGAATCCCAACATATCTAAAAATATGAGTCCAACGCGGAAGTGCTAAAAATTGCAGTTCATCAAGGGTCCGCTTGAGGCTGGCTCCGGAAGTACCGGAAACACACCAATTAAAAAAAGACGATCCTTACAGCAGAAATAAACATGTTTACAGCCTGGTGCAAAAGACGAGTGTAGTCTTGATACTTCATTTCTCAATCGGCTCACACTGTAGGGGGGGGAATTTTTTACTAACGCGGCAATTCCAAAGATATTGAGATTACGAGTCTTCCAATGGGAGGCACAGCTGACTTGATTGACAGGCCGGAACACTGTAGCTGTTGGCTAGGAGACTCAGAGCCCGCCTCTTTACATCACAATCGCTTGACAGCAGCAATATGGCTGCCACCGCCGATTGGCCTCAAAACAGCGCTTCAGAAACAGATGGGTGACGTCACTGATACTACGTCCATATTTTATACAGTCTATGAGTGTAAGAGAGTGTGTCTAGATGAGCCTTGACACTCTTGACCCAACCCTTATTCATAGACTGTACAAAACATGGGTGTAGTTTCAGTGACCTCAACTTCTAAAAAGGCGCTGTGAAGCCCAAAGATGGCGGTTCATCACTTGAAATGCCGACTCCAACTTACTTTCGGCTATTCAAGAAACCAACAAAGAGGCAGAGTGGCGGCTATAACCGAGCAAACTGCTTCAAGATGTCACTTGTCAGTCAAATCAGCAATGCCCTCATTTGTTCCTAGTTATTAGTAACTCTTGGCACTAAAATAACTGATGAGTTAGTAAATGTGTGCTGTCAAAATGGGCATTTTACACCATGGGTGCTAATGGAGTTTGCTTGGCTTTTACAGCCAGCCTCAAGTGGATACTGGGGGAACTGCGGTATTTTGTGCTTTGGCACTGGCTTTATGTTTTTCACACTGGAGGTTGCAGCTTGGTTTTTTTACCTTGTCTTTTGAAAGAATGAAAAGGTACAGCCAATAGGGACACTGCACACTCCAATTTCATACTGTATGTATTTAACTATATGGAAGGTAGATAAAGTAATAAATCTCAGAGATGTGCAAGATCATTGAGCAAATCATTTAGAATAAGAGTAGTCATTAACAGCACTGATGCAGCCACAGCCATATTGAAATGGACTTTCATTTTCTGCTACTAAATTATTCAGTACAGGAATAGGCAGCGTGATAGACTTTCGATGGGATATCGTGTCACCTTTTTTGTGATTGTTTTAATAGAAAGTAGATCATGAAACAGGGATGAATAGAAAACGGGGGCAGGGGAAGTAGCTCATACAAACAGGAGCTCCACAAGAGAGAAACTTCACCAACTTGGCATGGAGTTAAAGTTGCTTTCTTTCCTCTGAAGCATCTCTGTTCGTGGAGGAAACTACAGGCAACAGGCTTTTTTCTCAAATCACATCAGGGAATGCCCTGAAAGAAAAACGTGTTGTAGCTTTGTGCATGCTTGTATCGTTTATACACCCTGCACGTCTTTCTCGTTTATGAAAAGGCAGGTCAAGAAATGTAATTACTGCACAATGAGTATTACCAGTGGGACTGTGCTGAACATGTGGGTGTTTTGTGGGGCATTAATTTATGTTTTCCTGAAAAAAGCCAAGGTAGCTGTTAAAACTATGATGATAGGGAAAGCCAAAAAAGATGTAATTAAATAGTTCTCAGATTGCACACTAGCCAGACTGGCCTTATTTAATCAGAATTTCAATGAGAAAGTGAGTTGGCAGGCAGCGCGGCGGTGCATATTAGATGAGTGCCACATTTATGCGGCCACCCAGTTGTACAACTGCCCCCCTGTTTTCCGGCATCAACAGGTCCTCTGAGGAGGCTGGCTGCAGTATACAGGCCTCTATTGATTAACCATGATTGCAATGTGGAGACGTTGCACATACACACACACACACACACACACACACACACGTGCATACATTCAAAACACCCCCACACAAATGCGCAAATATGTTGTTTATGTTTGTAAAACAGCACGTAATACAGGCGCACACCTCATATGATCACAGCTCTGGAGGGACGGGGAGGAAGTCGGAGAGAGGAAGTCTCAGAGGGCCTCGACAGATTGGCTGCTCGGTTGCCCATGGAGACAACATATGGGAGAGGAGCATGCTGTGCTGGTGGGATGTTATAACGCTCGTCTTATCAAGAAAGATGCATTCGCAGTTGTGTTGAGTTACAATGAATACCCACAAAGAGAGAACAAATAAAACAGACATTTGTGGATGCAGTGTCGTGCAGCTCTGAGTTGAGTGGATTGTAAAAACCGCACACTCTCATCCAAACACTTGGATATAGTTGCAGTTGAGTATCAAGTTGAATTCAGCTTGTTGTATCTCGGCAGCAACACCCTCAGGCTGGCTCGCTGTCATGGTAACCATGCCCTCCGATGTCATTTTACCTAATTTTAGCTCTTGTGGTTCTCACGGTCGGTCAGCTTTTCCTCTGCCAGAACTGCTGTACCGGAAAAACGGTAACAGATACCAACCGGGCGAGTGTAAGCCTTTTGAAAACAAACACCTTTTTCTTGTAATCTTCTATTCATGCAATAATGAAAATCGTCAATTAGCTTTTTCAGATTGGTGGATAATGGAGCAGCTCAGTGCTCACCTGAATGTTTGATGAAACGGGACAGTTTTAAATAGAGGAAGGAATTAAAGAACAAAAACATAAACAACCTACATGTTTAGTAAAAAGCAATTTCGGTGGCAGTCGTGCTGAAAATCTGAGGTTTATTTCTGACACAGCTTTTATTAGAACGCTGGGCCCAGTGTGGGTGCAGACTACAAGTCTACATCAACAAAGTGGTTTGGGCATGTTTAAGCGGCGACACATGTAGGCCTTGCTGGGTGGTGAGGCTTTTAAATATTACTTCAATTTAGGACTGCTGGGCGCTTGTATGACTGTGGAGGAGCTCTGTTAATCAGATAAAAACTGGAGGAAAAAAAGCTTTCATCAGGACAAACTCTGGAAGGAGTGAATAATGAAAATGTAGTCGTGCTAATGTGGTGATTTATATTCCACAGAGCCAATATAGTGGGCTTGCCTAACAGAAATATTTCTGATGCTGTGCAAGCAATTAATTCAGTGTCCAGATGAGAGTAATTGCTGCAGAAACCTGGATGTTTCCATTGCTGTCATCACTGAAATGAAAACTGAAATCTGATAATCTCTACATCCATCTGATATATAGCTTGATATCACAAAACCAACAAAGATAAACTTCATTAGTCATTTTATTTGAGGAGGCTGAATCTTTGATGTCTTATTGCCTTTTAAAGGGCCGGCTCAAAAGCATACACTACAGCAGCCAGCTCATCGTTGTGTGTCTGCGGAGCTGAGAAGGGGAACATCAGAAGCTCGAACCATGAATCTACCCCACAGCTTATCTGACCATCCCAGTAAATCTCTCTCTCTGTGGGTTATTCCACAGTGGGGATGAATGATATCCCCGTTACAACTCACCCTGTATCCTCCATGTGCACAAATGCTGCAGAAGCTGCGTGTGGAGGTGGAGACAACTGAGGGATTAGGGCTCTTATGTGCACACATATCTGCTTGTATCTACTTTATTTACACATTGCTGTGCATATGTGCACTTGCTCATTTTATTTACGTTTGTGAAAATATATATTACTTTACATAATTTCCTGCTCAGTAACACTCTTGTCCTTTGCATCCTAATCATTTTAACTGAGCATCCTTTTATGCAAATGCTGAAGCAAATGTTGGGTCATTTTTATAACAGTGCTAAAATATTTCACAAGCAGCAAGCTGTGTGACTTTTAACTTGAGAGCTACCAGGGTGGCCATTTTGACTGGAAAAGTGAAATTTGGAATGTTCCAACACTGTTGGAATAACACCCAATGGAGTTTCACTGCACTGCTTTTCCCTGAGACATATTGACCTCATCATTTAAGACGGTTATTTCAGTGTTGACCTCTTTTTTTCACTCTAGTTAATGAATATTACTCTGGCCTGTATTCAATGTTTTCTAGTTCTTGCTATGCAAAAGTTAATCTAGCTTGAAGGTTAAGCAAAAGCTAAGACAGAGTTCTCCCATGTAGAAATGCGAATATTAAGTGATATGATCCCCCATTTGTCAGGTTTTTACTTTAAAAAAATATAAATCGATATTAAGACTTTTGCACAAAACAAGAAACACACTCTTAAACTTCTTCGTCGTGCAACCGGCGCATTTTCAGCTACACACAAAAATGCATGTAGCGTGTTATATATCCATTCTGGCAGAGCAAAATGGAGGACTCCATGGAAGGAGCCCGTTGCTTAAGTTAATATGAAAGGCTCATTCTAAGTTAACAACTACACAAATATTTTTATATTCAAGTGATGATATACTTATTAAAACATACTCATTAATTTCTACCAAGTATGTTCTTCTAAACCTTGTATATTCTACATACTGGACCTTTTAAAAAAATCTGATTCAGTGTTCAAGTAAGCCCACTATAAGGGAATATATTCACTGTTTCTCAACATTTTAGCATGATTTCATATTATTTCACAGGATGTTGTCTCTGAACAAATATTGCTGACTTAAACTTCAATATTTATTTTCCTGTGATGTTGAAATTGACTTGCTCCTGCAGATTAGATATATTCATATCATGCCTCTCCATAAAGGTTTTAATTCAGTGTTGAAATATGTAAGTTCAATTTTTTTTAAGCAATTGATTCCTAGTTTGATAAAGAATTTCAGTCTTATTTACAGATAAGTTCATAAAAATGATTTAATTTTAATGAATCTCATATCTGCAGGTATCTGTAGCTGTCAGTTAACCAGTACTCACATTTATTAGGAAATAAATAAAATGTTCACTGTTACTGAGGCCATTGCATGACCTTAGTCGACATAATATAGATTATAGATTTATGTATGTTATAGACATTTTTCATAACTAAAGTCTGAGCAGTTTTATTGTGGTAGCTTCATAATTCAGGTAATTTGAGGGTTAAATGCTCACTGGGTGCTTCAAACCCTGTCAGTGTTGCATGTAGATGAACAGATGTGGATATAGGACGGAGAGATGAAGGGAGGCTGGTCGGAAAAACACGCGTCCAGAGTGTGTTAACCTCAGGGTTAATGAAATTTGTGTTGGCCTGCCTAACGAGCCGCCATCAAGGTACCAGCTCTGCCCCATGCAGATGACAGTCCTGGCCCTCTGCCACGTCTCTGCCGGAGGAGATTTGTCTGTGTTTGTGTGTCAGAGTTAGCGAGTGAAACAGAGAGATTTAGTGTCAAAGAGGGCTAAAAGTGTATGTGTGATGTAGTTTGTTTTCTCCAAGTGTGTTTTTGCAAGTATCTGTGAGTGCACTCCTCACTAAACTCTCTGCCGTCTGCACTTTAGCCTCAGTGTTTAGCCGAGCAGAAGAGGAAGCAGCTGAATGATGGCACTGTCTGCCCGCTGGCACACTCCCTGCGAATGGGGGGCAAGCATTTGGGGAGGGGGGAGCAGGGCAGAAGAAGGACACCCTTCTCACGCAACAGGTGGGACGTGCAGCAGGATGTATTTGGGAAGATGTGATTTCTAACACATCCAGACCTTCACGGCGCACGAGCAGTGTAATCTGTTTGTACATGGAGCTGCAGGTTCTTGTCAGATTTTTTTTACATCAGATGAGGTTCACTGTAGAAATCCATTCAGGTGGAGCCACCTCATGCTGCAGGGATGTCTAATAATGCTGAAGTCACACCGTTGAACAATGCCATAACAGTTTAAGTAACCAATTTCCTCAGTATTAAATCAGAAAAACACTTTAAATTCGGGCTATTTTCGAGAAAACTGCTGGGAGACAGAGAGGAGCAGGGTGTGAATGTAGAAAGCAGAGGAATTTTAGTAAAAGAAACAGCCAGAGTGTGAGATAAAAAGAAGGCGTGCCAGAGAGACAGATGTCAGGTGGGGGTATCAACTGCAGACGATCCCTGTCATGATGGGATTTGTCAGTTTCCCTGCACTCAGGCTTTGGTTCCGCTCTTTACTCCCCACCTCTGCAGACGGATTTTCTTTCATAGGGTCTCTGTGCAGCGCCGGGGCTGTATCAGCTCTGGTGTCGCCTTACTGTAAGTGATCCAGACCCTGCAGGATTTCAATCAATCATCAAAGAGTGTGTGTCTGTGCGCTCCCTGCTGCTCAAAATGAACCTTCTGTAGTGGTGGTTAATGGAAAAGGTCACCTCTCCTCCAGGCTGTGCCGACTCGCAACAAAGACGCAGAAAAGATCAGAGGAGAGGGACAGGTAAACCTCAGAGACTGAAGAGGCTGGATTTTTCAGAGACTGGGATGTTGGCTGCATTGTAATCAGCTTTGTGGATTTTTTTTTCTCCACAGCTGTCGAGAAGTCATAAAAACGGATAAACTTGATAAAAGAGAGTAAATTGACCGTATGATGGCTGTCCCTGAGTGCATATCTCTGCGTATTTCCACTCCTACTCTTCCACTCTCTTTTTAAATCACTTTTGTTTGCCTTCCTTCTTTCCAATGCCCACTTATGAATATTTACACATTTTTGGACCAGATCTGGAGGAGGGAAAGGCATTAATCTCCATTTATAAAAGCTTGCCGGTTTAAGTCACATGGGGGATGTAAAAAATGTGAGGTTTTCCTCTCTATTGACATTCAAAATCTGTCACTTATATGTATGGATGCCATTTAGATATAACCAAATCCTGCACTTTTCAAATCAAGTAATAAAAACACCTCAAATGTGATATTAGTGGTGATGAGTCAGCCACTTCTCACTGATTTCAAACCCTCGGAGCATGTGTGCATTTCACTCCGTGAATGGTATATTCCTGACCTCTTTAATGTTGTATCTCTGCGTATTATTTCCCCGTCTTATGCACCGACTCCTCTCCTCTCTTTCCACCTTTCATCCAAGTAATCTCTTACATCTGACATTCTCCGCCTTTATCTTATTCTTTCCTGTATGAAGTGTAGGAGTATCGGAGGAGCAGAGAGAGGACAAGGGCCGCACTTTGTCGTTCTTTTGTCTTGCGTCTCAAAGGCCTACTCGCTGGCTGCATTGCTATGAGAGCTGCTTTGTGAAGGAGCGCGGCGTCGCTCTCTGAGGCCTGTCAAACACTGTTCCCTTTTTATTTCTCTATTGTGGCCAGTCAGGAGGAAAAATATTCAAGAGAAGAGGAAAGTTCCCAGTCTACTCTGCTGCTGTGTTTGTGTTTGCACAACTGTGTTTGAAAGGAGTTCTCACCAGCATGCTCTGAATTTTAACATCTCTTTATCAACCTTGTTCACTAAAGTTCACTGTAATTAAAAAAACCTGTTTATGATCCCCAACCAAACCTAACAGCGTGTTTTCTCTAAACTGTCTCAATCTTACTAATACAATTTTAAAAAGTTGACAGTAGACGTTTAGCTCCCTGAAAGTGGTTTAACAGTTTTATCTCCCAGGATGATTTTTCAAAGCCTGTTTTTTCAGCTTATTTTATGAAAAGTTTTTATTTTTAAGGACTACATTTTTATTTGTGGCAGTAACTGTGGGGAAAAAAATGAAGGCAGAAAAAAGAGCTGTCACAGGAAGCTCTATCAAAGACTGTTTTGAAGTAAACAAATGAGGTGGCTTAAGGTTAAAAAGTTGTCACAAAGTCTTCACTTTTTAATCTCTGCACTGTGTCATGTATATTCACTTCATGAGACACAGTTAACCATTTCACTTTAAAGCCCTCTGCTGACTCTCCCTGCAGTAAAACACCTGCCCTGTTTTTGATATGGATTGACACAGGGGTTCTAATGCAGACTGTGTTCTGTATTTAGGAACGCTGAAACTCGATAATATTTGAGCTTATCGAGCCTTGTGTGTCCAATGATGTGAGTCCTGTCTTTTAAATCAAATCACCAATGCACAAGCCATACACCGGACCATTCAATACCCTTGACTGGTAAAGTTTTGGAGTGAAATTGAGTTGCCAGCCACACAACGAAGACTTCTAGTAGTCAGTTGCTTTCAAGGATGGGTGATTGTGAAAAGCGGTTTTAAGTGTGGCTACATTTTAGCAAAGCAGAAGAAAAGGAGGAAGCAAAATGGGATTTATGCTGCAAAATAATTTCATGCAAGGGTGGGAAACACAGCCTTCATGGACAAGCACATCAGCACTGTGCATCAAACTAAACCACAATGCAGTGCCTTTGACCGGTGGAAGAACTCTGACAACTTTGGCTGCTGCTGGAAGACAGTCACCCCCCCCCCCCTCCTCCTCCACTCAAAGCAGCCTGCACCCTAACTTTTTTTTTTTTTTAGAGCGTATGGCTCCTCTGAAAAATAACAGTAAAAGCATTTCCTGAAACAATACATGCAAAAAAACAACAAGCCATTCTCAAATAAAGAAGAGAATGGGAATTAAGGGAAACAGACATTTAAAAGCTTTTTAAAGATGAAGATTGGGGTACAAGAAAATGTTTGTGCACCGCCTGCTGCTTTTGGAAGTGTCTTGAGTTTTGGATTCACATGCTGGTGCACATCTTTGCATCCCCTCATTTACATGATGGCAAAGAGAGGACAGTCTGAAAAGCTAATCCAACAGAGAGGCCATTGTACGTCTAATGTCACCACACTTTCTTCCACCTCCTCCTCTTCCTCCTCCTCATTATCTTCCATCTCCCCCCTGCTTGGGCCCTCTTTGTTTAATTATTGCTGCTCAGCCTCTTCTTTCCAGCAAAAAAATATTCTACAACTATCCCAGCCTCTGGTTTGTTATATCACTTTTTACATCTCCAAATTCAAGCTCTCCGTTCGCCAACATTCACCTGCCTCAGCAAAGCAATACAATTCAGCTCTTATTATCTCTCTCTGGAACACGCTGCTGCAGGTGGAAATTGGGTATTTTTACATCACTGGGGAGGATAGGAGAGATGGCAATGAGCTGATGTGCATAATACATTGATGTAGCACTTCTCCTGACCATCTGATTGTGTTTCAGAGTGCTTTGAATGGAGAGAAAATAGCCCAGCACTCGTACTGAGCGCGAGATGATAGAGCAAGATATGAAATGTGCTGCATCTAAGATGAGTCTGGCAGGTGGTAAAATCGACCTGTTTACATGTATGTGTGTATATGTTCTCTATATACTTGTGCACATAGAGAAAAATAAAGATTGATCCCTCATTTGATATAGACTGGCGTTTATTTGTGAGCAAAGTTGGCATGCTGCATAAAAATAAAGTTGTGTAGTGTCATGCATGCCGTGAAATATACGGCAGTCAGCTCTGGACACTAAAGTCTTGTTCCCTGGCTGTCTTTGTTTCATAAATGTAAATGACCATAAAGAATATGTTCTGTATGAATAAAAATATGCATAAAAACATCCAGGGTGTTAAAGATAAGATGAAAACATCAGAGAACAGCATAAAGACTTCAACACTCACAATACAAATTAAATCAAAGGTTACGGTACTAGACGGCGTGTCACATTCTTTATTAACCACAGGGTTTTAAGTTTTTATCAAGTCTTTAAGAAGCATCTAGCTGTGGCGCTGGTGGCCTAGCGGTCTAAGCGCCCCACATACAGTGGTTATAGCCCTCATCGCAGAGGTCGCTGGCTTGGTTCCCAGCCGCGACCATGTGCTGCATGTCTTTCCCCGCTTTACTCCACACATTTCCTGTCTTTTTTCAGCTGTCCTGTCATAAAAGCAAAAATGCCCAAAAAACCTAACTTAACTTAACATAAAAGCCTCTAGCTGTGGTTTGTTAGCATGTTATTTAATTTTCATCACAACATCTTCCAGAAACAGGAAAGAGATCAATGAAATGATAGCAAAAGTGAGTTACATAATGAGACCATCTCGTTTGTTTGGGGCCACAGTTTATTTTTATATCCTAACAGGCAACATGTCCATTATAAGCTGTGGCATAACATTAAAATGTTCAGAGGCAAGATAGCAAACATAATTATTTGAAGAGAAATCATTAAGATTATTTATTGGGCTTTTTTATTTTGCTTGTCATGACAGTTACAGAGAAAGGAGAGAGTGGGGCGTGTACTGCACCAAATAGTAACAGTATTGGGAGTCTAACAAGTGTGACTCTGTACATGAGGTGCCTGCACTGGCAGCTGAGCTAAACCAGCACATCGGCTAACACATTATTATCTATCGTCAGCTGCTTTGAACCAAGCGGCAACCTCCGGTCTAAAAGTATGAGCCCAATGCGGAAGTGCTAAAAACTGCAGTTCATCGAGGATCCGCTTGAGGCTGGCTCCGGAAGTACCGGAAACCACATACACACCAATTCAAAGAAGCCGATCTTTACAGCAGAAATTAACATGTTTACAGCCTGGTACAAAAGACGAGTGTAGTCTTGATAGTTCATTTCTCAATCAGCTCACATTGTAGGGGGGGGAATTTTTTTCTAACGCAGCAATTTCAAAGATATTGAGATTATGAGTCTTCCAATGAGAGGCACAGCTGAGTTGATTGACAGGCGATAACACTGGAGCTGTTGGCTAGGAGGCTCATAGCTCGCCTCTTTAGGTCACAATCACTCGACAGCAGCAATATGGCTGCCGTCAAGGATTGGCCTCAAAACAGCGCTTGAGTGACGTCACGGATACTAGGTCCATATTTTATACAGTCTATGAACAGAAGGAGAATGCATATTCAGTAAATCAACCCATTTTTGTTTGTATGGCGCCAAATAATCACAGAAGTTAATTTAAGACACTTAAAGGTAACAAGTGACCATGCTCTTTGTCATGTTTTTACTTTTTAAAAGACCCTACATGAGCAAGCACTTGTCAACAGTGGAAAGGGAATACTTCCCCAAACCTCAAACAGAAGCAGACTCATAGGTGAACACCCATCAGGACTGGATGATCCGAGAGAGTCTGGGGGAAAAATAAACGTTTTAACCATCACAGTGTTTTCAGCGTTAGCAGGTTTCCTGTTGTGATTTCTCCCCCTTAGACCAAACTGTGTCAGCAGCTTTCCGCCTTTATCTTCATTCCTTTTTTAAATAAGAAGAAATAGTTTGCGGCTTCATATGTGATAACAGATCGTCACCACCTGCATCTCAAACCGTCTCTGTTGTTTTCACTAAGATAAAATCAAAGCTTATTGCTGAGATGACAAATCCTGCCTGCATCTCTCACTTTTTTTCATGATTCAAATAGAAAGTTAATTAGCCATTACATGATTACTTAATTTTTATTCTGCTTGCCACGTTAATGCTCATTGTTAGGGCAGCTTGTCACAAATGCACAAAAATGATCTTATCTGAATTTGTCTTTGTTAGAAGTAAAAGCACTGCTGACGTTGTGTTGTGGGTTCAAAGCACATGGCACCTTACAAGTTGAGCATCAGACATCTGCTGTAAAAGCTTCTTTATAAAACTGACTTCCCAGCATACTCTTGAGAATTATGTTTCAAATGTAGCAGTGCTTTCAGCTTTGTAGGTGTGTATGTTAGAGGGTTGAGGATAAATGAAGGAGGAAAAGAGATAAGCATTTGTTTACAGCACTCTTTTCTACTCAGACACTTAGAGCTGAAGTTGGTGATGGAGGAAGTGATAGTGTGCTTCGTCCCGTGTGCAAACAGGGTCAGTGCAGCGTGATAACACACAGCAAACCTATCTTCTCCTCTCCTATCTCACTAGTTTTTGCTCTGAATGGTAGGAGTGCTGATTATATTGCCTCTTCATACTAATCTGCTTTCGGCCCACACATTTGTAGGACAAAATGCACACGGTCTCTCTCACACGCACACAGATACAGCATTTGGATTGTGCGTAGTTAAGTAATTTGTTTTTCTTTGAGTGCCCTTAATGCTTGCTGGTGATCTGAATAAAAAAATAAATAAATCATCCAATCAACAAAAAGTGTGTGCCGTGAAGGCTGAGCCCTGCCAGTACAAATGAAGTCATCTCAGGCTGAAGTGGATTGTGTTTATTACCCAGATCAGATTGAGACATGCTTGTTTCGGTTCCCAGGTGGGTTTACTTCAGAGAACCTAAAGAAAGGAATGCTTACCTGACTGAGTAGCACCACCTTCAAGTGTCTTGAAAACAGGGCAACTAAGGTATTCAGTGTTACATATGTGTAAAGAGTTTGACACTGAATGCAATGAGCAGAATAAAATAAGTCTGAACACATGTAATCATCTCTTTTATCCTTTTACCAGTCAACCACTGTCGTATAATTTGGGCCTGTGATTTTGAGTTTTCAAACCAGGCAGATTGCAAATTCAGAGACACAATTTCTCAGGTTTTAAACACATTTCAACTAGGGTTGTAATGATTCTTTTTAACAACGATTCGATTCAATTCACGATTGGTGGTTGCCGATACAATTTAAGGACTATATTGGTTCATTTATAACGATACGATCCGAAACGATTCAGTGACTTGAAATCGATTCAGTAACTTTTCAGCCAAAAATTCAACCAGTGTGACTGTGAAATAAATACCTTGATACTGGACAGTCCTAGATGCATATAGTTTCTTGTAAGGGAATCAGGTATGAATTAATTATGGATATAAACAAACAAAGCCTGAGGCTTCTGCAGAGCTGATGTTACCTTGCGCCCCTGCAAGAGGTTCCTGGATTGTCGGTGTTGTGTGAAATCCCATGGTGCCTTAGTAGGTGGTTGGATAGATTTGTCATGTTGCCGTGGTACTATACTTGTCCTTTACATATCCTACAAACAGCGAGCGACTTATTTAGAACATCTCCGTCTTTGCAAAAGCCAAGAGGTTTCCACACACTGAACCTTAATCGTAACGGTCTAGTGCGTGTCCAGGGTCTGTGGCTTGATAATTTCTTGCTCGCCGGCTTCTCCTCTGCCATCCGCCATGCTATGTTTTGTTGTCTGCTGGTGCGTCGCGATGACGTCACTGACAGGCAGCCTGAATTGAATAACGTTTAATGTCTTTATCATTAAAAGTGCAAAAAAAACCACATCCATATAAAGTCTGACGTGCTTAAATCCAATGCGTTATTTCCTAGTATCGATACAATCGATTTATTATTTTTAAAATGATCTTAGATCGATATATGTCGTCAGGAAGGCCAACTTGCCGAGCACAGATCGATGTAGTTGGATCATAGGAATATAAATTGATACATCGATGTAGTGAATGAACCGTTACACCCCTAATTACAACCAAGTGGCAACCTCCGGTCTAAAAATATGAGTCAATGCGGAAGTGTTAAAAGCTGCAGTTCATCAACGATCCGCTTGAGGCTGGCTCCAGAAGTACCGGAATTCACATACACATGAATGGGAAAAAGACGATCTTTACAGCAGAAATAAACATGTTTACAGCCTGGTACAAAAGACGAGTGTAGTCTGAATAGCTCATTTCTCGATGTCCTCTCACTGTGAGGGGGGGTGAATATTTTTCTAACGCGGCAATCTCGAAGATATTGAGATTACCAGTCTTCCAATGAGAGGCACAGCTGCCTGTGGGAACACTGCAGCTGTTGGCTAGGAGGCTCAAAGCCCGCCTCTTTACGTCACACTGGCTCCACAGAAGCAATATGGCTGCCTCTGCCGATTGGCTTCAAAACAACGTTCAGAAACAGATGGGTGACGTCACGGATACTACGTCCATATTTATACAGTCTATGATTACAACAAAGGGGAAAGAAACAAATTGAACTGAAAAACAAAGTGCACTGTAGATAATAAAGGGGAAAGATGAATGTTCTTGTTCTCCTTCTCTGAAAACTACCCATATTAGATATAGACCCGAGTGCATATTTCACTCCACTTTGTACTTATAAGTGCTGACAAACTGATTACACACATTTATATGACCCAACTGGATGGAGGCAACTTGATGGAACTTGAAATGGATCCAGAAGTGTTGTTGAAGAAGTTAGCTTCCTGAACAATGCTTCAGTTGTCTTTCTTAAACAGTTTGCAGCATTTTTCTTAATTACAAATGAACACTTGGCCTCGGAAGAATCATGTCTGGACTTGTCCACTCATGTACCACACAGCTAGACATTGTTGGTGTGGATTCTGTTCTCTCCTCTGAATACTCTGTTGTTTTACTTAATGGATAGCACTTGGTGGAGTGTTTAAAATGACTCCTCCATAATAGAGACTTTATGGATTGATAAGACCATGTTTCATTCTCAGTCATTGATATAATCGAGTTAATCCGTGGCACTTCTTTCAAGATTCTTGCAGGAGCTTTTGCTGAACAGCCCTCATTTGAAACCAAATAATTTAATAATTATACCAAAGATCAACAATTAAACAGTCTTTAGCTCTATTCCCATGGGATTGGTATCATCTGGGGACCTCTAACAATCTCTATTTATTGTGGAGGACATCTGTTTCTAATCCCTTGCAAATCAACAATGTCTTTAATTTATAAGCAAAAATTCCACAGCAAGTCACACACAGAGGTCCTCTGATAATATGAATCCAGTCAGAATCAGCATTTTAGTGTTTTGATGCGTTTTTTTCATTATTTTTTTAAAATAAGGCCTCTGCTGCTTTTTCTGTTTTTTCCACTCAAAAATGTTGCAGGCTGCGTTTGACATTGTTAAAGAAGGATTTTGCAGTATTTAGGTACATAGCCAGCTAGATTATTTTGCTATACAGTTTGCAGACCAGTTCACAGAGAGCTTAAGAATATATCAAAAGATTTCATATGTGAAGATTGATTAGATGATGTACTTTGCAGCGTGCAGTAGGGAATGATTTATATCTTGCAAATGGTTTCATTTCCTTTGTCACGCTAAAAGTGTCTGTACATTGAGATGATGTCATCTGCAAAAGAGGAGGCACACCATGTTGCTTTTTAATGTAAGAGCACAACACTTTATTCCTTGTTACTTTGCAACCACTAAATAATCAGACAGACAGACAGACAGACAGACAGACATGTTCAAATCAATATCTCTGACTGTTAGAAATAGAGGGGGGAAAGCAGAGGGTTGGGCTCAATGCAAACTGCTTTATTACATGGTAGCTTATAAACTTTATATAACAGGAAGTTCTTTAACATGTTTTTCTGGTAAGTTTTTTGTGGAAGGTTACCAGATGTGGACGTCTTTTCCTGTTTTGTGACTCTCCGGCAGGCTACACGCTGTTGAGTGTTAAGCTGCCTGGGAGACGAGGTGGATGTTGTGAAGTGCCACAGAAATGTCAGTAAAGTCGTGTATTACAGACCCACACCAAACACTGTCGTCAGTGGGTGATTCACAAATTACCAGAGGTCCCCAGGTGATTGAATAGTGCTTTTATCATCAAATAAGTCAAAGCTCTCCTCTTCAGCTTCCAAATTTGTATACGGTCAATGTTCAGTCAGAGTCTGAGTTGTTAGTATCCCAGTCCAGGTGGAGTAAGAACTCAAGCCAGACTTGAGTCCAAGCCCTGGACTCAAGTACTACAACACTGTCCTCGGTCCAAATGTAAATACATTCAAATTACATCATCATCAGGCCTGCCTAGTCTGTTAATGATCTGGACAGCACTACATTTACACCACTTAATTCTGTACTCTGGCTGCCAAGACCATGATAAGTAAAGTGCTGGATTCTTCTCTTTGTGACATCGACCGATAGTTGAATCAGATGGGTTGTACAGGTTTCACCGGAGAGTAACAGGTTGGTAAAGGTTTCACCTCATTAACTCTGTCTGGGTCAGTTTGACCCCTGCCTCTTATGATGCAGCAGTAACACATGTGAATCAGTCATGCAGTGAGTGCTGAAGATTAGATAGCATGCTGATATTCAGTACAAAAGCACAACCTGGAGTGTGAGTTTGCTTTTGTACAACAGTTCTACAACCAAAACAGTCAATAACAGATATTGTTCTTTGTTTATTAAAAAAATAATTTTCCCACAACTTGGCAACTTGTATCGCAACCTGACCGAAACTGGTCTGTGCAATTTTTAACCACTGGCTTCATTATTATAGCCAGACCATTTTTTTCTACTGTTAACGTTGAGTATTTACAACCCCTTTATAATCCCTGAAGGTCACTGTGCTGTTGTGCTCTATATCAGCACCCTTGAATGCCTCATGTTCAGTTGAATTACTGGGTCATAACTAAGTGTTGTACAAAGACCTATATATTTCCCTTTTGTATGAGACCATGTGTGCCATATGTATTAAGGACAGAAAGTGCTGATACAATGAAAAATTTTTTATTTTTTTTTGCAGTTATAATGAAGATTTGCGTTCTTGTCTGGATTTCCCTTAGTATGTACACATTTCTCAATTAGAGGCTTAAATAATCATTGTACAGTAACTCATTATTACTCCATAGGAGCACAATCAATGCTAGTTAAGATGATTTGACAGTGCTGTGCTGCACAAATGATGATACATTTAGTGTTGTGACAAGTTTGTTCAATGAGCTTAATGTCTATTTGTCTCTTTCTGATTAGAAAAATGTGTCCCACTCAGCTGTTAGGAATTGGATTGTGGTTTGGCCTTTCTGGCAGGCGATTTCCTTGTGTCATTTAAAAGTACCCTGATGGGCAGCTTCCTCTCCTTCACCACCAGCACACGTGACTCTTGGTGACTTTTGATGTGTCTGTAGGAGGCAGCACATGTGTTCTGCTGCAGGTTGCTATACCCCTGGGTTTAATGTTATCCCTGCTGCTGGTACCCACACACATTCAAACACACACATACACACAGCCCCCCCCCCCCCCGTTCCACCCATTCCCCCCTCTTTCAGGCACTCTGTGCTCATTTATATGCTGCAAGGGATTCCTATTTTGCTGCCTACATTCTTTTTCTTCCGGGGTTGTGGGAGTCCGCACCTGTGGGGTACATGCACACGCTCACATTCACACACAGGCATTCTCAGGCTGAATTTGCCTGCATGCCTTCTATTTAAGCTGCAGGGGACCTGACTCTGGAAGCATTCAGATTTGGCCCCTGAGTTCCAGCTGCGAGGAGAATAGGTGCAGGAGCTGTAGCGGATACGTGACGAATGGAGGAAAGTGAATATCATCAGACTCCGGTTGCATCCAGAGATTTGGTTTTAAAAGGCTTAAACGTGAACTGTGCATCTTATAAGCACCCACAGAACTGTACAGCTCCATCACAAGGAGGGGTTATTGCTTTTCAAAAGAAGATGTTGTTTCCATGTCATAGGACGTTGTCTATCACTGTTAATGCCTTCAGACAGTGATAGTGGGTTGTATGAACAGCAGAGCAGAAAACCTGCTGAATACATGATAAATTGTGTTTTAAAAGCAGTGTCCTGAAATCAGACAGAGTGCCATATAGATGACGTTTGTGTGCATTTATAAAGGTACAGTGTGTATCTGTGAGTGTGTGTGCATGCACACGTCTGAGTGCCAAAGCCCATTATTAAAATGACAGTGAAAGCACCTGAAGCATATATCAGCTTTCCCCTGTTACATTTCCCTGTCAGCAGGTTGACTCACAAAGCTTCATGAGAGTCAGCTGAGTTTGATACCACCTCCCCCTGGACCCCTCCAACCCTCAGACACACACACACACACACACACACACACACACACACACACACACACACACACACACACACACACACAAAACAATCAATGCACAACAGGAAAAGAATAAATTGGTTGCTGTTGTCCACCGTCCTGCAAACACTGTATTTTTTAATGTGACTTTTTTTTAATTTGACTTAGCATCTATGGGATTTTGGAACCTAGTCCTGTTGGCTCAGTTGATGTTGCAGCTGTCAGCAACTTTATAGTGTTTTATTCAGGTCAGAGCAGACAACTTCAATCAGTGAGAAAAAACACATCGCACCAATCATACCCAAATCTGAGACAAGGGGGAGAGGGAAAGAGGAATCACTGAAATGAACCCAAGAAAGTTCAGTTGTCAGAAATGAACTTGGCTGACATTTTATTGCAAAAAAAAAGGTTTTAAAGACCTACACATAAGGCCCTGTACAACACATGCACAACACTAATGGTCAAGCCAGTGTTGTGCATGAGAGGATATACAATAAAGCATAGATCACTAGGATGCAGCACATCCCTCTATAAACCTTACTTCATCTGCCTTAAAGGGTTGCTCTTTCTAAATTATAATTACAGTTTTACTTCTTCTTGGAGAATTGAAAATAAATAAATAAAATAAAATAAAACATGCCTATTTTTCCCCTTTTCTTACCCGGTTGTAAAAAAGCTTAAAATAATATCCTCCTTTTGAGGAAACATTTCCCTCAGCCCTCAAGCTATAACACCAACCTGAATACCGAGCAGGGGAGTCACTCAGCGGGGTGAAATGTTCACTTGGCCCAGCTTGTAAACTTGCAAACTTTCTTCATTTGAATGAATGCACCTGCTTGTGGTTTCTGTCGCATGCTGGGAGATGTTTTGTTGAGTTGTCGTTTCAGTCAGTCTGACTCAGATACCATACCTCAGGAGGTGATTGCATGGTTGCCCAAAAGACATTCAAACACCTCAGGGTGAGGGGTGTTTTTCTGTGGTGTGAAGTACTTCTGTGGTGTGTCATTTGAAGAGCTGACAGACACCAAACACATCCCAGGCACCAGGAGAATGAGAACGAGGGAAAAGTAGAGCAGGGGAGCTTTGGGGAGTGAACACCTGAGCAAAACTGTGAGTAATTGTGACAAGGAGTCTCTTTTCCACGTGAAGTGTTTTATAGCAGATAAAGGGTTGGACTAGGACCAGCCTGTGACCGATTAACAAGCCAGCAAGAGCCTGTTTAACCTGCCACTCACCCTGAATTTTAAACTCCGCTGTGGAGCCACAGTCCTCTCTGTCTTTACTCCTCTGTTGCCCCACAGCTGACAACCAAAGCTTCAGGGTGACAGCGACCTATCCTCAATGCTTGATTCCACCTCTAGACAATGTAAGACCATAATCTGGATTTAAACCTGTGTGTTTGACAATCTGTCCCAGACTCAAAGAACATCACACCATCCTTATCCTTTCTGCTCCTTTCACCTTGCTGGAGAGATTCTTTTATTAAACCTAAAAGTGACAGTAGAAAGAGAAAAGATGTGCAAAGCAGAAAGCTCTGCTTATGTTTCATTGTTGACCACAAAGACAGCTGTGTGTGTGTTGATGTTGGTGACATCTCATCATCTCCATTTATTGTTTTTTTTCCCTGTATAGTTTTCTTGTCAAGCTGTTAAGTTTGAGGAGTTATTTGTGAGACAGACTGAAAAGTTAAGTACATGTTCAGACAACAAAATAGGCTCACAGGTGCATTGTAAACACCCAGGAGTTCTTGTTTTGACAGTTGTACACATACATTTCAGAATTTCAACTGTTTACAAGTTGATTTTCTTCCTATGCCTTAATGCTTATGTATCTGTTGCACCGAAGAAAGGCTGTAAATTGCAACGTCCTTCCTAATCTCTTTTTCTCCCATTCCTCGGGCACTTTTCCTTTTTCAGTGTTCCCTGCAGTCTTTCCTCTTTAGACCTCTCTGATTGGCTAATTGAGAGTTTGTGTGATTAAAGTGTCAGAGGGCTTTTGGACCTGACCTACACACATAGCCCCCAGTACTGTGTGGATACTGAATGTATGCACTCAAACACTGACCAACACTTCCCTTTGGCCATCAGGATGTGTTTGTAGCCCACTCAAGAATTCAATTAATTAGACTTATTGTGTGCATGTGGCTGCGTGTCTATTGTTGTTGTTTTTTTATGTAGAGTTAAAAGAAGCGTTTTTTAATGACTATAATTTTTTCATGCCTGTCTACACACTCTCATTGTCTGCTTACTCGGCTTCACATCAAAGGCACAAAGAACATCGGTGACGACAACAATGCAAGCGGCAAAATAAAAGAGGGGAGTTCTCTCATTATGCTTTGCTACTGTTTTTTTTTTTTCTTCCTACCAATTAACCAGCGGAGCAAGCTGTTCACACACAAAAACAATGCGCCCAGTCATGGTGGAACTCATATAAATGACAAATATTCACAAGCAACTTCTCTTTTGAGGTTGTATTCTTTGTGTTTCTGAGACTCTTTAATGGAAACGGAAGGGAGAAACGGTAGAAGCGCAGCATGAGGCGGAGGAACCCCACCACCTCCTATCAACATAAAAATAAATACACCTGCTCTTCATTCACTTAGTTCTTTAAATTGTCTTTTGCTAGCTCTGCTAGGCAACCGTTGCCAAGGACCTATTCTTTCTTTGTGCATAACTTCCCTTTCTTCACCGCCCCATAAAGCACCCACTTGTTATTTTTTCGCAGCATGCTCCTCCATTACATTTTTCCAAAATAATACACCCCCCCCCACCCCTTCCTGATATTCTCTGGAGCAACTGACAGACAATATGGGGCTCAGTGAATTCCCAAACTCATAATCCAATTTCATAATTCACAATTCCCCTTTCCTTGCCGCTTGCCAAGCCGAGAGCAGCAGAAGCACACAGGGATGTGTTCACTGACGTGTGGACTGTCAGTGAGTGTGAGCAGAAGGGTTAGAGGTTTAGTGAAGGCAGCTGCTCTAAATGCAGCATACATTAAAAGTACATTTTTCTTATCATTTGGCACATTATGGCAGGATATATATATATTTTACTTTTTGCCATTTTCCAGAACCCAGCCTGGAAATCTGTCCTAAAACATACTGGGTTGTTTGTGACTTTAACCTTTCACTCATAATTCCATGTTTGATTTCTCTATACGAGTATATAATCTATTTGTGTGTGTGTGTGTGTGTGTGTGTGTGTGTGTGTGTGTGTGTGTGTGTGTGTGTGTGTGTGTGTGTGTGTGTGTGTGTGTGTGTGTGTGTGTGTGTGTGTGCATGTGTGTTCCTAAGCTCCACCGCTCTCCCCGACCCGTCTGGTCCTCACTAAAGCCCTTACGCCTCCGTGGCTCGTTCCTTGGCTCTGAACTCAAATGTCTTGGCGTCCATTCATGGGTACACAAGCGTGATATTGAATCACACAAAGAGAGAGAGCTCTGATTTCCCCGCTGGGTTTGCCCTCTGCGGCCTCCTCGCCGTCACCCCACCTCCCCTCACATTGGGTGGCACAGAAACAGATCATGGCCAGAGGAAGGAAGCGGGGATGATGTAACCGAGGACAGTGGGGAGCGAAATGAGACAATGACAGCGCTCTCATACTGCAGATTCCTAATCAGCCATGCTTTTTTTTCCTTTTAAAATGTCATACTTGAAGCACAAATGTGATTGGATAAAAAGTCAGTGTTTTGCCCTGGGCTTCTATAAACTCATGAATATAAAGGTCATACAAGAAGAAACTGTAAAACCTGAAATGCAAAGAGCTCTAATTCCCCCCTAAACTAATGTTATGCATTCAGAGGTCAGTGAGTTTGTGCTGTCCTATTGCTGCATTATAGACAAACACCAACCTGTCAATATTTCTGCGATAATGACTCCCCTGCTATGCGTATATTAGCACTCTGGCTCATTGACTTGCTCACAGTAGGGGGGATCCAGGGTGACAAATTGACCAGCGTTATGCTTTATGTGGTGCCTGATGCAGGTTAATGATCCAGCCAGGACAAAGGCTTTTACAGCTGAAGTACACAACTCTTCTTTGTGTTAATCCCTGTTGGGATGTTTTCTTTCTATCCCTACAAACAAATTTAGAAGGGGGACTGCTACTTGGCTCTGTTAAATCCTATTTAAGCAGACTGCTGCTATAAACAGACCAATCTGGGGGACCAAGCTCTAATCCCAAATGGAGAAAGTGAAGAAGGGGGTTTAGAAGACACAAAACCTGTTGGTACAACAGAACAATGACAAAATTAAAGATGTCACATGAAGGGAAGTGTGGAGGAAACATGGTGTGGGTGTTAAAGGGCTGAAGATCAGATGATAAGAAAATGTCAGCAGGCTGACAGGATGGAAAACCTCAACATGATGCTGTGGTGTTTCATGGACTTCTGCTCATTTCGTTGAACTTTCCAATTATTTAAATAGTTAAATGTGACTCATAACTGCTTGGTAGACTGATTTTAAGGGGCTTCTTGAGTTTATAATTGCCATCGAAGCCTCTCTGACTGTACAATCTGGAGGAATATTTTTTAAGAGAAAGAAATAAACCCTTTCAATGAACCAAAATCATTTGCAAGTTAAGTTTATATATCAAATTTCTATTTATTCATTTTTGTTTCATCATGCCATAACAACCCAGTCTTTATACTTTATACTTACAGTATAAGCCTCTTTCACACATGCACCCTGAGATTTTATAGACATTTTCAGGATGTAACCCTATTTATATATATTTGCAGAAATCATTGCTGTTCTCATCTTCAGTATGATTTTTCCACATCAGCCTCAGTTATTTAAGCCATCCTGTCAGTCCTCTGGATTTGCTCCGGTGGCTCCAGTGGTGAATTTTCCAGAAGATTTCTTGCTACACTTTTACATCATAACACACTAAAATTTTACTGTAGAACTGGCAAAAAAAAATGGGGGCAAAGTCTAGGTAAGAAACGCATCTGTTTGTGTTCACACATGCTGCTCACCCTGAAAAATTTGGGAAGTCTTTAGGAGATTTGTGCATGTGTGAATACAGCTATAGTTCACCTTGCCCAGTCCAACATGAGCAGAAAAATCCTTCAGCCATCTGCGTATCAAACCTTTATAATACCTTGATACTGTTTATATATGAACACACACATGAACTGCAGCTCTTCATGCATGCTATGCTGTGCTAGTGGACCCCTCCCAGGAGTTAAATGATAACATACTGTGCAGGGCGGATAGGAGAGGAGGTAAAGTCTGAAATTCTAGCACTCTAGCACCTTCAGTCTTTTACACATTGATGACGGAGACTGCGTGGAGTGATTCTGTCTGCTTGTCAGGTTGATTAGTAACCCCCATCATAAGAAGGAAGCCGTTAACTGTTCTCGTGTCACTTTCTATGTGCCAAGGTTTCTTTCATGCCATCAGGGGAATCAATGGGGACTTGTTTCTGCATGTGGCACTTTTTTTTCTTTCTCCGTTTCCTGCGGAGGCGGTGTGCAAATCGATGGCTTTGAACTCAGACGAACAGCAATTCAGATGGGAGCCAGGCGTTTAATGAAATCCTGCCCACCAGAGATACACTCGGCCAAGTCTTCTGATGCAGAAAAATGCAGCATCTTTAAGAAGTAGATTTCCCTGATATATTCTTCTAAAGCAAACCTACAAATTACCCCATAAGTGCTTTTACTACAAATGAGCTGAGTTGCTGAGAATCGCTGTGACAGGACAGTATGTTAAACTGTTGCCTGTTTAGTGTCCCCTTACAGCTCTGTCTAGGTGAGCAGTTTGTGCCAAGCCAATTACTTAACCCTGACCCATGATGGCAAGGGACCAGAGCTGCTCTGAACCCAGCGGCTGTCTGTGATCTTGAAAGGAAAACTGAAGCAGTGGTTCAGCTCTAATGTGAAAACTGGAGACGCCCTCGACACACTGATGTGGCTGTAGGGAGGTGGAGTTAGACACCAGGACTCCTCTTCAATCTAAGCTTGTGAAGTAGAAAACACAAAACCACACACATACACACACACAGATGATGAAATACTGATAATATGATTGCTGAAGTGCAGGGTTTAAGTCTAGACTTCAGACCTGAGGGGTTTGATTCTTTCTCTCTTTTCTCCCTGTTCTTTCAACCTTTATCACATACTGCCTCACAAACTTATTGTCATGAGGGCTGATAGCGACTCTTTGTACTTTGCTGAGAGGGGAGAGAAGCCCTAGAGTGGTCTAATCTCATTCACTCTCTGCAAACTGAGCCCTCCACTGTGAGGCCATGTCCAAACCAATGTGGATACACTTAAAAAACCCAATTCATGTGGTGTGAGTATTCTGTTCACAGCTCTTCTCTCAGTAGCAGTAGAAGTAGTCCGTGGTTGTTTGGTATTTGATTGCTTAATTCATGTTAGCATACAGGTTGCACTGTAATACCTAGATAAGGCAAGAGAAATCAATTTACATTCCAACCTCAACCAAATCAACAGATTTTCAATATATAGGCCAGGCTTTGATTTGCCATTGAAGTTATCACTGAAGTATGTGCTGTTATTATCAGTCATTGAGGGATGATTATATGAGAGCCATAACGAGATGAATTGGTGTCCTGCTCGATCATATCTGTGGCCACGTCTGTGCATCTAAGAATTTTGAACAGAGCCAATCACAGCAGTTAACACTAGAGCTACCAAGGCAGATGGCTGCCTGTTTCTGCAATGTCAAAGCTGCAGAGCTGAAGCTCCCTGACTGTTGTTTCTTTTGTGTTTATTTTATTCTTGTATGGTTATTTTATTAAAGTATAGAATACAAAAGAGAGCTGGGTATTTCTGCCTGCGGCGGCCAGAACAGTCATATTGAATGCATTCACCGTATGAAGGGTACTATAAAGTGAACTAATGACATTAATGAGTTGACACAAAATATTTATTTCAACTGTTTTTATTGATTTAGAAATAATTTATGATGCTTAAAAAACCCCAACTCTGATTCTATGGTCTGCAACGCTTCCATGGCGATGGATTCTAATCGGCCTCCTAGCTGAAAGAATGAAGATTAAACTGAACATTTTGATTCACCATCAATTTAAAACATTAGCCTGTTTATTTGTTATAATTCACATTAAACTGGACATTAGATATGGTGAACTGGACTTCTGCAGAAATATTTATGTCTGTCCTCATTCAGCTCTCCTTCTCTGAGCTTTGTAGCTGACAGACCTTTAAAACATAAATGAGACACATGTCACAACTTTTAACATTATCATCATTACCACTTATAGTTAAAGCTTCTTTGTAGAGACCAGCTCTGCTGCAGTAGCCTGGATTGCAGGACAGGATCTTGCTCTACTTTTCCCTCTCAGAGCTGGTTTGGGCTCAGCAGCTCCTCAGGCTGCTCTCTCATCTGTGTGCCCAGTAACTGTGATTCTGTCCTGACTTTCGAGACCAGTTTGAGACAGACATACTCTTTGGTGCTGATGGTTCTGGTGTGATGTGTGTGATCGTAGCTTTAATTGTTGTGAATTAACACAGGGTTTTAACCCTTTGAATAGTTGTAGAATTACAACATGTTTCCCATTTTCCCACTCTTGAAGATGTTTGTCAATGTGTTAGCTGGCTAATTTTTTTCCTAGTTGTTTGTTAATTAATGCTTTTGAAGGCTTTATCATTGAACTCATTTACTTGTTCAAGAAACCCCTTTCATGTAGCAGTTGATTTGTTCCAGTTTTGACTTTAAGGGGTGTATGGCTGTTGTTGAAGTTTTTAACAATGTGTTGGACTGAAAAAAACTTCAAAGTTGAATTTGGTAATCTGTGTCCCAAGTAAGAATGACTATTAATTTAGAAGAAAAAAATAGCTGAATATCTGATCTAATCTCCTATGTGAAGGTTGTCCTATAGCTGCCTGTTGTTTTGTATAGTTCTCCTAACATCCATTTATTCTTGAATTTTATAGGCAACTGGACTGGTAGAAATTCTTGAATACGTTTCACCTGTCCTCCGAAAGGCTTCTTCAGTTCTGACCAGACTGGGGAAAAGCTACTGTTAGTAATAGGTGGACAGTCTGAATGACAAACATGGCCATTCTTGTATTTACAGAATCCAGATTCCTGCTTAAGTGTTGAACATGCATTAAACTTGGTTTGTTATACTGCTGAAATGGGCTGTTAACACTGACACACACTTTACGGTTGATGTGATGAACATTTATTCCAGGTCATGCTTTTCCACCTTGCTAATGTAAGTCCAGTGCATGCTATACTTTCAGCACTGCACAACTGTTTATCAAGTCTAGCAGAAAAAAATGTGTATTTAATTGTTTTCGGCTACACTTACAACCCCCCCCTTATAGTCAAAGCAAATGTTACAACATACTGACACACCCTATACGTGTACGCATGCCCTGTGTGAATCACTTGCTCATCAGGGGAAGGGCAATGATCTGAAGCGATGTGCAAATTCTTCTGAAATTATTATCTGACACTGTTAAGACAATGAGATAAGACTTTCAGACGACCCCACATAACCCGAGATGTGCTCAGACACAGACTCAAAGGCTTGTCCCTGACCCTCGTACACTCTGCATGCACTTTATGGAGATTGCTCGCTCTTTTCATGACAGAACAAAAGGTCTGAGTGGCATCGTGAGAGTTGGAGCTGGATTAGGCCTAACCTCCGAGGGCTTTCTCCAAAGCCCCTTTTGTGCCTGTTTGTGAACAGGAACATGGCTCCCGGAGATTGTCTGTCTGCTTGCCTATCAGCCATCCATGTCCTACATGCTGTCTGCATCCCTGCTTCATTTAAAGGAGACTTCAATGTTCGTGTATGTGAGAGTATATTTACATTTAAATGTGACATTCAGGGATTCTTTTCTTTCCTTGTTCCGTGTTTCTTCTAAAGTCCGGCCTGTGCGATCAACATGGTGATTACTCTGAGGTCTCTCTATATTGTAGGGAAAAAAAAACGGCCTCTCTTCCTGTCTAATTGTGCCCTAATGACACAAGAATAGATAGCTGTGTTGATGTTTCCCAGAAGTCCTTGAAGTAACACTGGAAACCAACATCTCTGCCTTCATCTCCATCTGTATGTTTGAAAAGACAGCAGTCGAATAAACGATAGCATACAGGATTTCACTGCTTCCTCTATTTCCTCCGCCTTTCTAATCAACCAATTCAATTGGCCCACAGCATCCGGCCAGTTGTTTGTCTTTTCAGCTGGCTGAGAATACACAGAGGGAATCAACAAATCTCCACAATCATGGCTTCAATGTAATTGGCAGCCTCAGTCGGTAATCATGTCGTAGAGCTCCTCTGATAATAACAGTGCATCTCCTCTCCCTGATTATTGTCTCAGGGCATTTCAGTAAGATGTCATCTTCTCTTTACTCCGTTTTTCTTTGTACAGTGAAGGAAAGTAGGAGGGAGGGAGCCTCAGCAGAGAGGCAGTCGTGCATGAACAGAAAATTACCAGGAGAAATCACATTCCCTCTGCGTTTGATTTTAGATTTAGCAATTACCCTCTGCCCTTTATTCATCTCTGACACACTGTGGGTTATAAATGAACACACAGGTGGACTCTGAGCGTGTGTGCTTTTTTATGCCAGTGAGTCTGTTTGCATGTGTCTCTGTGATCAGCAGCCCTCTCCATCTTCTGAGAAGTTGACCTGGATTCTGGTGTCAAGTGCTTGCAGAGTCAGGGGTGGTGAGTGGGTGCCTCATTCATCCCGAGCAATGGCGTTTGACAGTATCGGTCCGCCATTAGAGCTTGTGATGGATGCTTCGCAGAGCAGGAACAGATGGGCAGAGGGCCGCTATGGATGAAGACATTCGTTGGCATACATTGTAGATGTACTGCAGGAAGTCATTCATCCAGAGCGGACGGTTACATAAGGAAGTGTATCGTTTTTTACAACTAATTGCGGTAAACGCAACATAAGATTAAGCTGATCTCCCGGGCGTGCAACCTTTACAAGCAAACCACAAGCAAAAGGAATATATCATTAGAATTATTCTAATGCAGACATGAGTCTACAAAGTACCAAAGATGCTGTCCTAAAATGCAGGACCAGTCAGAGCACTGAAGAGTGAATTTGTCTTATCAAACTTTACTCTTCTTTTCCATTTTAAACATTGCCCTGAAGAACCAGCTGTGCTTTACTGCCACAATGGAAGTATTATAGCTGCCAAGGGAACTGCTGTTTACAATTTCATTTAGCAGACGCTTTTGTCCTCAGTGACGTACATTTGAGAGTGAGTACAACACAAACAAGGATCTAGACAGGAGCGGACAACAGGAGTGAGCTAAATAAAAACAGCCTCCTTCAAGTTCAATTGGATGTTGGTGCAGTGCATAGAGGCAATGCACAGGGCATAAATAAGATTTGATCTCTTATTTTATCATTATCATTAGGGATGTAAATGTCAACTATTTTCCGTGATCCATCTCATAATAAGCTACGGATCGTATTGAGGTGTTAAAATGTTAAACATGCTGCATATCAACATGTGGAGCAGGCTCATATTCCGCGGACACACTGTCCTAAAAGTGAAGGCTCAGACTACAACATGTGGATTTACTGCAACAAGGGAACAGATCAGAAACATATTTCAGACTCACAGTGTCCAGTTTTCTGTCTACTTGTTCTTATTGAGAAAAAATAAGCATGTGTAGGTGGTCAGGTGTCAGCCGGGAGCGCAACCGGGTCATAATCAGTCCGGCGGTGGAGGAAAAAAAGCACTCTTGGAGACCTGTCACTCAGCTGCAACCCCCAACTGAGCATTTCCACCTTTAGTCAGCTGATTCACATCGAAACATGCTTTAAACGTAAAACGCCTCCATAATAGCTAAACGAACTATGAGACCACATGATGTTTGTTCCATGTGATAGAAAATTGAAACAAAAAAATGTGTTTGAGTAAGTAACTTAATCAATTAATCGATAGTCGATTAATTGTTGACACCCCTAATTATCATCATCGTCAACAACATCAAATATAGCTGTGTCCTAACCCAGGACGCTCGTACGCGTCACATAGCGCCCACCCTGTTGTCTGGCAATGAGATGGTACTGTCGATGGCTAATGTAGATAACTACCTGTCACTGCTAGCGCCACATAACTAGTACAGCTATCTCCAACAGTTCAAAGATAATTTCAAGTTTCAATGTGTTTGTCTGTTGCTTACTTTTGAGTTTAGGGGTGAGCCCGACTAAGGATTTGCTTAGTTGAATCTGATTCATCAGATTTTGCCCATAGTCGACGAATAGTCGAATGTTTGTTGTTTTTCCTTATTGACCCAAAGTCTGCATGATGGTGACCGCATGACAATATTACGCATATCCCTTTACAATTAAGAGACTCGTAGCTTAAAGTAAAAGGGACAACAGAATATTATAAGTATAAACTTAGATGTTTTAGATCTATATTGCACACAAAAACAACGAGGTGATGAAGGAGAGAAAACTCAAATAAGGCCACCATCCGTTAAACATGGAACAACGCGCCGTTATAGAATAAGGAATCAGGAGATATATAAACAGTGTTCTCTCCGCTGTGTGAACACTGTAGTTTGTCCAACTAAAGGCTAAACATTTGTATAATGTACAAAATCAAACCTGAACCAGCTAAAGGGTTTTTAAATCTCTTAACAGTACCTTTTGAAAAAGTTTTTCATCGCGTCTTTGTCCGCGTGAGTCTTTTCAAATTGTACGTGAGGAAAACCATCGTGTGTACGGGCAGACGTGCGCTCCTTGCTTTGTTGACTGTAAATCCTGTCTTTGAGAATATCCTCTCTGATGGCGTGGAGGTGGATGGGATGCTATGGATTGTTTTTGAGGCTCAGACAGCTTTGGGTATCCCTGCTCGTTCTTTTGGCCCCGTACAGTTTTTGTGTGGTCCGGTAATCCTTGATCTCACAGCCTTCTTCATGAAGCTGCTCCTCATCTTCATCACTATTTTTTAGGATCAACTGAAGTTTTATTTCCTGACATTTTGAGCTGCCATGAACGTAGAAAGATTTAAAGGTCAGCTGAGGTACGTCTGCTCCACAGGTCTCCGCTAAATGGTCCACCTTTAATTACCAGGGGAGATTTAATTACCACCTTAAGGAGATTTAACACTTCAAGAGCTATTCTCAGAATTACATTAAATAAGTTTATATTTATATAAAAATAGGCTATATGAGACACTATTTTTACGGGAAACAGGAAAATAATGTAAAATTAGACATTGAGCACCCCCATGGTTTGAATGGAATGATCCACATTTCATATGCAAATATTCGACTATGAGATTGGCAGTCGACTAAGGCTCGTTAGAACAAATCGTCGAATATTCGACTATTTGGGGTCACCCCTAATTGAGTTTAAGCCAAATATTATTATGTAACAGTGAATTATTACCATTTCATTTGAATTGGTTTGCAAAGAATTATGGGTTATGTTGGGCCACAAATGATGCCCCTATTGTATCCTCTGCATCCAATCATCATCATCATTGTCATCCTCAGTGGCATCAGTATCATTTATTGATGATGAGGAGTTCAGAGAGTTGGGTCGATACCTTCTTTGTAGTAGTGGAAAGTGTAGCTGACGACTTTTGGCTCTCTTGATATTTGAGCACCTGGCTTTGTTTCATTGGCAGAGTATAGAGGGTGGGAGGGAGTGTAGACCTGGATGGGGGTTAAGTCAGGAGCTGTTCTACAGCAAGCTACAGCATTCTGAAGTTAATGCAAGCAGAAACTGACAACCACTGAAGAGTTATGAATAGTAAAATGCTGTTCGGGGTTAGTTGAAGACCAGTCATCCTGCTGCATTATGGATCAGCTGCAGATGTTTGAATGTGCATGCAAGGAGGCCTGCTAGTAAGGAGTTGCAGTAATCAATGCATGACATTAGGAGAGCCTGGTATTGATCTTCGGTTGCACAGAGAAACTGTTTAAGAGCGTTAAAGAACAGCTAAGTCATGGTCACTTGTGTGAGACAACAATAGTGCAGAGCTAGCTGAGGATCAAGCATTAGCGTACTTTGTTTTTGGGTTTGTGCTCCTCTGTTGATGTTTCTGAGATATTTAACAGGAGCTTTTCGGGAGGAGGGGTTGGCTCATTTCCAGAACAACTGACCTGGTATTTAAAACTGTAGAAAACATGGATTAAAGCAGCTTCAGTTTAAAAATCAGTCTGTTAGAGGGAGGGACCAAATAAATCTGTGTTTTAGTAAAAGATATTCATCTTGTTTATTTGTGTTCTCTCTCAGTTATGACCGACTGTTTAACCACCAAATAAGATCAAGTTTTCTGTCAAACATTCTTTGACACAGGCGATCAAGATACGATAGCACCACATCACTATTATACAGGGTTATGAGAGTGTAACTGCAACTAAACGTATCCCGATTAGTGCTCCAAAACACCCAATGCCCAGTTAACATTATTCATTGAGCAGTTTCCTCCTCAGAGTTTTACTTGAATTGGTCACATCACACATTTTTTTGTCTTTTAGGTCCAGCCTTTGTTTGTACGTTTGTTTCGCTGTATCATTTCTGTGTGTTTGCACGCCCAGAGCGAGAACCCCGCAGTGTATGCATGTGTGTTTGCTCTCCTGCTCGCTTGTTTGCCCCCGTTTGCACGGATGAATACAAATCGGGGCCGAGTTCCTTATGGCTAGAGATGCTATAGTGAGTCAGATTTTTACCCCCCTCTTTCCCCGTCATGTCTCTAATCTCTTAACACAGACGTCACTCTGCTCCTGGCTGGCTCTCGGTGTTACTCATGTTCCCTGACGCAGCCCGGAGTACTTTGACTTTGCGCTATGAGTGATACTGTCACCCCTCTCCTCAGCGTTTTCTTGTGACCCTCGATAAAGGCCGATGTGTGAGTGCTGCCGGCCTGTTGTCTCCAGCGATGAGCATCATGTGCAGATTTGCCGCTTTGTGTTTGCTACTTGTTTTGTTGTTGTTTCCTTTGACCCCTGGGTTCAGCCCCAAGTAGCTTTGCTGCTGTTGGTGTTGCATCTCTTTTCATCTATGTCCGCTCTTTTCCCTGTCCACCAAACCCCGGCTTTTTTTTAGCTCTAAAGTCCGCCTCATTTTTTACCCTGCTGCCGAGAAGAAGTCAAAAAGAAGTAGAGGGAAATTAGCTCTGCAGCTCTTTTGCATCCCTCAGCATGTCCTTTTTACCTCTCACTCCCATTCCTTCTTCCGTCCCTCTCTCCATTTCCCCTCCTACTTTCCTCCACTCATCCCCCAATCTCAAACTCACACCTTTTGCCTTAACCAAGCTTATCTCAGCCCTGGAAAACATTCATTCTACGCCACTCTCCCCTCCTCCGTCCGGTCCTTTTCTCCCCTCATCTGCTGTCCTTCTCACCTCTCCTCGCTCTCTTCCTTTCTCCTCTTCTTTCCAATTTCCTCTCCTCAAATGAGATGTTGTGTTCGGACGAGAGTGTGTACATTCCTTATCACCAGCTCCTGTCCGGGTATTAGGTGGGGGAAATGGGCCTGTAATGAAACAGAGAGTACTGCTGTGCAAACACACACCCGTAAGGTTTGTTGGTATTTTTTTGTGTGTGTGGGAAAATGTATGTGTGTATATGCTTGCGTGTGTGTGTGCACATTCTGGCAAGTGGCTGATTAAGGTCATCCTCTTTCTCGTCTCATTACTTTCGCCACTGTCCTCTCTTGTCCCATCCTGTCTCGCTTCTGCAGCCTCTTCCTGCTCCTTCTGTCTCTCAACATTTTCCTCTGATCATGCCTCCCACTGTCTGTCTTTCTGCCCACTGCTTCATTCTCACTGGATGTTCCTGTTTTTCAAATGTATGGTTTTCAAGTTTCAATCTTGCACAAGTTATTTGGTGTGAAGCAGTGTGTGTACCTGTCTTCTTCTGTATGTTTGCAGAGTTGTGTGCATGTCTGTCTGTCATTTCTCACCACCCACACAGCCCCTCCTCTTCTCTCTGAGCTGTCTTTGCTCCTCTGTTCCTCATGCATAGCACACATGTGTTTAGCAGCAACAGCAGAACAACACAAGCTCCATCTGTGGGCACACTCCAGCTCAACACACTGCTGTTTTGTCTGGCATGACAACTGAATGTCTCTTGTGTCTTGCAGAGCTTGTTGGGCTCACACTAAGCAGAATGGGCTTTTGTCTTAAGCAGTGACAGTCTATCTCTACGAGACCAGACTTCTTTCATTACCTTTTTGGCATGTGCTCATCAGTCTTCTGGAGGGGTCCTAGAATAGCCTGATACTTTAATTGGATAGCCTTAATCTCTTAAGAAGCTGTAATACCAATTATAACGTGTCCGATTGGTAAATGATAGCCAGCCTTACCTAAAAGACGGTGTCAACTCAAGACTTTTAGCCACTGATCTTTAAAAAAAATCATGTTGAAAGACATTATCTGTATAAGGTCTTCATTTAGACTTTGTATTTGAAGTTGGCATAAAGCAGGGGCTCTCAAACTTTTTCTCAAACAAGTTCCTGCATCTTTAGAATGATTTGGAGCATGGTTTGCTACAAAATACAGAATTGCAACCTCAGTGTGAGACATAGGGGATATGAAAAATAAATCATGTCCCGATTTTTTGGGGGCAAAATCATGATCACGATTTTATCACGATTATTTCATTTAGATTATTCAGACTGTTTTACAAGTAATTTACCAGTAAAACAAACCAATTTACCCATTTAAAATCATTGCTTTAAAAGGATAAAAGGATAAAAGATCATTTAAGACAGGATAGTGTTCGAACACTTTTTTAATTTAGTTAAGCCATTTAGAAAACTTGTGCCAAGTACAATTAACATCAAACAAAAATATTGACATGCATAACATCAAGTTCTTTTTGTCATAGTCTTTTTCTTTTCTTAACTCAAAATGAAAAAAATACTGAAACACAACATTAAAGTAAGGTGCACACTTGCTGGGGGTCATGTCCTTAGCAAGATAAAATGTTACTGCTTCAGTTACATCTTTCCAGTGCTTACTTTTCTCATACGAAGTGCCCTTATCAAATGCCTGTGTCAGAGTTGTTTGTTTTGCCTGTGTGGATGGCGGCACAACACCGGTCTCCTCGCCTTTTAACTTTCTGCATACTGTTCCGGGTGGTTCAATACGGTTAGTTGTGTTTCCATCCGAGGTGCGGACCTTCTTGTTGCAAACTTTGTAAATAACAATTGTTTGTGTTGTGTCGCTTTGGGAAAATCCAAACCAGTTCCATATTACCGAGGTAGAGTTTCTTTTAGGGACCAACTCCTCACTTTCGCTTTCATTAGCAGCCATGCTTTCTCTCACGTAGTTGGGGCAAAAGGGGAGGGGGGATAAACAAACCAAGACACTGCCTACAGCTCGCTCTGATTGGTTTATCCGTGTGTCTGTAGTGCTTACATGAAGCGGACTAACAAATGGTGTGATTCGGCAGAGAGAAAAACAACTTTGGATGCGGCTGTGCATGGGCACACAGACTTAAGGCACAGACACGGCACAACGAGGGATAGAATGTGCACTACAGATGGTTCTACGATCTCTGTGCTTTGCCAGATAAGTCATCACATTCTAATCCTTCACGATCTAAGATTGGCATATCGCACGCTTCTAGTGTGACATGGAACACAGGAAACAGCTCATCCGCTTATTGTGTGTATCACACAGGTACAAGCATAATGTGTCACTTTAAAAGGAAACAGCTTTATTTAGAGTATATTAACTACATTAATACGCTCTGAAGGAAGCTGAAACAAATCCTGAATTTGCACCTTGAAGACCGATGCAGCTCAAAAGAAAGATATAGAGAGCTACAGGGATGGAATGAAAAAGGCTGGCGAGATTGTGTCAGGTTAATAAAAGCTCATGGCTCAGGGGAGAGCTTGTTTTGGCTCCACAGTGCAGTAGGTGTGTGCACCAATAACAGGAAAGTGTTGCTCAGGGTAACACATTGAAATCTGCTCAGCCTCCAGCTCATTCTGGGGTCAACGTGGTTGCCCAAGGCGGTGGATTTCAACATTAAATCCTCCTACAGGGTGAATAACTGGTTGCCCAGGGAGACGACTGCGAAGTTCCACACTGACTCGTACCGCACAAGCAGAGAGGAGGATGGTTCATCTCTGCCAAACGCGGGTTGTTAGCCGCCCTCCTGTTAATTTAGCCTTAGGTTAAACAGAATGGTAACACAGGTTGTACTGAGCTCTGTACTTTCTGTGTTTACAAACGTTCCCGTCAAGTGAACGTCGCTCGGCTCAGTGGGTCATAAACAGCTTCATATAGTGATGAGTGTAAGTGTGGGTCGTGACGTACTACTTATATGTCACAGATGAATAAGTGTGCCACCTTATCTTTCCTGTAGTGTAAGGTAGTATAGGGTGAAAACTCCAGGAAAAGATGTAATGTAATGTTATATGGTGTACTGCATCAGTGAAAGGACTTGATGTGCATTCATTTTGAAGATCTGTATCTGTTGTGAGACATTTTAAGGTTGAAAAATACAGTCATTGTTTCATCCATAGTCATTCTAGTTCTATTAATCCTTACATTTTTTGTAGCATTTAAAACTATCAATGTATACCAAAAATACAGTTGTAATAAAATGTTAATGACATTTCAATGATAAAAAAATCAAACATGTTAAAAAAGTCTGCTTTTAAAATGACAAAAACAATTGGGGCGTGTCCCATGTGTGGGGGGGTGTAGTCCTCATTGCGGTGGTTTCTGGTTTGATTCCCGGCCTGAACCAGCCATCCTCTCGATCAAGTAAAAATGCCCCAAAAATTTAACTTACATTTTTCAAAAGTAGGCAAAAAAATGTTAAAGAAAACGTGTAAGGGTAGTAAGGCATGGCTTATAAAGAAAGCAGAAATGTATATGTGCCCATTCATTTTAGTACATCCATTCAATAACATCTCTGTTAGGGGTCTGTCTGTACTGCAGCCAATAACAACCCTGCAAAGCTGCTCTGCTCCATCTTAAAGTCTAATTCTGGACTTTTAAATCAGAAATCAGCTTAGATCACACAAAGAGAAGCTGAACAGATATATTATCATAGATCTTCTCCAGCACATACAAGCACTGCAAGATAACTTAATGAGATTATTGATATTACCATTTGTGTGTGAAATTAGCACTTAACATCACATGTGACATCACGTGAGGAAGCAGAATTTAACAAACAGAGATTGACAACAAGATTGACAACTTTGCAGTGAGAAAAAAAACAAAAGCAGAGTACATAATAATAAGTCAGGATGAAAGAAAAATGTAGTCTATCCTTCAGCAGGAAGAAAAACTTCCTTTTGACAGAGATTATACCTGTCAGATTTAATATGTATCAACAGAACTGTACTAAGTAACATTAGCCTCAGGGGCTCTAATGTGAACTGGTGCTTGGAAACATCTTCAGCAGCTCGCTTTCCTGGAGGACTCCTCTCCCAATGAATGTTGTTGTAATCATCTGGAGTTTAAATCCTAAACTCCAGACATATTTGATGTTAACCGTCAGCCCAGACTAGACTGGGAGCTGTTTAAGAGGTTTATGTCTGGATCTGGAAAGCGCTGATGATACCTAGAAATCTGCAATAGACACCAATGCTGACTGAAGTACCAAACCAGATTACCCCTGGAAAGACGCTCTGACAGTCAAACCTCAGCCTTTGACGCTCACAGAACTTTTAAAACTTCAATCTCCTTTATTAAACTTAATGGCAGTTTAACAATAGATTAAAAATCATATTATGTAGGCTTTTCTAAATCACAGCATCCCATTTATATTTACATCTGAGTTTGTGTATAGTATTGCAAACAATTCGGATTTTGATATTTCATCTGTTAGTTTTTGTTGCTTGTTTCTGTTCAGGCTGTTGCCCAAAAGACACTTAGTCTCTGACACTGCGTTTTGGACATGGTGGGATCTGGCGCTCCAAATTCCTGATTGAGGCCCCTGAGTGTGCTCAAACCCTGAAACAAACTTGGCATCTGTTCAATTAAGCACATTAAACTGTTTCTGTATCACCCTCTGCTCTCCCATGTAGTGCCATCTCTCTCGATGATCTCTTGAAAAAACGAAGTGGAGTCGTCTGATGGTTTGCCCAATTCCTGACATACCATGCAGTTTTGGTTTAACTTATTTAATTCCAGCATTTCTGACTCAACAGTGTTGATTAGTTTGAAGTCTGTGTTTATAGATGCTCAGTTTTTTTTCTCTCATTATATTTCCACCTGGCTTCAAACTGATGTGTATATCAGATACTGTCTTGGGAAAGAGGAGAAAGAGCTTTTGCCAACTTTTGGGCTTCCTGTTTATCCAGAGGTGTTACCATTGACTTATATTAAACATTCTGGAGCTAAGTCTTCCTTTTTCATTCACTAATGGTTGTTCACTGTCCCTGAAATAACTTGAAAATTGAGAATAGTTTTGCAATTATAGATGATGTCAATAATTGGACTGTTGGCTACATTTCTTTGTAGATGCTTCAATTTAAACATTGATAAAAAGCTCAATCTTGGTCACATGATAGCTGATTGGTTCTGGTGCATCACAGCTATGGCTTTATGCTAAGATCCTGACAGAATCCTGACAACACAGAAATGAAACATCAGACATAAAGAGAGCTAATGTAGCTGTCTAAAACAAAGCACAGGGAGGGGTTTTGATGCTGAGAGAACTTGATCACAGCTTGTTTTAATCTTGGATACAGACACGTCTCTGCCATAATGCTGTGTGCAGGTTTCATAACTCGTGCGTGTAATGTTCATCTGACCAGCTGGACTTTGATGAAAGATTTCCCATGAAGCCAATCAGTGTGAAGTCGATTACTTCAAAGCCGGTTTGTGATAAACGATCAGAGAGTTGTTGTCAGTGGATGACACACAAACAAAAAGTGCTGTTTCCTGAGCTGCTCAGCATCCTCCCCTCTCCTTCTTTGGCGGTTAATATGTCTCATCCCTGAGCTCGCCATCTTTCTCTCTCTCTCATCTCCCTTGTCATTTTCAAACCTTTGTCAGAAATGTCGATCACTGGCTTCTGTAGTTGCCTTTATATTTGCAGCATGACCGGGCCTCTGCTGTCGCTGGAGGATACTAAAAAGGAACACCCATGAATAATTTACAGCAGGCAGGAATATGTAAACGGGTAAACAGACACAAGAAACAAAATGCAAGCAATTGCAGCAGCCTGCATGAATTAATTGCTTGGTAGAGTCCTCTATTCTCTTTATTGGAGCTCTCTGTCCTTCACGGCTGATTCGGGGTCAGCAGACTGGGGATTTCTGTTGCTTGATAAGTGATGGCGAGCCTTGTGTTGCATTACAATTTCATGCATTTGTTTGCCTGGCTTTATGTAGTTCTGTTTTGTTCTACTTAGCTGAATAGTAACACATTTTTGCTTCAGTCTCTGCACAAAAGCAGCACCACTAAATCTGCATCTTGTTCCTCAAAGAATCAGTAAGTGCGAGGCCCCAGTATTGCAGTAATTGGACTGTTCATTAGAGGAACGCTGACTCTGCAGTTCTCTTTTTAGTACCAATAAGTAGATTCTTGTGTTATGAGGTTTCTGTGCATGATACATTTTTACTCAGGGGCTGTGATGAAACATCTGTGTGGTAAACAATCTTGTAATTGAATTAATTCTTCAAATCCCAGGAATCAGTTTAAGCGGAATTATTGCAATCACAGGTGTAAGAATAAGATAAATAAAAAAATGAAGCATCAAAAAAATCTAATAGTAGAGAGAGCTTTTCTTATAACTAGTCAAAGTACAACAAAACAGAGAAGTGAGTCAACACAAGTGCAAAACATCAAGGCATCCATGTCAAAATGTATTATTATTATTATTATTATTATTATTATTATTATTATTATTATTATTATTATTATTATTATTATTATTAACATTTATTTAACCAGGTAGGTCAATTGAGAAACAATTCTCATTTACAATAACGACCTGGACGAAAAAAAAAAAACAGTATATTGCACAGTTGATAATGAATACTGTACAGTACATATTTATATTGCATGACAGATGTAAATACTGGATATTGCACAGCAGACTTTGTTGATTGCACCATAAAATATGTACTGTGTGGTAGAAAATATATGATATAGTTATAATGTATATTGCATGTTTGATAATATAAGTTGCACAGTTAAAAGTGTATATTTCTTGGTAAATAAGGTATATTGCACATAAATTTAAATCCCGCAGTAGATGAGGGTGAAAAAAGTATGTTACACATTTGATATGACTGGATAGTAGAGAAAGCATCTTGCACAGTGTTTATTGGATCTTGGATGTTGTAAGTCACACGATAAAAATGTGTATTAGAGAGTAAATAATTCATATTGCATTGTAAAAAATGTATATTGCATAGTAGAGAATTTTCTCATTCAAATATGTATTGTTCTGTAGATAATTTATATTGCACATTTTGCACCAGGAAAATATTCTCCATATCCGTAACCGGCAGAGGATGTGCTGAAGCATCTGTCAGTGTGGGATAGGCATGGGGAAGATGGGACATGACCGACTGGCCCCAATTGAAATTGTCTCCAGATTTTGGGGAAAGATGATGTGGGCCCCAGACAAGGCCCAGGTGGCTCCCTGGTCGCCTCATATAAGTTTCCTGATCATAAATAGCCAGGGCTGCAGTTCAGGGTGGAGGTGGTTTGTCATCAGGCCAGCTGGGGCTCCGACTCCCTGACGAGAGGGGAATTTATCACTGTACAGCGATAAGACAAGGCTATTATTGTTGCTGTCCTCCTCCTCCTCCTCCTCCTTCACATCCCTTTCCTCTGCCTCCCTCTTGTAAGAGGCACATTGCCTCTTCGTTTTCTTTCGAGTTTCCCCTCTGCTCTCTTGTCCTCTCTTCCTCTGTCCTTCTTTCCTTTTCCTGGTCTTCTTTCATCTCTATACCCTTATATCATATCCCCTTAACATCACTACAGTTTTCTGCTCCCTTTTACCACCCTCCTTCTATCTCTCTTTCTCTCAGCACAGGGACGATTTTATCAGAGAATTAATGACTCCTCAGGACGATGATAATCAGAAACGTGCTACAGGATAATGGCTGCATCAGGTTTCTAAACAGGAACAGTATTCAGGTATTCAACGCTGCAGAAGCATCAGATGGCTCTTACGAAGAGAAGAGAAAGAGAGAGAAGTAATATAAGATAAAAAGTGTACAGAAACCAAAAATGCAAGAGAGAGAGAGGTATAGAGAGAAAGAAAGAGAGGTGATAAAAGAGGAAAGTAAAGTGAGAGTGTGTGTGTGAGGGAGACTACAAAACAGAAACTGAGAGAGCTGATAAATAGAGTGAGGTTATTTGGGGGTCAGTGTCATCTCAAGTGTTCCAAGGCTTCTGAAATACGATTTGTCTTCATCTCTTAGCCAGACAAAGCTAAACCTTCCATTTTTCTCCTCCTCTCTCTTTCCTCCTCTTACACCTCTGTAGCTCCTTGTCTTGCTACTCCCACAAGAAAAGTTTCTTTGCTCCGTCGCTTTTCAATTTTTGTCTATGCATTTTTGGTTCGCATAGACTAGAAGCCTGGGACTTGACTCTCAAGTTTGTCTCGTGCATGTTTTTTTGGATGCAGGCTGGGTGTTGCCTCCTCTCTCTCATTGTCTCCCTGCTCAGCAGCTCGGCTGTCAGCGGTGCAGAAGATGGATGAATTATCACCAAGAGGTCTCCTCTAGCTCTCTCACCTCATTTAGATGCTCTGTTTGGCTCTGACTCTTTTCTAACGGCACGACAGTGAGATAGCCCAGCACCAAGGCCCCTCTCGCTTCCTCTTGTTTCTTTGTTTACAAGTATATGCTAATGAGCGAGGGGGTCTCAGGAAGCATGCAACCCCTGCATGCTCACTCTCATTCCTCCCCATGGTGACACATCAACTGTGACAGTTGCGATTCTGCAGGGGCATGGAAAAGCCTACATATCTCCACTGCTGTGATTGGAGCAGCTGCCTCTGGGTGTCAGTGGTAACTCTGGGGATTGTGGGTATTCAACACCCTCAAGACTAAGAAATCTGGTCTCATTTGACCTTTGTGTGAGCGTGTTCATGGATGCTCATACAATGTTCAGACTCATGAAGTTCAAATCTCAAGCACTCATTGTAATCCACATGCAGGAGTTAAATGAGCACACCTAGATTTTAAAATCACCTCGTGTCATTGAACCGGACGGAAATACTTCTCTTTTGGCTCTATCGTCTCCATGGCAACCCATAGTAAAGCCAAAGCACACATTATGGTCCTCTAGACAGCCGGCAGAGTTCACAGAGGCCTTGAGCACTAAGCAGCAGGAGGAGATGGGCAGAGGCAGACAGCCATTTAGAGGTGAGCTAGGCGAGTGGGCTGGCAGGTCGCAGAGGGATCAGACTGTTTTGCTCCAAAGCCTTTGGCCAAAATACCAACTAGGCAGGAGATTGATAGAAATATATTGGCCTTTTTTTTTTACTGTTTGTCCAGTATGACCTAAGTGTCCTGCTAAGTAGAAGCTGAAAAGATCCGTCCTACGCGAGCTGGACTTTCAAGCACTGGAGAACAGCCAGTAGAAGTGCTTAAGACTTAACACTGAACATTTAATGAGCTCTATCTCTGTCTTGTTTGTTTGTTTTTTTACTACATACACACCATGATATTTAGACTGACTTGCCTTTGGCTTTTGGGCATGTTTACCGGACAACACTGAGTTAGATGTGAAAGAAAACCTCTCAGCAGCACATCATTTTTATGAAAAAGTTAGAAGTTGAGAGCACTACCTTACTGTCTTAGCCATTTAATCAAGAATCACGATCCAATGATAACTTAATGATTCACATTTGAACACTAAAGTTAGGACTTACGAGTGAAATTATTAGTCCAGAGGACCCTGAGTTAGCTTGTGTCTTGTTGATTTTAGAGTTTTAGCCGAGGGCAAAGAGCAAAGCGGGTCCAGCAGCATGGCTTGTTCTAAATTTCACAGACCAGGTCTCAAAATCACCCTTCAGTGTCCACTGTACTTCTCATTTACAAGACAGACAGGCTTAATAATTAGTGCCTGCGAAACCCCTGAATATAGCAGACTCACACAAAGAATGACTTTATCAAACACTCTGCAACAGCCAAAAGACTTGAGGAGGGGCAGCAAGCCTTTCGGAGCTCAGCTTGCTTACAAGTTAAGATTTCTTCTTCAGAGTTCATCAGCCAAAAGGGGTGAACTATTCACAAAGGTCACCTCCTCTTCAGTACAAAGGTTTACTGTAGAATGAACAAAACTGTAGGCGCTGGTTTGGCCCTGTTGTTTAATAAAAAAACATGACTTTATGGCAGCGGTCGCTGGATCGACTACCAGCCACGAACTTTTGCTACATGTCATATCCCACTCACTCTCTCGCTCTCTTTCCAAGTACATGTCTTCCCTCAGCAGTCCTGTCAATAAAGACACAAAATGCCACAAAATATAGAAAACTGAACACAACCAATAAAAATACTGCAAAAAGAAGCTTCATGTCAAAATTTGTGTCCTCCCAAAAAACTCTTCAGGGCTTGTCAAACTTATCATCCATCTGTGAGACATTAATGAAGTCTAGAAATGATTTCCTGTCTGGTCAAAAATGTATAGAAAACCCTGATTAGCTTGAGTACAGGTTGAATGTGAGACTCATGTTGGCTGATTCAAGAGTTAAGTGTGGCAGTACACTTTAATAGAGTTTACCTCTGATTCAGGTCAGCCAAAGTAAAAATGTAAACAGACATTATAAGGCAAAAATGTCCTTTTACATGTGTTTACTCTGTTCTGCAGTATTCTTGTATGTGTGTGCTGTTCCTTTCAGCAGACCTCACACACTGATCCCAGCCATAGATTACCTAACCCACCTACTCTGATATGCAAATCTGTTATAGATTATCATGCTCCAAACATTTCCCTCTAGTCATCAGTGTATCTCTATGCGTGTGTGCTTCTGTTACATGTGTGTGTTTGTAGTCTAATACTTTGACTGCAATAAGGTCATTGCACTTTCTTTCAGGTGTTCTATTAATCTTTTCAGTGAGCTTGGCCTCCAGGGCTGTGATTTTATATTTGCTTCTATCTAAGTCGTTTTTTCTTTTTGTTTTTGTTTTTTGTTATTGGAAATTTCCTAAGTGGCAGCTTTAGTGAGCTGTTAGTGGAGTGCAAAACATTACAGGAGCTAAGAGGAGAGGGTAGAAGAAATGAAAGAGAGAGTAGGACCCCTTTGCCCCTGACCCATATTACAGCACATTAAGCATCTCTGCAATGTCTTTCTCTCATAGCTCTGCACACCCTGGGGGCTGAAAGCATTCAAAGTCTCTAATACATGCTCTTTCTTTCTCTTCTTCCATCAAGTTCCCTCCATCCCTCCCTCTGCCTCTCTGTCAAGTCTCTTTGTCTGTTTATCTCATCTCTGAAGCCTTGTTATGCCTCTTGTCTTAATGCACTTTCTCGCTCCTCACAAGGCTGTGTTGTTAGAGCTCAACTAAAGGCTCAGCGAGTGCAGTACTCATAGCCAGGCCTATTCATCAGTGGCACAGCAGCCCACTACTCTGCCTCATTACTGACTGGCTAATGGCACAGATCAGTGCAGTTTATTTGCTATAATTAGCTAGCTCCATTTGGCCAGCAGAGCCTCAGTGAAGCCTGCTAAACTTATGCTGCCCCCTGCCATGCCACCCTGCATATGAGTGTGCACAAATAGTTGGCTGTTATAGCAAGAAGTATCATTAAGGATCTATACTGGCTCATCAGCTTTGCATCCTCCATTGCCTTGGGTCAACCATGTCTTATCACACCACGCCTGACTGCAGGGGAAAAGTGCTATGAGCCTTATAAAACTTTTTATAAGCTCTGTACTTGTAAATTTGAAGAGTATATTGAAACTGCCTCTCATAGAGATGTGGATACAGCATGCAAGGGAATGAGCGAGAGGCTAAATCAATCAGTCAATGGCTGGCTGAGCAATGAGTGATTGAAGGGTGAACATGTGAGCAGGAGGGAAATGGTTGTTTTATTAGCTTCTCTCTCACGTCTTTGCATCCCGTTTATCTCCCTCCCCCAGCCTCTGTGGGTGTTCCAGTCTCCTCATCTTGACTTCTAATTTAATCTCCACTCTCACGTTCTGTTCCCCCTCCTCACTTAATCTCTCTGTCTTTCACTCACTTTTGTGTTCCTAAAAGCGTCAGCCCGTTTCATCATCTTATGAAACTTTAATCTCGCTCCACAAGCAGAAGGAGAAGGGGTGTAGTTGTAGTTCTCCAACCTTCATGTTGGTTCAAGCTCACTGGGAGCACAGCCTACGTCAATGAATGGAAGTTGCGGTGTACTCACTATGTCAATAATTTAAACAGGTGACCCTGTTGTTGAGCACTCATCCATTCCTCATCTCTTCAGACCGTTATTCCTCTGTCTGAATTCATTATTATAGTTTCTCCCAATTTTCAGCCCAAAATACTGAGTCACTGTACTTAAAGCTCCTTTGAGGATATTTTATCTGTTTATGAAATCAACTGTAATTAAAATCAAAAGCCTCTTTATTACCAACAAAAGCAAACAAGAGCATCTGCATCATAATAGACTATTTCTACATAATTATTTTAATGTCTGAAACCACTGCTTAAGGGTAGCTATCAAAATAAAGTGATTAACTGCATCCTGCCTCAACAGCCTTTCCCCTCCCTCCAACAAAGATTCTCAATACGTTATTCATTTGACTATAAAGAGAGCAGTTTAATGCACAAAAAAAAAAATCAGAAAAATACAACTTTTTCTATGGACAGCCAAAGTTTAAATATACAAAAAGTTCCTCACGGGAGCATTTAGTAAAGTTTAGGTATCTGAAGTCAGCCAGAGTATTTATTCCTCCTACACCTAAGTTTCAACAGAAATATCAGTAGTCTGCTTTCCACTCTTTGTATTTTAAAACAGACTTGGTAGCTTGAAGCACTGAAAGGAATTATTGACTCATTTTCATTCTCATTGGCATCCTAACATCAGGACTGATCAACCTCAGTGGATGGTCCAGTAACACTGGAGAGACAGCTCCTGGGTTATTCATCAGTGCTTATTACACAGCTGTGTTAAGGGGTGGTTTGGTTTTGTTAAAGTGGGGTTGTATGAGGTACTTGTCAATAGTAAGTGTATCAGTCACAGGGTATGCCGGTCAGCTCGGCCTCTTTGTTGAGAAAGCGGTCATTGAACCGGGAGCTGAGCTATCAACTGGTGCAGACAGGGTCAACTCTACCTGGTAATTTCAGCAAATTTTAGCAATCCCCTACTAAAGCACTTCTCTCAGCACTTTGCTGTCCAAAATCTCAATTGGTTTTTGTGCTATTCTCAGAACACAGAAGTGTCCTTCCACCTGCTGTGCAGTGATCAGCCAATCGGGTCCATGATGTACAAGTCACTAATACATATTTTCATCTCAGTTTGACTTAATTTTAAGAACCTAATGTCCGATATTACTCAGTGGTTGATTGCCTGGCTTCTGTTCCAGTTCACTTCACTTTTCAGGACATCTTTGGCAGAAGTCCTTCTTTGCTATCTGCTGGTTACATCCTCCACCAAAAGTTGCCCATTTCTTCCTGAGGTGTATGTCATTCTCAGACGATAGCTGATGGGTTGATGCATGATCGCCCGGGACACCTTAAGCAAGATGAATAAAGAATAAATCCCAAATTGTTGATAAAGTTGGAGCAAATCAAGACTCCTTCCAACCTAATGAAAGATTTGGGCAAAACTAATGTTTATTGGTTGCAGCATTTCTTTAAATTTAGTTTGAATTAAGAAAAGTTTAGTTTTATTGTCTCCAAAATGATTGATAGCATTGCACAGAAACAGCTTGTAGAAAACATCTAGAAGGTTTTTTTTTTTACTTCTATTGCTATTATCTGTAAGCAATTTTTACACTTATACCTCAATGTAATAGTTAAGCTAGTACTCCTACTTTTTCCAGGGTTATGTTTCAAGCAAATATCTACTATTCTACTTAAGAATGAATGTGTGTGTGTACGTTTGCCTCTTCAGGGTAAACTTGCTTGCTAATGCAAGCAGCCTGCCACTCTAAACAGCGCATCGATATGTTTCTCTGTGGACAAGGTGGAGAGGTTAATTTGCTGTGAAACCACACATTAAAACACACATGGCAGATAAGCTAAGCATCTTTGAGTGAAGTATGGTTTCTGCTGGGCCAGAGGTTGTTGTTGTTCCTGCCTCTCTAACACGACTTGCCTCCAGGGATTCTAGTGTTGTAAAGACAGAAAATGTGCATTGGGCCGCACTTAAGAAGGCAGAGAAAGTGAGGAAGGTCGGGGGCAAATGGCTAACAGGAGGGTAACAAGTCTGCAAAATCTCAGTTCAGTGTCATAACTCAGTGCAACAAAACTGAAGCAACAACAGCAATAGAGCTTACCAGGTCACCCTTTCATCAGTTAAGTGAAGAAAATGTAAAGCTGCAGAATTCACATAATCATCAAAGATTTGTAATAAGAATGTACATATACTTCACCTAGTCTGACAAAATCTAGAGTCTTGCTGAGCGGTGTTGACAGCAGAGAGAGAGAATGAGACATAAACAGAATGAAGTCATCCGTCAGGCCTGCCTGATGTCAAAGACAGAGGCGAGTGGTTACTGTGTGGGTGTCTTTTCTGCACAAATTAGGTCCCATGATACCAGATGTTGTTGAGCTTCATTTATAAACCAGAGTCTACTAAGTGTTGTTGCATCCAAGTAACATAATGTCATATAGCTACCATGAGCCAGGAACCAGATTTATAATCTATAATAATTTATAGACCAGACATTGACTTCAGATGGCTTCACTAGTTTATACAACATATGGGACCCAGAATAGCATCTTTAAGGACAACATTAAATCACAGTCAAATTGAAACCACAAAAAAAAAAAAAAAAAAAGTGTATATATTGAAAGATACTAGTTAGGCAGCTAGATTAAAAGCAGACATTGATTAATACTGACACACAAAGAGATAGATGCATTGACTAAAAAGCTCTCTGGTTTAATACAGCAATTTAAGTTGGCATTTCAAAACAGGTATTGGAACATCCGTCCGTCCATCCATCCATCCATCCATCCATCCATCCATCCATCCATCCATCCATCCATCCATCCATCTATCCATCCATCCATCCATCCATCCATCTATCCATCCATCCATCCATCCATCCATCCATCCATCCATCCATCCATCCATCCATCCATTCCCAGTCAGGGGCTGGAGCCTATCCCAGCTGTCGTTGGGCAACAGTTGGCAGGTTGCCAGCCTATCACAGGGCCGACATATAGACACCTGGACAACAACTCTTCTAAAATGTATCACATTTTAGAAGAGTTGTTCCTGGCCTTGAAAAGGAATGATTTAAGTTAAGGGCAATTTTCCAGAAGTAGCGATTATCACTTTGGGCTCTGTGGAAATTCTTTCACCATTCTTTATTTATGACATAACTTCAAATAACAGAATTGATAATGAGAGTAATGGGTACATGTGGCCATGGAAGTGTGCACTTTGAATGTCAAACAAATCAATGACATGTTAATGCATCTGGAACCATTAAGTTTACACTCCAGGCATTAACTTCAGTTTTTATTATTAGCCTCCATTAGAGAACATGTGTGGAGACCATGAAGGAAGTGTGGTGCAGATAAAAGTAGGAAATTAACTCTGTTGATGAGCGTTGATGTTGTTGAGTAACCACTGTGAGCTGCTGTGTGTTTTTCTATGCTTTTATTCCCCCTTTACCAGAGGGCCTATTGCACAGAGCAGAACCAGAGGGGTTTTATTTTTATCTAATTTGTTAATGCTGTCAGGTATATTGAGACTAAACTCCTCTGACATACTTAACCACCTCCTTCTCTTCTATATGATTAAATTTTTCTCCTCTTTTCTTTTCTCGCTGCCCTTGGTTGTTGTTCTTGCAGCTCCTGCTGCACTCGCTGCTTTGATTCAGTGATTAGCATTCTGCTGTATCACCATGCTGTCTATCACTTAACATACAGCGGAGCAGCGCCTTGCACTGAAACGCTGTGGTTGTTGTTGGTCTTGTTCAAAGATAAAACGAGACACTAAGATGCAGCACGCACGCACATATGCATATATTCTGAGCATGTATGCACACACCGAAATGCACTTGCATACATAAATTGGCTAACAGAGAGCGCAGAAGAGAGTTGTGACAGCCGCAGTTGGCTGGAAGCTATAGAGTTTAGAATATCATTAGTTTTAAAAGGGCAGCCCAGGCAAGGTAAACTCATTTCTCAAAAGAAGAGAAAGTGCCACAATCCTTGTCTCTAACTACAGATTACACATCAACCTTGGATAAAACTTTATTGTTAATATCCTCTGTCAGAGACTTAATCTACTAAACACTCCCGAAAACTGTCCCTGCCTGTGTCCTCTGGAGGTTGAAGAAGTTTTACCATCTTATCTGCACAGTGAATGCATACTGCTGCAGTTTTAGGTCCTGGGGACATGAACTGATTAGGCAGAACATAAGAGAGGAGGCTCCCTAAATGATTAGTATGCTGCCCGGTCTCCTGCTGGTGGCGGAGCTCGTAGTCGATTGGCTTCCATTAACCTGCCATTCTGCTCTTCATTACTTCATTAGAGTGCATGCTGAGGCTAGAGGAAGTCCTGCCACAGTCCAGGGAGCAGGACTGACTCCTGACTCGCTGCACACTGCATTGAGTGTGTGAGAGTGTAAAGCCAATCCCTCAATATATCCTGTTGTCTTGTTCCCCTTTGTATGGGTGCCATTAAATGACAGGAATGTATGCTGATGAGTCGGCTGATTCATCACCGAACCAACATTTCATTTGTTCATTAAACCTCTCTTCCCCTCCAGCAGGGCGCATATATATGTTTGACTTTCTCATTGCAAAGTCACAATTTTCTATCTGATAAGCTATGCATATGTTTTTTTCGATACACATGCATGCTTTACACACACACACACACACACACACACACACACACACACACACACACACACACACACACACACACACACACACACACACACACACACACACACACACACACACACACACACACACACATTTATCTTTTCAGAGAGTAAAGGAACACTGGAAGACAGTTTGATTATTGGTCCACACACACACACACACACACACACACACACACACACACACACACACACACACACACACACACACACACACACACACACACACACACACACACACACACACACATTTATCTTTTCAGAGAGTAAAGGAACACTGGAAGACAGTTTGATTATTGGTCCACACACACACACACACACACACACACACACACACACACACACACACACACACACACACACACTGCTTTGCCGTTCTCATTATCTTCTTCTTCTGGGACTGTTGCAGAATTTATTACAAGAATGTTTCAGCAGCGAATGTCCTTTTTTCAAACATTTATCCATATAAAGAGACTGTAAAAGCAGCACTAATGATTTAATTCTAACTAAAATGATATAGATTAGAGCATAAAGTTATTTCCATGATGATAAGTTAGCTTCTGTAAGGCCCTGCGTAGAGTACAGGGACACATTTTGTACTTTCAGTTCTTCAAAGCTCTTATTTTCTTAGGAAAGGGGTTCAGTCAAGATTATTCCCTTCTGACTTCAAAAGACAAAGCTTGAGGGTCTTGAAGAATATAAAATATAATATGACAGTACACTTTTTGTGAAAGTTTGCCTCCTAAAGTTTCTTGAGTCCTCTCTGTTGTCTGGCTGATATTTCCATAGTTATAATTATATTTTGTTTCTGTCACGCTCTTTATGGTTTTAATTTTATCCTTATTAATCAGAGTTTTAAAGAGAGGACAGATACATTCTGTTGTCAGTTTGATGACATATCCCTCTTCAATATTCCTTTACATACAAAGTGTTATCATGTTCTATCATCTGATGAGGCAGATGTAATGTCAAAGCCTTTCTGACCACAAAAAAAAAGTCCTTAGTTATCTCCAGTATATGGTATTTCCAGAGGAAGTATTAGTGTGAGTTGATTTCCAATGAAGCTGTCACTCATATCATTTCCCAGGTAGGTGTGATATAAGGATCCTGTGTGCTGCTTACTCATTCATATTTCAGGTGAACACTTACATAAATGAGGAGAGGCACAGGGTGGGCTCACCTCACTCCCCGGTGCATTGCTGGCTCATTACAGACACAGATAAACGGTTAATAGGAGATGGGCTGCTGGTTGACTCATGCAGTGACTCACACTGTGTTTACTCAGACATATCACAAAAATAAACAGCAATAAGAGACAATGGATGAAGCGCAAACACAAGGAAATTAATTTGCTATTCATATCCATTGGGGGAAATTGTTTTATGCCAATCAAAGTATCATATCCATGGTGTTTTGAGAAGGATCGGTGAAGAAAAGAAACTTCTTTACAGGATCATAAATTTACATTTATAAATTTTACAATGGAGGTCCCACAGTAAGATCAGAAATTGTGAGGTTGATGTGTCCTGCTATTTTTGGCTGAACAATGGCAGGAAAGTCAGGCTTGAAGTGAGACGAAGTCGAGCACTTCTACTCTTTGGTGTTTGCTCTTTGATCTGGCTGAGCTCTGATAGACCCCTGCAGGCTGTACTTAGACGCTCCATGTCGAGCTCGACTGCGGTTTTCACAGCACGATCCCGGCAGCTCACGTGGCCTTGCTGGACAATGAAAAAGCTCTCGCTGAAAGCTTCGCCAACTCCCATCAGATGTTTTTATTGTAGTTTTTTTGTACCCTTTGCTTTTATTTGGGTTGGTCTGACCTTTGCAGTGCACTCTTCCTCTGAGCGGACAACCTCAGAACAACATACAACACAATAAAACCCTTTACACAACCAAATAGAAAAATGAGAAGAGCTTAGAGCCATGCATTGTGAACAAGGTAATGTTCTCTTCTGTTTTATTTATTCAGCAAAAAGATAGTGGGTTTTTTTTTTTTTTATATCAAAGCAGATTTTTATTGCAGTTGTTTGGAATCAGTGGAACTGTAAAGGGAACGGTGGGAGTCAGTCGAGAGGATATTCAAACAAATGGGAGAAAACAAATTATAGACATAGATCATGTTTGCTAGAGACTTTCATGAGATGCAGAACAATGTGTACGACAGAAAAACTTTCATTCTTTGATCATTTTATATTCGTCCTGGGGTTTTCAACTGTCTTTCTTCACTTTCCTGCTGTCTCCTCATCTCTCTTTTCCCAAGTCTTTCCTCTTGTCCTTGACCACATCAATCTCCCTGCAGCCCTCTCTCTCTCTCCCTCTCACACACACACAAAGTACCTCCTTCACTGCCCCGTCTAATTCAGCCCACTCACACTCATTGTAAAGGGGACATATTGGAAAACCATTAGCTCTCATTATGCTTTATAGCCGCCCGTTCTCCCCATTCTGTCTTTTAATCACAATCCATCCCCAAGTGTGTGTTCGCACGTGCGTGTGTGTGCGCGTGTGTGTACATGTGGACTCTACAGCCACCCCTGCTCAGCAGACAGTAATGAACCACTTTCACTGTAATGCATTTGGGACACCACAAAGTCCCCCTCCTCTTGCTTTTTATGGAAGAGTCAATGGCACAGGCGCCACTTTTTATGGCAGCCCATCTGAGCCACGGCAATGTTGTGCATTGGCGAAGGGGAAATAGAATGAATGCTGTGCAACACAAATAAAAAGAGATTGGAGTGAATAGAGTATGGATTCCCTTTTTATATGTACTCCTCGTAGAGGTAGAAACTCTTATAAGAAACCTTGTGAATCTCTGTTCGCTCCTTGTAACTCCAAATAACTGGAGTATCATAAAGTGTAGAATACCTGTTACTGCTCTGTATTGAATTGTGCTCTGCTTTGATCCTCCATGACTGATTTTGAGAGCGAGTGTGTATGTATGTGCGTGCATTTTGCTGGCAACAGAGAGAGGTGGCAATTTTGACCATATGCTCTATGGCAGGCACACAAAAGCACACACTGTGGCACACACACAACCACGACGTAATGAGTGGATTTAAATTCCGGTTGCTCTCTCTCCAGGCCAAGGCTACTGATATCATTGTGCAGCAAAACTCCCATAATCCATCTGTGGCATGACAGCATCCTAACAGCTCCACTTTGCAGCCAGAAAAGCTATTTTTTATGTCTCTCCATTTCCCCAGCTCTTCCTCTTTTTTTCCTCCTTTTGTTAACCCTCAACCACATCCACTGTTCTTCCTTTTTTACTTTTGTTTTTTACCTTTTTTTTTGGTCTGGAAACTTTTATTTGGGCTCCATTACAGTTGAGGCTCAACAGGGAGAAATACGAGTAATAGCTTGAGATCATTGTTGACCATGATGATATTCATAACTCTAATTATGCCGTCCACGATAATGATGATAATGATAGCGATCTGCGAGACAATGATGCCATTAATGATGATGATTAAAATGGAGATGAGGATGATGACAGACACTGTAGTGATGGTAATGGTGCCTGGCTCGCTGTCTGACCTGTCGTCCATGTTTTCACCTTGGCCCCAGATGGAGAGAGACAGACGGAGGGGACGGACACCAGCCGCAAGAGGGATGCTCGCTCCTCAGCTGGACACCATAAAAGTGAGGACACCAGCGACAGCAGGGAGGACGACGCTGCAGTGAGTCTTTAATTTCTTTCTTGTCTGAATTTGAATGAGATGTCACCAACACGCGCACCCTACACGCCCACATACCTCTGAGTAAGCAGCAATGAGGTCTATTGCTCATGTATGTGTGTGTGTGGAGGAGCCTATCGGGGCTCCAACAAACACAGTCCACGTCCTAATTATCGTTGAAATGTTTATCTCTGTTATATGTGAATAATTTCATAATGGAAAAAAAGGCATGATGCTACACAAACAAGACCTGCAATGTTCTGAAAGTCTGGCATCAGGTTTGATTGTTTTGAAACTTTCCTCATTAAAACCCCTCTTCAGTTCAGCCTCGTGACCCCGCCCACTGCTCTGAATTTTAATCAGAATATATCTGAATGCATCACACAAGCTCACCTCCTCCTCCTCCTCAAGTATTTACGGCTGTGGCACATGCTGAGGGATGTAAATTAGACAGAGTGAAATCCTACAGCAGAACATGAGACAGTGTTTGGACCACCGCCAGTGATCATTAGCACTTTAGTACATGCAGCAGTTAAACCACTTTGACAATCTGACACTTTAAGTCTTATTTCCCCTGACAGTGGGTGGAGATAAGGGTTAAGTACAGCAATTTTGGACCCATGTAATTTCCCAGCACTACAGGACCTGCAGAGCACATTAACGCTGACTGTGTGTTGAAACGACAATCTCCTGTTGCCTCCAATAAGTGGTCCAAGTGAATGAATTTCTGATCTGCACGTCTGCTTGAAATTGTAGATTTAATTGGAATTAGGAGTCCTCAACTGCAAGGAAATTTTGCTTTTCTACAAATCTGCTTATTTTCTGCAGTCTCGCTCTACAGGACAGCAGGTTTTCATTCCAAAGCATCTTATCAAGGAATTTATCTCCTGTTGTGTCAAAGAAATTACATCGAGCAGTATGAACGCTGTAATCCAGAGCTGTAATCCTTTATCTCTTCCTTCTAAAATAAATCGTATCTTGCTGTTTCTGTCTGATTAAGTCAAGTAAAAAAGCTTTTTTTTTAATACTCTCAAGATTCACTGCTCATATTTTGGCCTTCAGGCAGGCAATTTATTATCACTCCCTCCTTCTTTGACACCAGTCCACCAGGTTTCCACGCCAGCGCTTGCCACTCATGTTGACAGGTTGTCTGCCTTAAAATGGCACATTTCCTGAGGCTCAGGTATCTGCAAAACTACCCGAGGTGCCAAAAACTGAGCTGAGAAAGGTACCTGATCTGCAGTGATTAAATGCTCACCGCCGCTGTGTAGTTGTTACTTTTTGCTAAATTAAATTATTATAAGGGATAGACGGATTAATGAGATATTTCAGATTTAGTTATTGGTGTTTAGATGATAAAAAGCCTCTAGAGAGGATCATTACACTTTGCTATAAAAATGTCCCTGAAGCTGCTGTATGTGAAATTAATTGAAATTAATGAGACAGGACAGTTTACATACTCTATATCATGACTGTTTTTGCTGTGGTACATTTTAAATGCTCCTATTAAGATGTAACACATAACAAGGTTGGGATGTGAAGCAGCTGTGGTGTCTTTATCAGACACAGAACAGAAAAAAGGCGTTCCACTGCAGTGTGTGTTTGATTCTACATCAAGTGCTGACAACACAAGGTAAATTCTGTTTAACCACATGAAGCTTGTCAGGATGAATTTTGGCAAGAAGATTTGTTCTGACCATAAGCTGCATTAAACATTGATGCAGTCTCAGTGACATAACCTGTTGGTTTTTGAAGAGTGTTATGAGGACACGGTTGCCATATTAAAAATGCTGGCTCTAACCAATTTTCACTCAAGTAACTAGACGAGTTATTCCTTATTAGGCATAACTCTTGGCCTCAATATCTACAGAACAGATAAGATAAATAACAGAAAATATAATCCCCTTACAGTTGTTCTGAATAAAAAGTTAGATACAGGGGTCAAAACCATTAATATATATATACAGTAGCAGAATGCTAACGTGTTTAAGGGCCTACATCTGTTGACCCTACTTTTTTTGAAGGCAGCGCTGATTTTCTAGACCAAACAAATTCTGTTCCAGTTATCAGTGTCCAAAGTGATAAACAGCCTTAACGCTGTCAATGTCTCTCTGTTGTCGGTGACCAATCAAAATCAAGAAGGGGCGAGACATCACTGTCATCAACAAAACTCTGATGCTGTTGGCACTGCTGGTGCAAAAAACTGTGTCATTGCACACAGGACCTAAGTCTGTTGTAAAAGGGCATTTTACTAGGGCATTTGGGTTCTCTTGGCCTTTTAGAGCCAACCTCATGGGCAAGTTTGTTGTACCTCCTCAAAAACCACAGTTGTGGCTCAGGTTCAGACTGGGACTTGCATCAGTCATAGTTTGAGTTGGTTTTGACCCTGATGCCTTGAATTACAGCAGCATCCTTTTTGTGGCAAGTCATCAAGTTGGCAGGCTGCCATGGCCACAACATTTCAGTTGTGTATGTAGTCTGGATGTCTTTTTACCCTTAAGGTTTATCATGCACACTGTTCGGATATCTACTCTTCTGCCCTCCGAACAGGCATGCCAGGAATCACACAATGTTTTCGACTCGTGTTTTGTCCTTAATTGTTTATTTTAAACTACTTTGACCACAGGTCAAAAACCTGAAAACAATAAATGCATAAAGTGAAGTGTTACAGTATGTTACTCTCACAAACACACAACCCAAAGAAGCCTTTAGAACCAACAGTGTAGCAGCTGACATGAACAACAGTGGACTACATTACCCAGTGTGCTTAGTTACCACTGAGCATGCGCAGAGCAGCTCTCTGCCGCTACGATCGGTTGCATGTAAACAGTGCTCACAAAACCACACGAGTTGTCACAAAAGTATCAAACACAAAAGAACCGATCACCAAACATAACTCGGCACCGCAGTGGACTGTACCAAGACATCTGCTGTCATCACTGCCAGTTACCGGTGTGACAAACAAGTGCTCAGTCCGGCTAACGCCGTTAGCCGGACGCTACAGGTTAAAGAGTACAGAAAACAACCCGGTGCCCATCGATGCAGCAACCCACACTAACACCGCGTGGCAACGCTACGGTACACACATATCTGGACATTATTAGACAGCACTTTAACTTACCAACAGGCTGTGTGCTCCTGACGATGGTTCAGGTGAAAGTGTAAACCTGCAGTGGTCGCGCATGCGCATAAGTAACACAGCGAGACGCTTACCTGCAGGAGCCGCACATGCGCACAACATCACAACATGCTGTGTAGTGCAACACAAACACCCTGACCCATTCCCCTCACTAAGTGACCCAAAGTCTTAACACCTCCCACTTGGCCGACTGATTGACGAATTCAAGGAGGCCACAATAAACACAATAGTCACATATACTTATCCTTATTTGGCATTCAAACTTAAAGACCAAACACGAAGATAGCTAAGGAGGTAGGCCCCACCACCTCTCCTCCTACTGAGTGTAGGTTTGCCCTTGAACCACCCAGTTGCCTCCCAGGGCTACCCACTAACTAACAAGTCACAGAGTCCTTGGGTACCCATGGTGAGGACTTATATTACCTCCTGTTGGTCCTCAGCAGGAATCAAAAACCACCAACCTCCGCACATCCCTGCGAATGACGATGGTTGAGGGCAAACCAGAGTCCTTTCTCCGGGCCCTGGATACGAAAGGGGCAGGAAGGCCCACGCAGGTTTTTACGTCCACGTCCCGGACCACTCCGTTCTCATCTGGGTTCGTTGTAACAACCCTGCCAAGCCGAAACTGTCCTCTCATAGCGTTCCGATCCGCAATCCAGACTACGTCTCCGACCCTGAGACTTCTCTCTGTTCGGTGCCACTTGTGCCGGATGAACAAGTTTGGTCCTGCAAGCTCGCTCCACTTCGTCCAGAACTTGTCGATCCCAGCCTGGACAGCCCTCAGCCTGCGCCAAGAGTGAGTCTCCAAGTTGATCCCGTGCATGTCTCCTCCCTGTCCAGTGCGTCCTAGGATAAGGGAGTTGGGAGTCAAGTACTCCACTGTGTCCTCTTGCTCCTGTGCTCTGGCGTCGATGGGTCGCTCGTTGGTTAAATTGGCCGCTGCAAAGAGAAGGGTCTGGAACTCTCCCCAAGTGTAGCAGCCGGTGGTTCCGCCGAGGCTGTTAAGCGCTCTTTTGATTAGTTTAACAGCCGCCTCTGCTGCTCCGTTCCTGTGTGGCGAGTCCGCAGGATGGAAGTGCCACTGCCACTCTGTGCCATTTTTGGCAGACATCTCTTCAACTGATGTCCTTCGCAAACAGGCCAGGTGCCCGTGTAGCTCTCTCAGGGCAGGTCTGGCACCCAGGAAGTTTGTGCCATTATCGGACCATAACTTTTTGGGATGCCCCCTCAGAGACGTAAAACGGGAGTAGGCCTGAACAAAACTCTCAGATGACTGGTCATCGACGAGGTCAGCATGGACAGCTCTGGAAGCCATGCAACAATACACAATTCCCCAGACCTTTTTCTTGACCCTTTTCTTAACAGCGTCCCTCACCTCAAAGGGTCCGAAGAGGTCCAGTGTAGTATACTCAAAAGGGTTCGCCCTACTGGTACGCTCCCGAGGAAGGTCGCTCATCACCTGCTGGCACAGCCGGGATCTTTGCTTCTTGCAAGTAATGCACGCGTTGATCACCTTCTTGACTGTCCTCCGACCTTGCACCACCCATGCCTTTTTTCTGGTGCGCAGCAATGTTGCAGCAACGCCTTCATGGTTTGCCTCGTGGGCTTCTCTAGCAAGCAAGGTCCCCAACCACGACTGAAAAGGGATTAGCGGCACAGCTGTTCCGTCTTCAGTCCAAGATTGAACCCGACCTCCACAGAGTAGGAGTCCTGTGTTGACGTCTTCGAACACCACCAGGCGGTTCAGCGTTGAGTCCTGGAAGATTACACCGTCTTGTGCTGCGATAGCTAGGTCTTGGAAAGCGGATGTTCTTTCCTCCATGGACAACTCAAGGCCCCTCGCCTCCCACTTTGGTGGACTTGGAATCTGGGACTTAGTGTTCAGCCAGGATTCTGCAGCTCTGCGGAACCAGGCAACCGTTCCACACAGTTTTTTCAAGCTGCTGAACCGATTGGGCCCGACAAGGCACACTAATGCTACGCTCCAGGGCTTCCTTTTTGGCCTCTTCACTGCTGCTAGGGTTGGACCCTGGTCTTTCTGAGTCGGTTCTGGCACAAAGCCACCCTTTGCACTAACATCATTCATGCTGGAGCTTGAGACGTTTTTCGCCTGCGACCTGGTGACTACAGCTGAGAACGCCTTTCTCTGCAGTCTTTTGACATCATCAGCAGTGTCAGCTACTAACTCGCTGGCTGTCTTCATAGGCCACTCATCTTCAGGCAATCTCAGGAACTCTGGGCCTTGTTGCCACTCTGATCCTTCACCAAGCTCCTCAGGAGTTGCGCCCCTGGTGATGATGTCTGCGATGTTGATGTTGCCCTCAACCCACCTCCAGTCTTCCACAGGTCCAGCCTTCTGAATCTCGCCAATGCGGTTGGCGAAAAAGGTTTGGTAGCCATAACTGTCTTTATGGATTGCTCCCAAGATTGTTTGGCTATCCACGAAATGGACCCAGTGTGCAACCTTGATGCGGCAATGCTTTTCAAAGTACTTTTTCAGACGGACCGCAAAGACAGCGCCACATACCTCGGCCTTAATTACGTCTCCTTTCTGGTCGAGAGGTGTGAGTTTGGCCTTCGACTCAACCAACCTCACAACTACCCCGCCCTGTGTCTTCCAACGGAGATAGAGGACGGCGCCGTAGGAAGCCTCACTCCCATCCGAGAACGTGACTCCCACTGGACAGCCTAAGGCTTCTGGCGGCGTGAGGCTTCTTTCAAACCGGATCTGGCCAAGTCTCACATATTCCTCGAAGAGCTGAACCGAAGCCTCCCGGAGTTTTGCAGAGAGTGAGTCATCCCAGGTGTCTTTAGTTGGACTGCCCACATTTGCTTCTTGGTAGGATGCTCTTACAAGCATCACTCCCTTCTGTTTTGCGGGTGAGGCAAGACCGATGGGGTCGTAGAATCCAGCGATTTGGCTTAGCAGTATCCGACGGGTCAATGGGTTTGGAGTGTTGCTTCTGACTTCGTCTTCGTGCAAGTTGAGTCCCGTCCTCATCTTCCCTCTCTTCTTGGAGAAGTTTATTGATGTCATCACACGTAGTTTGTCAGTCTCTGGTTCGTAGCCGACTCCCAGTGCTTTACTTTCTTCGTCTTGCATCTGGTTGGGTAACACCAGGGTTTTGGGAACAGATGCAGTTGTCTGACCGATACTTGCGTCAGCTGCGTCTCCAGACCTCCCACTTTGACCTGACAAGACCCATGGCTTAAGAGAGAAGCCTCCTGCCTTCAAGATCTCTTCCACTCCTTTGGTGATCTTCTCCAGTGAGCTGAGGTCATCGTGGGATGTCAGAATGTCGTCCACGTAGCTGTCTTCGACCAAGACCCGACGTTCTTCGGCCATGGCCGCAAACTGGGGCAGGTTGGCTGTTTCTCTCATGGCGACCTGAGCGATGGAACCAGCTGGTTTATCGCCGATGTTAACCCTGACAACAGCAAAGACTTCAATTTCACTCTCAGGGTTGTCCCTCCAGAGGAACCGATGGAGATGGACTTCTCTGTCTTTTAGCCAGACAGAATTATACATTTTCCTCACGTCACCTAGGGCAGCATACAACCCAGATCGGAATCTCAGAAGCACTCCTCTTATCTGATTTAGAACATCTGGACCCTTGTGCAATAGGTCATTCAAACTTACTCCCATGCATTCTTGGCTGCTATTCCACACGATTCTCACAGGGGTAGTGGACGAGTGAGGATTTGGGGCAACTAGGTGACTGATGTACCACTTCGGTCCTTTCCAGCTGTCGATTTCCTCTTCCGTGAATTTAACGGCAGCTCCTCTTGAGATCATCTCATGGATTTGCTCTCTGTATGCAGCCTTCCACTCCGGCTCTTTCTCGAGGCGTTTCTCTGTGTTCCGAAAGGTCGCTTCCACTGCACGTCTGTTGTCTGGCAGTGTTGCAGGGTCTCCTCTCCAAGGGTAAGCTGCGTCCCAGTGTGGGAATTCACTGTGCTTGTCAGCTTGCACATATGTGAGGCACTCCTTTATCTTTTCCATTTCTCGTTCCTCTCCTAGGGTCATTTCCTTGCCACCAGGGGGACACCTACCACACCTACAGCTGCCACATTGAGGGTCACATGCCGCACCAACACTGTCCCACTTGAACCATTCCAGGACCTCTTTGTTGGTAGAAGCAGTACTTCGGAGGATTGTTTCTTGTCCTTCCACCTGGGCTTCACCAGGCTCTGCCGGATCCACAAGAATCTCTCTGTACACCTTTGAGGACGTTCTCATCGACCGTGCAAAGTGGGTTCCAGACCTGTGTACCTCCAGGTCTATGACTTCAAAGAGGTCAGGATGAGTTCCACCAACGGTTTTCCCCAGGGGACCATCCCAGAGGACGAGGTCTCCCACCATCTTGATTGGTTGTGGGACCAGGCGACCTTCCCTGTGACTAATCAATAGGTCGATCTTTTCAGGGCGAACCAGGTCCTGAAGTGCTATGTCTGGAAAGAATTTCTGCTGCTGCTGCGGCGTGACTGCTTGGTTCACCTTTGCGATGCTTTCCAAACCGTAACACAGGAGTTTGTGCTCCACCACTGTACCTTTGGGCGTTTTTACTCGTAGCCTCAGAGTATATCTTTTGGTAGCAAACGTCTTCTCCATCTCTCCAACTCCTTGAACGATCAGCTTGATGTTCTCGCCATTGAGTTTGAGACGCTCTGCAGCTTCATTGGAGATGTAATTGGTATCCGAAGCGAGGTCAATCAATGTACCAACTAGATGGCCCGAGTTTGACGTTACCTCGAGTAGCATCATTATGACTGGGTGCTCCTTCGGCTCACGGCCAGCGTTAGCGCACACTGTAGTCGAGATCTTGTTTGAGAAAGCTTCTTTGAACTCTGCTTTCAGCTCTGGAGGTAGTTTGGCAAGGAGCTCTTCTTGCTTGTCGGTCATTCCATAACCCCGCCTTTCCACCTTTGCATAGCTTAGCTCTTCGTTCTTTCTCTCCCTCTTCTTGATCTGAGGCTTCGGGCAGAGCAAGTAGTTGTGGTCTGAGGAACCCTCTTTTTGGCAGTCATCCTTAGAGCATAGATACCTTTGGGTGCAGCTGCTGTCCCCTTCATGGAGGAGTAAGCACTTGACACATGCTCCTACTTTCTTTAGCCGAGCTTTCTTGCTCGTCAGGTTGAGCTTCTTGAAGACTGTGCAAGCAAACAGCCTGCCTGCATGCCCGGTATCTCCACACGCAATGCACGAGCCAGGTTGAGAGCCTTTCTGAGAGTTTCCCAAGGTGGCTCTGGTGAAAGCTTTCTTTTCCTTTCTTTTCTCATTTGACCTCTCAGGATTATCAGCTGGGCTGGGCTGTAGCTGGTCCAACTCCTCAAGAATGTCTTCCTGCTTTTTTAAGAACTGCAGCAGACAATCAAAGTGGTTACGTGGTGAGAAACCACTTCCAGGGTCATTCTTCTGTGTTAGCCACTTTTCTTTGAGGGACTCAGGTAGTTTACTCTCAATCGAATGCGCCACCACTCGGTTCTTTACAGCATCCTCCTCACCTAGGACTTGGAGGTCAAACAGAGCTCTTTCCACGGCCTGAATCAGTTCAATTGTCTTTCTAGGGTGGTTTCCCTTGACAGGGGGAAGTCCTTGCACTTCTTTCGAAATCAGCAACACTATTCTTTGCTTGTTCCCGTACTTGTTGTCCAGGAGCCTGAACACGTCGTTGGTGGATCCACAGCTGGACAACACAAGATCCCTTTTGACTTTGTCATCTAGGCTGCCTAGAAGATGGAGTTTTCTCACATTTTCCAACCCGTGGGGGTTTCCAAGCTGTTCCAAGTCCTCCCAGTCGGCTTTCCAGCGGTAGTAATCTCTTGTATTACCAGCAAACATGGGCAGGCGTGCTCGTTCTAGGCTAATCTGGGGCTTGAAGTGGTGCAGACTGGGATATGAGCCGGGTTCACGTTGCAGTGTGTCAAAGGCACCACGTGGTGTGCTCGCTGCATTAGGAAGTACACCATAGCTGAGTTTGGGGGGTACACTGGGCAAGCCAGGCTGGGCAGGGGGATGAGAGTCCACACGATAGTTCTGATCAGGTTCAGGTTGAGCACCGACAGCAGCTACTTGCTCTCCGGATTCTTTGCGCCCTTTGTCCTGATCTATCGCACCATTTGACCCCATCTGCTCCTCCTCGTCATCGGACTGGTTCCAGTCCTGAGACCTGCTTTGCCATGTCCACTCGTCCCGTAGTTTTTCACGCCGTTTTTTCAGCTTCCTAATACGGTCTCTGGACTCTGTTACCTTGGTTCTAGGAATCAAGTCTATCCACTCATTCAATCCTTTTTCGAGTTCGTAGACCTCCCGTTCCAGGTTTCTACTCAATAGCTCGCACTGTCTCCTGGTCATCTGCTGTTGGTTGGTAGCCTCGGCCTGGTCCATGGCTAACTCCGCCTCTTTAGCGAGAGTAGCAATTTCCTCCTCGGCGAACCTGGTCCAGAAGCTCCTCAGGACGATCTGTTCGGTTCCATCGTACTTACAGTCGCATTCCGCTGTTTTCTTGTCGATGTTATCCGCCATCCTTTCAGCTTCTTCGCTGTCCACTTCTCTCAGGGCCGAGGCATAATCAAACCCAGCATCTCTGACTCTGGAGTGCTCTGCTTTAAAGTTCCTCCACTCACTTCTCATTTCACTTTCTCCCAGTGCATCAACTCTGGAAGTGAGATGGTTGGCTCTTTTGGTGAACGTAGTCTGGGCTGCTGAACGCTTCTGCTTCAGCTTCTCCAGTTCCTCCTCTGTTGCTGACATCCTGTTATCTTTTCTGGTGTTAATCGAACGTATACTCCTTTTACTGCCTTTTCTTTTGGCTTTCACTTGGTTTATTCGTCCGCCAGTAGATTTGAGAATGGACAGACAACTTTATGGGTGGGCTGTTAGCTTCAGTCGGAAGTTTAAGTAGCCTTCAGTTACGTCACTGGTCTTCTGGCCTGCTATTCATTGAATATTGGGCCCATGGTTTTTGACTGTTCGGATATCTACTCTTCTGCCCTCCGAACAGGCATGCCAGGAATCACACAATGTTTTCGACTCGTGTTTTGTCCTTAATTGTTTATTTTAAACTACTTTGACCACAGGTCAAAAACCTGAAAACAATAAATGCATAAAGTGAAGTGTTACAGTATGTTACTCTCACAAACACACAACCCAAAGAAGCCTTTAGAACCAACAGTGTAGCAGCTGACATGAACAACAGTGGACTACATTACCCAGTGTGCTTAGTTACCACTGAGCATGCGCAGAGCAGCTCTCTGCCGCTACGATCGGTTGCATGTAAACAGTGCTCACAAAACCACACGAGTTGTCACAAAAGTATCAAACACAAAAGAACCGATCACCAAACATAACTCGGCACCGCAGTGGACTGTACCAAGACATCTGCTGTCATCACTGCCAGTTACCGGTGTGACAAACAAGTGCTCAGTCCGGCTAACGCCGTTAGCCGGACTGAGCACTTGTTTTTAAACATTGCAGTCTCAGTGACATAACCTGTTGGTTTTTGAAGAGTGTTATGAGGACACGGTTGCCATATTAAAAATGCTGGCTCTAACCAATTTTCACTCAAGTAACTAGACGAGTTATTCCTTATTAGGCATAACTCTTGGCCTCAATATCTACAGAACAGATAAGATAAATAACAGAAAATATAATCCCCTTACAGTTGTTCTGAATAAAAAGTTAGATACAGGGGTCAAAACCATTAATATATATATACAGTAGCAGAATGCTAACGTGTTTAAGGGCCTACATCTGTTGACCCTACTTTTTTTGAAGGCAGCGCTGATTTTCTAGACCAAACAAATTCTGTTCCAGTTATCAGTGTCCAAAGTGATAAACAGCCTTAACGCTGTCAATGTCTCTCTGTTGTCGGTGACCAATCAAAATCAAGAAGGGGCGAGACATCACTGTCATCAACAAAACTCTGATGCTGTTGGCACTGCTGGTGCAAAAAACTGTGTCATTGCACACAGGACCTAAGTCTGTTGTAAAAGGGCATTTTACTAGGGCATTTGGGTTCTCTTGGCCTTTTAGAGCCAACCTCATGGGCAAGTTTGTTGTACCTCCTCAAAAACCACAGTTGTGGCTCAGGTTCAGACTGGGACTTGCATCAGTCATAGTTTGAGTTGGTTTTGACCCTGATGCCTTGAATTACAGCAGCATCCTTTTTGTGGCAAGTCATCAAGTTGGCAGGCTGCCATGGCCACAACATTTCAGTTGTGTATGTAGTCTGGATGTCTTTTTACCCTTAAGGTTTATCATGCACACTGTTCGGATATCTACTCTTCTGCCCTCCGAACAGGCATGCCAGGAATCACACAATGTTTTCGACTCGTGTTTTGTCCTTAATTGTTTATTTTAAACTACTTTGACCACAGGTCAAAAACCTGAAAACAATAAATGCATAAAGTGAAGTGTTACAGTATGTTACTCTCACAAACACACAACCCAAAGAAGCCTTTAGAACCAACAGTGTAGCAGCTGACATGAACAACAGTGGACTACATTACCCAGTGTGCTTAGTTACCACTGAGCATGCGCAGAGCAGCTCTCTGCCGCTACGATCGGTTGCATGTAAACAGTGCTCACAAAACCACACGAGTTGTCACAAAAGTATCAAACACAAAAGAACCGATCACCAAACATAACTCGGCACCGCAGTGGACTGTACCAAGACATCTGCTGTCATCACTGCCAGTTACCGGTGTGACAAACAAGTGCTCAGTCCGGCTAACGCCGTTAGCCGGACGCTACAGGTTAAAGAGTACAGAAAACAACCCGGTGCCCATCGATGCAGCAACCCACACTAACACCGCGTGGCAACGCTACGGTACACACATATCTGGACATTATTAGACAGCACTTTAACTTACCAACAGGCTGTGTGCTCCTGACGATGGTTCAGGTGAAAGTGTAAACCTGCAGTGGTCGCGCATGCGCATAAGTAACACAGCGAGACGCTTACCTGCAGGAGCCGCACATGCGCACAACATCACAACATGCTGTGTAGTGCAACACAAACACCCTGACCCATTCCCCTCACTAAGTGACCCAAAGTCTTAACACACACCGACCAAGCTATGTCGGTTTTCATGATACATATGATTTTTTGATACTTTCATGGTGGTAAACCAAGCTATTTTGTTGAGCTACAGCACACTAAATTTCCACATCAGACAGGGGCCCTGAAAATTGAGACCTGATTTAAATATTTATGAGCAAGTGATTTGTTTTTCTTTATTTCCCTGTATGCTCGGTATTCTCTGTGTGCGTTATGAACTGCATTATGGACCGATCTGAAAGTATGTAACAAAAGTGCAGCTCAGCATAGCTCTAAGTCTTCATCTGCAGTTTGTACTTGGCCGCACATTAGCTGTAGCTGCAGTAGTTTTAGACCCACATCCACACACGCACTGTCAAATTTAAAACCCAAATAGTTACCCTATCGCTGTATGGATGTTGACCAGCCGAGTGTTACATCCAAAAGAAGAAGACGATATATCTTATTCCATGAAAATGCAGTCGTCTTCAAAATCGATTTAAGTGAAGGCTTTAGGAAATGTGCTTGGAGAGATAAGAGTCATGAAGGGAAGCCGGCAGCCTCTTTTTTTTCTGAATGGCCCTCCTCTAAAGTCTAAACCTGCCTGAGAGCGTTAAGGCTTCTCTTCTCTAGCAGTAAAATGAGAAGCTGCTCTGGGGCTAAGACAGTTTTGTGAACTGAAACTCAAATATTCGGTAAGGATTCTGCTGAAGTCACTAAAATGTGTCAGAAAGTCAAAGGCATGCATTTTATGAACTACCATATCATTCGTTCCCTAAATGACAAGTGATGGATTTGGTTTGCTTCAAATAATGATCACTGAGATGATCTGTGTTTATACTTACACGGTAAACACACTCTAAATCATCACAATTACAATATAGGAGATAGTATTTGCCCGCTGCTGGAGGTGCTTTGCTGGATTTATGATCAGCAGAGTAAAAGAGTGAGCAACATTTATGGTTATCACACGGCTCTATTCGTAACACACATAATGCTCTCTCCTCCTCACAGCGTCACTCTTCATCTATATTTTACATGCACGTTTACCAGCTCTTTGTTCTGGCAATGCTTGACCTCAAAGTGTGTGTGTTTGTGCATCTGTATGTGTGAACATAGCGTACTATGTTTCACAGCCCTGCTCATTCAGCACCAACATCTCTGGGAAATCTTAAGCAACATAATTGACACCTGCAGTCGATGTGGCGCTGCTCCGCTGAGAACGCTGCTTCACTGAGAAAATGTCAGCACTAAAGGTCAAAGCTGTAAGTCCGTGTGTCCAGTCCTGATAGCAAAAGATGTGTGTGTGGTTAAGTTTACTCTCTCACATGCCTAATTATAGGGTTTTTAAGTTGACACTTTTATTCAGTTTGTGGTTTAAACATCTATTATGTACCGATAAATTTACTATTGAATAGTAATCCGTTTTCACCATCATTATAAATATGACAATATTTATGATTTCATATGAGTTACTTTTATCTTGTTTATTTCTAAGGTATAGAACATTCTATCATTGTTAATGTAAACACGCCAAAATCTGCCACAAGACTTCTTAATGCAGTGCAGATGTAAAGTTGTGCAGGTGTTGGGACAAAGGGGGGTACTGTAAACCTCCTCTCCTTTTCTTTTCTTTAATTTGTGTTGACTGGTTCTCATGTGGGCAATTGGAATTGGGTTCGGTTGTAATGGGTTTTGTCCGACAATGTTAAACGCATCCTATGCCACCCATGAAATGGGCTTGGTCTTGTTAGTATGATGTCACCTGATTGAGGTGATGAGCCGCAGCTGGGAAGCGAAGAGGACACCAACAGATCAACACGAAACTCAAACAGAGAGACGTCCGAAAACCCTTGAAAGACCAACCAACTTTTAAACTTGCCCAAGCAAACAAAAATAACTATTGAACTCCTCGAAGAAGTTTGGGCTCGCCCCACACACGCCGACCAGTATATCCCGGCGGACCAGCGCGCAGGTGACCTGATCCTTTTTCAGTTTCCCCTACTGAGAACCAGTCACCCCCTTCGTTCTCATTTATTATCACTTTTAAATTGCAGAGATGTGTGCTGAGCATAAATACATACTGCACCTATGTCAATGGGACCCCCTCTAAAACGAGATGACACATCTCAAGGGCTTTATCCCAAAAAATACATTTTTTTCTTCAGACTCAGATCTACTGGTGTCTAATAAACTCAAAAATACCTTTGACCCAAACACAATTAATCTGAATTTAACTAAACAAACATCTCCAACCTGCGGGTCGACTTACTTTAGAGGCTAACGTTACTGTAAGCTTGCTGACAGTAACATAAAAAGAGCCTTAGTAACTTTAGCTTCTCACTTCCTTTTTGAGTGCATACTTAACAGATATCTGTCAAAGTTTTATGCTGTTCCTGTTGTCTCCTCATGTTGCACTGTTCTTGCTGAACAAAAAGGTAATGAAAAATGAAATGAAAATGAAAAAAAAAAACAATGCCACGGTCTTCACTGATAATTGAGTCAGTCTTCCTCTCCATCAATGACTGCACTGGCCCCACTGCAGTCATCGCTCAAGTCAAAATTCAGGTCAACACTTCTCGAGTCCAAGTTTAGACATGAGTTCTGAGAATCAGTACTCAAATCCAACTTGAGCCAGAGTCCTTTACTAGTACTGCAACACTACTTCGGACAAGCATGACCTCCCAGTTCTGTCAAATGTTTGTTTCACAGAACTTGAAAAAACTGGTCATGTCTATGTCATCTTTGCGTCTAGCAGTGACCACAGTGTCCCCAAAAGTGAAGCTATGAGCTTATAGTCAGCCAAGCTCAGTACCTTTGAATTTTTGTCTTAATAATGTTCACAAATAAGCAGTGTCTGAGGGAAGAAGTACCAGGGACTTGTGATGGTGCTGATAAATGCATATGAAATCTTGAGACCCTTGTAATGTTTTTTTTTTAAATCCTGTGCTTTTGGTTGCACTTTATATTTAAGAGTTAGTAGCATTTCCATGTTTGAGGTGACCTACAGCCTTTTTTAAAGTTCCGTCTAAGAGTGAGATAGTTTGAGAGTGAGACAGAGACAGACAGTGAGAGGATTAAGTGTGTTTAATGTGATGTAATATCAGTCAGTGGGACAGAAGCCCCTCTTCCTTATTCTCCTCTTCTGTTAAGCCCCTCTGGTGTTTTGTGCTGCACTAATAGCTCACTAAAGCTGCCATTTCAGAAATCTCAGACAATGAAACCAAAATGCCACAGATGAAAACAAATAGAAAAGCCCCCAAGGCTGTGTGCACTCAAAATTAATAGACAGCCTAAAAGAAAATGGAATGACCTTATTGCAATTGAGCAGCACAAACACACAGTTGGGGGCTTAAAGCAGGGAGGCACAGGCACTGTCCACACACTCTCACACTCTCTCTCACACACACACTGGTATATTGCTTAAATGAATTAACTGAGGATTTTTTTAGACCTTCAACACACTTTTTCCGCTTGTGCTGAAAGTGCAGGTAAATAAGGAGCAGAGTGGCATCCAAGGTGTGAGTAAAGGTAAAGAAGAAGTTGCTGGTTCCTAAAGAAAGACTTTAAAAGTGTCCTTAGCCTGCTTTGTTTGTTGTCAGGTGGATGGAGACTGCCTGAAAACACAGGAAGTGTTTATCTGAGTACATTAGAGGGACTTAGAGAGGCTAAAGGAAGAGGGAGGAGGAGCAAGGAAACAAGAGAAATCAGGAGAAAAGAGAGGTGAGAAGATCAGGAAGAGGACCCTCTGTAGAGGAAGTAATTACATTCCTCCCTGGCTCTGTGAAAGGCTGCAGCTGAGCAGCAAACGTTTGCCTCTGCACCTTTCTTTCTTTGCTGGCAAATCACTGAAATTGCAGCTTAAATAGTTGACAGAGTATGTCAGGGTTAGCAATTACAGAAGCCGACTTTTTTCTTTCTCTGAAAGGCTGGAATATCTCTCTGACCACCTGCTTTTCAAGATGAAACCTGCAACAGATTTTAGAAATTGTGAATGTGCAGTTTGGTGTTTGTGCGTGTTGCTCCAGCTGGTTCCCTCTTAGTCTGACAGTCTGACACTAAGGTTACATAGAGCAAGGTGTGTGTGTGTGTGTGTGTGTGTGTGTGTGTGTGTGTGTGTGTGTGTGTGTGTGGTTCCACCCCTTCATCCAACGTACCTGATGAGGGGGAGAATGATGGAGACAAAAGACGAGGATTTAGCTCTGCGGAAAAGACAAAAATGCTGGAGAACAATGAAAGACAAGAGAAGAGAGCATATTTTTCATGATGCAAGGGCTTATTAACACTTACGAATTGATACGTTACCGGAGCTCAATCAGATACTGGCTTGTAGTGGTGCAACCATAGACTGTAAAAAATATGGACGTAGTATCCGTGATGTCACCCATCTGTTTCTGAAGAGCTATTTTGAGACCAATCGGCTGCGGCAGCAATATTGCTTCTGTCGAGCCAGTGTGACATAAAGAGGCGGGCTTTGAGCCTCCTAGCCAACAGTTGCAGTGTTCCCACAGGCAGCTGTGCTTCTCATTGGAAGACTGGTAATCTCAATATCTTCGAAATTGCTGAATTAGAAAAAAATTCACCCCCCTCACAGTGAGAGGACATCGAGAAATTAGCTATTCAGACTACACTCATCTTTTGTACCAGGCTGTAAACATGTTTATTTCTGCTGTAAAGATCGTCTTTTCCCCATTCATGTGTATGTGACTTCCGGTACTTCCGGAGCCAGCCTCAAGCGGATCCTTGATGAACTGCAGCTTTTAACACTTCCGCATTGACTCATATTTTTAGACCGGAGGTTGCCGGTTGGGTGCAACGGATCATCGTTGATCCGTGATCCGTACGGATGCCTCTCCACGGTTCGGCACGGACGTGGTCCGCGGATCAGTTGCGCGTGTTCACGTGATGACCGCATGTTCAATCCACACTCACTCGTCAAGCGCAGCGGTAGTCAAGGAGTGCTCAGTGAAGGAGCAGAGGAACTTGAAAAACCTCCTGCATCTTGTAAGTCACATGTATGGGAGCATTTTGGTTTCCCTGTGAATTACAGTGAATGCTGAATGTGATTGAGCCACGTTAAGAAATTTCGTTGCGCACCCACTAGACCAGAGGCCCTCAATAGGCGGCCCACGGACCGCATCAGGCCGCCTATCTGTGGTCCCCAAACTGTTATTCCTTCACTCTGTGTTTTGGTCGGGTCACTGCGTGTTTACCGGGACTTGTCTCCATGTCAACGATACGCATACAGCCTGTTACTGGGTCACTTAGAGTTCAATGCTGCGAGTGCAATTTTTAACTTTCTCTTTCGTTTATGGAGCAGTTCGCATATTGGCACTTTGCCAGCTGTAGGACACTAGAATGCACGAAAATGGTGTGTTCAGTTTGCAGCTCAAAGAAAAGTGGACGGTGAAAATCAGCGAATGAAAGAAGAATGGAGTGAAACTTTTGAAGTTCCTCAGCTCCTTAACTTGCCATGCCATGAAATGCAGTGAATGAGGCAGGACTGGGCCCACAGATGGGGTGCTTTGCACATGCAGTACATTTTGAGTTGAACGTTGTTTTTGTTTAATGGGCAAAAGTTTAAAAGTGTTTTACAAAATAAATGGAGGACAAAGTTATATTTGTCTTGTTTTCTTTTTCTTTTTTTTTTTTTTGCTGATCCGAAAAATGATCCGATCCGTGACTCAAAACCGTGATCCGATCCGAACCGTGAGTTTTTTGATCCGTTGCACCCCTACTGGCTTGAGTATGTTGTGAGCACCTAACTTCTTTTTCTGCACTCTCTCAAACATCTACCACTATGAAGACGCTACAGTTTTAAGGCCTGCAGCAGTGAAGCTTTCACTTTCAGTGATGTGTGTTGCTCTTTTGCAATATCATGTCATAAATATGTCAAAATGTCAAAATAGCATGAATATTGTGACAGAAAGTTGACAAAGTGTTAGAGCTCATTCCCGGTGTCATGCACACCCACTTAAGTGTGCATCGTATTTTATTGCTTGTGAAGGTGCCAGGTTATTTATATACCGACATGTTATCATGAAGCAACAGTATACAGATGCAAATGGGCTAGTGTTTTGTTGGAAACCAAACTGATCCTGATGGGGGGATGACTAATTTTTTATTAATTTCAACAAAATAAAAATTTCAACTAACTGACCAGTCTTAAGGTAAGAAAATGCTCAGAAAACAGTCACTTTATTCAACATAGCTTATCACGGCATCACAGAGTCTGTGAATAAACAATGTCAATTTAATAAGCTAAGTGTGGCTAACATTAGTAGAGCAGAAACAGCCTTCGGTCATCCTTGCAGCTTTACATCCACATGCCTGTGTGGGCTATGCATTGCTCTGGCCAAGTGGTTTTATGCTAGTTTATCCAGACACAGCCCACATACAACTTCATCTCTATATTCAACATCAAAATATACTGCCAAACTGCGCTATGAGATGCCATCTGTCATCTGTGTTTGTTTACTTCTGGGTAGTAGAGCATTATGGCAGTAGCCACAGCTTAGACATACCATATGACCAGTATTTTCTGGCATACAATACCAAAAAAAATAAGAACGTTTGTTTAACTGGCTGATAATTCTAGTGCTGACGAATAAGGGTAATGATGTTCAATCATTTAGTCAACTAAACATGAACATACCTAATCCTTGTTGATGATGGGGACGCATGGTGAACCAACTCTTGACTCTTGCAGGGCTTTTTGGTGGAGCGTTGGAGTTCGCACTTCCAGTCTGAATGTGCTTTGTGGATCTAGAGAAGGCTTGTACTTGTGTACCTTGGGGGGCCATGTGGGGGGTGTTGCAGAAAAATGGGGGCAACTGATATGAGCCATCGGGTCCCTGTATTTAGTTGTTCAGTGGTGACATTGCAACTCAATATCAAACTGTTTTTGGGTCCAAATCGCTAACATATATTGTATTTTGAACATGCCACAGTGCTGTGTTCCTTGCTAGTTTCCAGAAGATAACATGAAGCTTTGGAATCAGATAATATAAGCTGGTCACTGATGTATCATACACTGACATGAGTGATGTTTATAGTCATAAACAATAATAATAGGCTAGAGATTTAAACATAACGTTACAAACAGACACAGTGAGTTACACTATTTAGGTGTTAATGAACAGAGATCACAGTCTGTGTCCAGTTCTTCACCTTCTGCTGATGGGATTCACTGCATGCAGGTACTGTCATCAATCTAAGGAGGGGCTGCAGTATCAGCTGCTAAGTTTCCAAACGTGCTGCATTTTAAGCCTAGTAAAAAACAGAGAAAAATGAACACTCAATATTTGCAACATTTGTTTAACTTGTTAGTTAATGATCAGAATTAGCCCATGGATGGTACAGTATTTGCCAAGCTAGCATCTTGTACTGGTTTAATCCTTAACAGTGTTGGATGACAGACTGTGCAGATGAGCAGATTGCTTTGTTGCTTTCCTACATGGTTTCCATGTGTTTTGATAATGTACTGGATTTTTGTTCACAAGTAAACTGACACGATGATAGATAGATAGATAGATCTTTATTTGTCCTTAATAAGGAGATTTGTTGCCACCGTCTGTATAGGAATACATGTATGAACACAATAACCATAAACATCCACCCAGCCTCACAGCAATGGTGCACCACATCCCACAAACATACACACTAGACACATATGCACACACTGGACACATATAAAACACACCGAACACATATGAACACACTGGACACATATATGCACACCGGACACATATTAACACACCGGACACATTACAGTGGCATTCTGTTTAGCAGTGCTATGGCTGATGGGACGAAGCTTCTGCCAAACCAGGCTCGCCTACAGTAAGGGGATCTGTATCTGCGACCGGAGGGGAGTAGTGTGAAGACCGAGTAGAGGGGGTGTTGGGGGTCCAGTGTTATAGTGCGTGCTCTGCGTATGATGGCTCTGTTGTTGAGGTCAGACAGGTTGGGTGTGGGGAGGCGGGTGATTTTGGTGGCAGTGTTTGTGGTGTGTATGAGTTTGTTTTTGTTGGAGACAGTTAGCATGTTGTAGTAGCAGGGGGAACAGTAGAGGAGAATGGGTTGGATGATGCTTTGGTACAGTAACAGTAGAAGGTGGGGGGCAACAGAAAGTGCTTTGAGTTTGCGGATGGCAGAGAGTCTTTGTTGGCAGCGTTTGTGAATGTCAGTGGTGTGTTGATCAAAGTTGAGTTTATTGTCCAGGGTGAGTCCGAGATATTTGAAGTGATCCACTATTTCGACTGCTTTATTGTTGATGTGGATGGGGTTGTGAGCCGGGCTGTGAGTGCTGGAGGAGTGAATGACCAGTTCTTTTGTTTTTGAAATGTTCAGCTGAAGGTGATTGTCCGTGCACCATAGTGTGAAGTGGGAGATGGAATCCTGGTAATTTAGAACAGAGTTATTGTCATTAAGGAGGGCAAGTATGGCAGTGTCATCAGAGTATTTGAAATATGTTGTGGTTGTTGAGGGGCTGATGCAGTCATTGGTATAGAGGGTGTACAGGAAGGGACTCAGGACACAGCCTTGAGGGGCACCGGTGTTGGTGATGGTGGTTGATGATGTTATTGTGCCTACTCTGACTGCTTGTGGTCTGTTGCTGAGGAAACAGTGTATCCAGTGGATGAGAAGTGGAGAGACATTGAGATGGTGGAGGTTACTGATCATCTGAGAAGCAGGGGAGAACATGTGTTTCCCAGCGGGTGAACAAGCATTTGGACCCGGGTAAATTACATTTCATGAGGGACATCTCACTTAACAACAGGATGACCAAAGTGAGAGCTACGTCTGCTTACCTGGCAGAAAGACACGTTCCCTGTGCATGTTTGATTCCGCCGGTGTTACACCTTGTCAGAGATTAAGTTTATGATCTTTACAGGCAGGATCTCAAGGCTTGGTCTGGGTGAAGGTTTGGAAATAAAATAAATCTATTTTGCACTGATATCAAACTGAAAGTAATTCATACAACATCACACACAGACACAAACGGCAGTCAAAAAGTCCGAGCACTTTCCAAGACAACAATGAGAGTGTGCTTTGAAAGGCCAGTTAGCCGAGGTATAAAGCTGCAAATCAGGTCACAGAGCCGAGCAGAACAAGCCAGGACCAGTGCAAGGAGATAATTCACAGGAGGCTCTGAGAGAAAGGGCTGCACCATTGTCTTTCACCTGACGGAGATTTTAATCATAGTGGCAATTTTACTGCAGGTCATAAACTGCAGCAGCCAGGCCTCATTGTTAACCTCCAATTGCTTTCAGGGCTGTAAATATGGCGGCCGTACATCTCTCTGGCCTTGCTGATGGTTTATGGGAGCTGATGCTGGCAGAGGGAGACCTGCCGGAGAATGATGAGGAGCAGGGAGCGGGGACCGACTAGTAAATAAACACATGGCTGATCAGTTGGGTGAGACGATACGATGCTGTGTGCACTAGCCTGGAATTAGGCTTCGTGTAATCTGCAAATGGACCAAAATATAGGGATTAGCATCACAGCATAATTGCTCAATTTGACATTTAGATTTATCCCGTGGAGATCAGGGACACACTACTCTTTTTTTCAGGTAGCAGTTACATTTGTTTAACATTTTTAAAGGTTGTCATGGATTGGAAAGAAATAGCCAATGAGTGACTCAGCGGTATGAATCTAGGTGGTGACGCAGTGGCTTCCTCCCTGACATTTGGTTGACAGAGTCCTCTCCTGGACCAGACATCAGCCAAGTGGAAATGGATCTCCCATGAGGCATTTGGTACATCAGCATGGAGTGCCCTCCCTTAGGATCTCTGTGTTTGTTTTCTTCCACTTCTCTCAAGTGTGTTGTCTCCTGTGCTACCAGAAGAGTTTAATTACATTTTTGTCCTTAATCAAGGACTCCAGTGCCAGCCTGGGCCTGAGAGTCTGTGGAGTGGAGCGAAGAAGTGCTGCAGGTTGACAGTCTAAATGGGAGAAGGGGGATAATAGAGCTATTATTAGTGGACTCCCGTCTGTTGCTAAGTAAGCAAGACAGCAAGCTGTACGAAGTCAGTGCTTTTTCTAGTGGTGGGTCAGCTCCTTCTAAAGCACTTAATACATAAGAAGACAGTGATGAAACAGACAGTAATCATATGGTTCAGACAGAGTCAACAGTGGAGTAGCAGTTCTGACACTGGTCATGAACACACTGTGTTCTTGCCCCATATACTTGTGATGCTAATCAGAAAGTCTGCTTGAACTTAGATCTGTAACAGCTGAAGAAAAGAAGATGTACCCAGACTCAAGTGATGTTAGTATCCTTGAGATAAATCAACAGCTACATTGAGAAAGCTAACAAGAGATAACGTTACTGAGTTTTGGATTTCATTGAATGGGTGCTAAAGGACCAAGATGTGTTTTTCTTAAAGCAGCAGAAAGCGCAAATAACTGCAACTCTTTGAGTGTCCACTTGAGGCAGATTCCAAAAGCTATGGTGAAATCATGAGAGCCCATATTAAAATGCCCTTTTTATAACGGCTCAATTCCCTTTATCCTTAAATCATTTGTCAGTACTAGGGATGGGTACCTTTCACATTTGAACCAATACGGTACCGATACCCGGTACCTGGGAATAGGTACCGGCACTCAACGGTACCAATTTTCGGTACTTTTGTGTGTTTATGTGGTAAACGCTTCCTGAAGCACCTCCCACAAGTTGGATTGGCTTGATGGACACTTCTTGCGTACCATACGGTCAAGCTGCTCCCACAACACCTCAATGGGGTTGAGATCTGGTGACTGCGCTGTCCACTCCATTACAGAAAGAATACCAGCTGCCTGCTTCTTCCCTAAATAGTTCATAATTTTGAAGTGTGCTTTGGGTCATTGTCCTGTTGTAGGAGGAAATTGGCTCCAATCAAGCGCTGTCCACAGGGTATGGCATGGCGTTGCAAAACTGAGTGATAGCCTTCATTATTCAAAATCCCTTTTATCTTTTACAAATCTCCCACTTTACCTGCACCAAAGCAGCCCCAGACCATCACATTACCTCTACCATGCTTGACAGATGGCGTCAGGCACTCTTCCAGCATCTTTTCACTTGTTCTGCATCTCACAAATGTTCTTCTGTGTGATCCAAACACCTGAAACTTCGATTCGTCTGTCCATAACACTTTTTTCCAATCTTCCTCTGTCTAATGTCTGTGTTCTTTTGCACATATTAATCTTTTCCTTTTATTGGCCAGTCTTAGATATGGCTTTTCCTTTGCCACTCTGCCTAGAAGGCCAGCATCCCGGAGTCACTTCACTGTAGACGTTGACGCTGGCGTTTTGCGGGTACCATTTAATGAAGCTGCCAGTTCAGGACCTGTGAGGTGTCTATTTCTCAATCTAGAGACTCTATGGTACTTGTCTTCTTGTACTGTTGTGCACCGGGGCCACCCACTTCTCTTTCTACTCTGGTTAGAGCCTGTTTGTACTGTTCTCTGAAGGGAGTAGTACACATCGTTGTAGGAAATGTTCAGTTTCTTGGAAATTTCTCGCATGGAATAGTCTTCATTTATAAGAGCAAGAATAGACTGTGGAGTTTCATATGAAAGTTCTCTTTTTCTGGCCATTTTGAGAGTATAATCGAACCCACAAATGTGATGTTCCAGATACTCAACTAGCTCAAAGAAAGGCCAGTTTTACAGCTTCTCTAACCAGCAAAACCGTTTTTAGCTGTGCTAACGTGTCTGCACAAGGGTTTTGAAGGTGTTTCTAATCATCCATTAGTTTTCTAACGCGATTAGCAAACACAATGCACCATTAGAACACTGGAGTGATGGTTTCTGGAAATGGGCCTCTATACACCTATGTAGATATTCCATTAAAAACCAGATGTTTGCAGCTAGAATAGTCATTTACCACATTAACGATGTATAAAGTGTATTTCTGATTAATTTAATGTTATTTTCATTGGAAAAAACAGTGCTCTTCTTTCAAAAATAAGGACATTTCTAAGTGACCCCAAACTTTTGAACGGTAGTGTATATCTTTAATTAAACTGTTCTTAAGTTAGTTGTTTAATCTTTGAAACTGTAAGTCAGAATTAATCAAAAGGACTGCAACTTAACGCAGAATTTGCCTGGTGTTTACCTCTTAATATTCAAACCTTTTAAGTACTTGTTGTTCTGCATTAAACATATATCCCTTTGGTAATAAATCTATTCTCTTTGATGCATAGTTTAACCTCAAATGGCTGGTTTTACCCACAAGCTTCTGATAACAAGCTGTAACTTTATAAACAGTCAAGTCTTCCCAGTCATTTTTCAAGCTTGGAGGTTGTTGACAGCTGCGTTATATGAGGCTATTTGAGGGCTTGGTCCAGAATTGTTTTTCCTCCAGGGACTGCTTCAGTGCTTTCACTCATTCTCACTATCACCTCTCAGGCATTTGTCAGCTTGGTGTTGCTTCACAGAGGATGGAGATCCGAGATGTGGGCCTGTAAACTGGCAGGCAGGGCTCCAGCGCTGAGGTCTGAACGGGCTTCATAGTCTGCTACTCATGAGCAGATGCCAACAGAGTCTGACGGCTGTTTTTCAAGACCAACAGCGCTGTGTGCAGTCAGTATCCTGCCTATGGACACAAACGGACATAAAGGCATATACTGGGATACCTTAGATCACTTTGACATTCACAAACCCACCCAAATGGTATATACCTTTACTTTTAAGAGGACCTGAGCAGGGTTGTGTATAGAATTTTATGATTGGGGGGATCCCAAGCAGGGCACACTAACTTATGTATGCGTGGCATTAAGTAGTGGTGTTAAGTCCTTTTCCCAAAATAAAATGAAAAGTATAAATAATTTTTTTGTTTTAATTTAATTTAAATTAAAATAATTCAGCAGAGTAGGGTGGGGTGGGGTTCTTTTTAAAAACCCTCATGTCTCAATATCAAAACCCGAGAATTTGGCTTGAGTGTAAACCCTGCCTCTAAATGGGCAAATAGCCAAGTACAGCTTGTGGGCTTGCAACTGTGGTGGCCAGTCAGTTTCAGTGGGGTCCGCTTCCATCCCAGGCCACCCCCTGGAAACGCTCCTGGATCATGAAGCTTTCAGTTTATTTCCATCCTCTCTTCTCTTTTATCCCAGATAGTGAGAAAAATAATTAGTGGGATCAGCCTCAATCCTTTTAGGCTCTCTGTTGAGGATTCCTGCTCTTTCCTTATTGGCTCTGATCCTTACCGCCTGGCTCTGTTCCAGCAACGGTCAGTGCAATAAGCTGTTACCGGCTGGCTGTTTGTTCTTGGCCATCAGTTTCACGCTGGGGTCATGCTGAGTGAAGGTCAGTAGGTCAGTAGACATGACACTGGGATATATGTTTGTTTCTTTTCTTCACCTCCTGCCCTTTCTTTTCTGTTACACTAATATGATGGATGCTTGCTGAGTGTGGTCAGAGTGGACTGACGATTAGGGCGTCAGAAGTCAATTAGTCATGGGCTACAGATCCCGTCTGCTAGCTGTAAAGTGAAATGATCCTTCACAGTTTTGTCAGGTTCAAGTTTATCATGTACCAATGGTAATCAGTGAAGTGGTATGTGTGTAAAACAGCTTCACATAAGCTAATAACTTCTCAGGTTATAAGAGTCTACTGAAAAATGAACAAAAAAGACCCTTGTGGAATGCTTTAATATACAGGGAGAAGATTCTCATTGCAAATTGTTATTTAACACTGCATACGATTTGACAAAGGTTGCCTTATTCATCATCATGAAATGTTTAAATTCATAAATTATAAAAAATAAAGTTACCTCAAGGTGTGGGAGTTAAAGTTAGATGTGTATATGAATGTACTACTCTAGTCATATTATTAAAATGATCTTTGTGGCCTGAAATAAATGTATACTCTAATTATCCTGAAATTGCTTTTTGCAACTGCTTAAACTAAGTTTGTTTCACAATGCTTTTACTAAAACATATTTCTAAACATTCTATAATGTCCTTAAATTATAACTCATCAGACCTGCAGCATTACTTAGGTGAGGTAAGATCCTTGAGAAATGAAAGAGTTGGTAGTCAAAGGCCTTATATGAGAAACTGCATCCCTACACTCTTAGTGTTTTAAGCGCTTTTGGTTGAAGGGTGTTTCGTAGAGCAGTGTGTCATCAGCATACAAGCCTATATGCCTGTGTGTATACTGTATTAAACATGCAAGCTGCTGCTCCTGTTGCCACTTGATAAAAAGGAAACAATAAACCAGCAAACCTCTATTTTTCTTCTGCTCCGTAAAGACTCTCAAAGCACCGGTTAACAATAGCACTAAGGCGGGGATAAGAACCCTGACGAAAAAACACTGAACAATAGGAGCAAAGCTTTCTTCCTACCTCTTCATCTCTAGTGCCAAATCACCCTCTGCTCAGACATTTAGACAAGAGACAGATAAGGAAGACTTGGCAGAGTGGCATCAGGGATGGATAGATATATGGATGGATGGAGTGATTGAATTGGACACAAAATTGTTGGTGTGGGCTTGATGTTTTTCTTTGGGTCGAAGGGAGAGGCGGAGTACATTCATTTGCGTTCCTGTGGGACTGCTTCCTGCTTTCATCAGTATTCCCTGTTCGACAGAGTTAGAGCGGGTGCCATATCTCTGACGAGTTGGAGGGGATTTTCGTGTTTTGCTTCACTTTTCAGCTTTTCTCTGAGGAGTTTTCTATAGGTGCCAGCTTTCAAGTGTCTCATTTTTTCCCTTTTAGTCAGCACTCTTTCATCTAAGCTTGGCCTCCAAACATTAAGCAGTATACAGTATAAGAGGATGATTTTTATGTAACCCTCTGATTTCCACACAGAACACTTGAAACATTCCATATGAACATTCATGTAGATGTACTGACAAGTTGGTCCATCTGTTTATAGATTCATCTGGATCATCAGTCATCAATTTGGATTATTTCCTCATGAAAAAAAATTAACTTGATCTGTTTTTTCCCCTTGTTCTATTCCTACTTTTGCCACTTCTCTCCTTCATTCTGTTTGGTTCCAGTCTGTCTCCTGTGTTGAACCAGCCCATGGGTCTTACTTCTCATTGATCCTAGTTGTCCCCATGCTGTCCGAGCAGAAACCAGACTCTTGGAGCCTATTGATTGATCTCATAGGTGTCTTTGCCTCCTTCACTACTCATGCTCATCCACCTTTCTCTATAGCCTTCAACTCTTTTTTTCTTTAATGTAACTTCTCTGTCACCTCTTTGTTCTCTTGCTTTGACAACTTTTATTCTTATTATTATTATACTTATTATACTTTTATATACAATTAAATTCAACAGCCACATTGGTTGTTGTTAATGGGATAACAGTTAATAATAATATTAGTTATTCTTATAAAATATAACCAATATAATTGTATGATTGGCATAATGAATAGTGTCATTACCCAGGATTCCTTAATGATAACCCAGTAGTGTTAAATACTTCATTCTGATTGGTCAAAACCCCAAAACAACAGTGATCAATTCTGACTGCCATTAAAGATGCCAAGGACAACTTAAGATTCAGGGCTGACAGTTGACTATTCACCGGCAGAGAAAAGGAGGACCGGAGGAGAAAACACTGCAGAAACTAGTGGGGAATGTTAAAAGACACATGGGGCTGAGTGAAAGAGATGTTTACCAAATTGAAGAAAACAGACACAAAGCAACCCCAAAATAAAACACAGTACAGGGTTTGGTAGTGTTAAAGCAGGGTAAAAAGGTTAAGAGGAAGATGACCTTATACTGGTGCTGCTGCTGTTTACTGTAGATACGTCAGAGTTTTGTCTTACCCAGTTGAAATTATATTTCACATAACCACCTGCTCACTATGCATTATTCATTTAGATGAATTGATACATTCATTGTTAACACAGTATACAAAACGATCTGTGTAATTCTTTACATTAATACACCTTAAAATAAATCATACAGGTTAGGGATGACCACAATTAATCGATTATCGATTAATTGATTGTTAAGAAATTACTCGAAACATGCATTTTTGTTATCAATTTTCCGTCACATGGAGCAAACATCATGTGGTCTCATATTACACTCATCTATCAGGGAGGTGTTTTAAGTTTAACGCATGTTTCATGTGAATCAGCTGTTAAAGGTGTTGCGCACAGCAGAGACGCTCAGCTGGCGGCTGCGGCTGTGCGTCAGGTCTCCACGTGCGCTTTTTAAAAGAGGATCAATACAAAACTGCTGCCAACAACAACACGGACACGAAGGTTGACAACTTTAAACAGGACATTTCCACCTTTTGGATACGAAGGCAACAGACAAGTGGGAAATTCAGGTACGCTATGTTTGCAGATCAGCAACATCAGAGCCGTCTGAGCTTCTCTGCAGCTGGACTGATAGTGACCTGGTTGCGCTCCCGGCTGACTCCTGACTGAATACACATGTTTATTTTTCTCAATAAGAACGAGTAAGCAGAAAACTGGACACTGTGAGTCTGAAGTACTTTTCTGTTAGTAGTCTCAGCCTTCACTTTATAAGACTATGTCCGCGTAGAATATTTTTATGAGCCTGATCGTTGATATTCTGCGTGTCAAACATGTACCCGTATTCAATACAGTCAGTGATATGCATTTTGTTGCTGTAGAAAATAAAATTTAGGGGGAAAACAACGTATTTGGCCTTGTTTTTGACGTAAGAATAATAGTGGGTTTTTTAATCAATTAATCGATAATTGATCGTTAACATTTCCAAAAATCAATCACAGAAAATACTTAAAATGTACATCCCTAACACAGGTACAACTATGTTGTAAACACTAAAGAAATTGAGATATTTTTTAACTGTATCTGCATTTAACTTGTATCGTAAAAACGCAAGTCTTTGTATTTCTCACATCTCATCTTAAAATCAAGGCACATTTAAAAATCAATGTCGTTTTTCAACGTACTAATCTCATGATTATAAACATACTTCAAATACAAACAAAGGATCTTTGGAACAATGTAAATATGTGATACATCTGATGTACAGTCATGTGGAAAGGGCCTGACTGTGTATACAAATCAGTGTTTAGAAAAGGGCAGTAAAAATGTACAGGAGCCCATCAATCTTTTCCTCACCATCTTCTGCTCTTCATTCCTCAAAGTCCATCACCCTCTCACTTGTCTCTGTTTCTACATCCTCTACTACTCTTCCTCAATCATCCTTACCATCCTCCTCCTCCTTCTCTTCACCTCATCTAATTGGGTATGATACACTCTGACTTTACAATAAAATCCTATTTCACACATGATACTGGTATAATGAAATCATTACAGTCATAATATTTTCGTCAATATAACCTGTTGCTCTGACAGTTAAAGATCCTCTACTTTTATTACCATGGAAACATCCCGTTTGACCTTTCAGAGTCTTTGTGTGTTTGTTATTAATGAGTCAGGCTTCATTTAACAGTGTTTAAAACCACATGCATCCTTTATAATCTCACTTCATGTGTACTCTCAGTGAAATAAATAATAGAATGAGATAGGACACGGTCAGTGACAATGAAACAACTGAGATAAAGGAGAGGTGATTATTATTCATCTACCTCATCCTACAGGCAAAGCTAGCAGTCTATTAATCCAGAAACAGCCTGAGCTGCTGAAGCACTTTCTTTGACTCCATTCTTACTGTCAGGTTATCAATTTCTTTAAGCGTCACCCTGGATCTATTCTGTCATTAAACAACCCACTGTCTTGATTTTTCTCACTTGAGCCAGTTGAAATTTGCAGGTATATATTGACACATGAGTCGATGCCGCTGGCTGGGAGGCACGGAGGGATCCAGAGCGCCCGTATCAGACTCTTACAAGATGGCAGCTAGCGGGAGAAAAACCAATTTTTATTGGCTTTTTCAATTTGCGCCTGACTGGACAGGAGAAACATGATGATAATTGCAACTGGTGAATCGATGGTGGAGATTGAGTGAGTGTCTCTTTTGTCTCAGTTGTGTGTTCGCTAGAAAATTGAAAAAAAAAAAAAAAAAAAGACAGAAGATGGTTTTAATTTGCTGAATTATATTAACAGAGAATGGCACCTTTTGAGAAACTTTTTCTATCTAGGATCAAATTATTTTTCTTTAGATACAAATACGTACAATAAGCACAAGTCTGGATAACTTTCATTCTGTATAATATAATCATTAATATTTAGAGCAATCGAGTGACAAATAGTGGCTGAGTAACTTATAACTGACTAACCAGCTTGCTTGAATGTGAAAGGAAGCAGATGACAAGGAGCAACAACACTTTCCAAAACTTCTCCAGCTGGTTAAATCCGCACAAATGTTCTCCAAATGTTTGCCAGATGGTTGAATGTTTTTAACTGTTACAAGTTCTTTCAGAATTATTGAGAAGCAGCCAATGCTCAGCGACAGCCAGCAAAACTTGACATGTCTCCATCATCTCACATCTGCTTTTCACTCACTTTTTAACATATTTATCTGTACTTTTGCAGATCTTCTAAAACCTGTCTTGTCGCCTACAAAAATTGAATTTTGATTCCTTTAAATGCCAGAAATTCTGACAGGGTTTCTGTATGCTTGGAGCATCTCTCTATTTTTAACACTCACTCAAACCGTATAAAACTTATAATGCTTATCAGGGCACTGCAATATTGACAGTTTCTCTCTCCACACTGTGTATGCAGCAAGTCTCCTGGGTGCATCAGCTGATCCGTGCTGCTGTAATTAATGCAACCACAAGTGCTTGATTTACAGAAGCTGTTTGTTGCTGTTGTCAAAGCAGTTGCTAAATTTATAATATGGAAATCGTCAATCAGTTAATGAGGACCTGCATATAGCAAGCTAAACACATACAGTGATAAGAGGCTTCAACAGTGTGCAATTAAAGTCACAGTAGCATAAAACACTAAAACAGCTTATTAACCATTGACATATTTTAAGTTTTCTTGTTATCTAATCCTCATAATCCTCTTCCCTTTCCTCTACCGGCAAACATCAAAGAAGTAAAAACAAGATAAACACCAAAAATAGAAATCCTTCTTTTTCTTTATCACACAAGGTTTACCTTGATCTCACAAGTTGTATAGCAAACCACGTGCTTGAGGGAAAACATATTTTGTTGATGCATTTTTGAGAGGATGATTTTGTGTGACTACAGTGTGAAATGAGGATGAAACTGAAAACACCACTCTGGCTTTTTCATGTGGAAAAGGTGTAATTTGGGTTGAATTGGTATTGTACCTCCAACCACAAGAGAGGCTCTGTACAATATACAGTTTGAATGACCCGTTATCTTTCCTCTGAATAGTGCAGCTCAGAGAGGGAGAATCAAACAGACGGTGGACGCTAAATTGATCATGGACATGATGGACAAAGTGATAGAAGAAAAGATGACCAGACAGATGTAGAATGAAATTGATAGAGTTGACCTCCAGTGACTGCTGTGTTCCAGCCAGTCATTGTCCCCATACAGCCAGACTTATCATGCTATGAAGTTACAGATGCCAACCAAGTTTTCCAAAGATGCTCATCGATTTCCTGAAGACTTCACATGACAGGAGATGAATCATACAAAAATAAAACAAAATATTTCACAAGCAGTCCACCAAAGTGAAGTCCTTTAAATAATTGTCAATGAAGAGAGACAGGGAGTTTTCTTGTGGCATTTTAAGTGACTATCCAGACCAAATATGTCATGGGACTTAATCATGCAGCACAATGCCTGAGCATTTAAGTCATGTTAAATTTGCATTACCAAGGGCTTGAACTCACAAACCTTGCCACTAATGGCCTGCTATATTGAGCTATAGAAGGACATTTAGTCACTAGTAAGTAAGTAAGTATGTAAACTTTATTTAGTATAGCACCTTTCACAGAGCATAGTCACATAGTGCTTCACAGAGTATCAATATCGACAGGACAATACAATGTGCAATAAATAAGATAATAATGAAAGCAGACAAAACAACAACAAATGACTGAAGATGATCCAAAGCGTAGACAAACACATGAGTCTCAGGCTGCTTTTTAAAAGTCTTAGTGGAAAGAGCACAGCGCATTTGGGCTGGAAGATTGTTCCACTGAGATGGAGCCACAAGCTCAAAGGCATGGTCACCTTTAGTTTTTAGCATCACACGAGGTACAGCAAGCAGACCCTGATATGAGGGGTCTACTGGGGATGTAGGGATGGAGCAGGTCAGAGAAATATGAGGGTGCTTGATGATGGATAGCTTTATGTTAATGTGAGGATCTTGAACTGTATTCTGAATTTGATTGGCAGCCAATGTAATGAGAATAGGATGGGGTTGATGTGGGTTGTTTTACTGGACTTAGTTAACAGTCTTGCCACAGCATTTTGTGGCAAACTTAACTAACCATTAACGATTTCAGAGCATCAATGAACTTCAAAGACACAACTCGGTTTCCCTTTGTTTTTTGTTTTATTAGAAAGATAAATTCCTGAATGATTGAGATTTAAATATACTCTTTTTTCCATCTAACGCAGAAGTTCACATGAGAATGAAATATAAAATGTTGTCTAGAATTCTGTTAAGACAAAACAACCATTTCTTTAAATTTCTAAATAATTCTGCTCTACTGGGCCTATATTTGGTAAATTCAGATTCACATTCAGAATCCTAGTCTCAGCATGTACGACATATTTATTAAGTTTCAAAGTTTTGGACCATTTCTATAGCACCATCAGGACTACTTGTCTGAAATGTAAGTTAATGAAGTTTTAAGGAGGACAGGACTATTTGCATAGTTTGGTTTTATTTTGAAGCATGGGAAGGCACATGTCTAACAATCAAATCAAATTATATCTACTAAAGTATGTTTACAACAATATAAAAAATGACAAGCTTTGTATCTCTGCTTTGGCTTCTGGGGGAGTGAGTGATGTTATACAGTGTGCAGGTTTACTGAAGACTTTCTGTAGACAGTTACAGGTGTTGATATGTGATGGTACAGTATATGTCAGCTCTGATCTGTCAAGAAGCCTGCAGGTGATAAAATTACTACCCACACACCTGTTTCATATCGATGGAGGCTGCAGAACAATGTGGGCGTGCTGTAAATAGAGTTGGATGCAGCGTCCTGGAATGAGCTATAAATTATCTCTCCACCGTCTCTCAGTTGTCCATCTCGTGGTGCGCTGGACAGGTGGATGCATAGATGGATAGGAGACTTATGTGCGGACAGGTGAGGGGTCGGAGTGAGTAAGAGATTTGAAATTCACAAACAGAGCCTGCAGACACAGGGGCAGCTTGGGACCATGGGTGTGTATGTACAGGGGGGGTGAGAGAAAAAGCGATGGGCTATGATGAAGATTCATTGTTCTTTTCTCCCTGCCATCCATCTCCACTAACATGCGCAGACACCATTGAATACCCATGCCACGAGACTGGGGTTGAGTTTCCTGTGTGGGTGCTAAAAGAGTCAGAGAGGTTAGAGGCAGAATGATTAAATTTAAAAGTGAGGCTGAAAAAGCAATCCAGGCATCAAAATGGCACACAGGTGATAATTGTGCTGTTTATGTCAACAAACACTTTTAAGGTGCTGCCACTAGTATGCGGCAAGAATTTGTAGGTACGCAGGTATTGTTTCATTTACACGCTAAATACCTAATTCAAACAAAAGTAGGTAAGTAAAGTTAGTAAATAAGTGAACTTCATTTATATACCAAAATATGAATAATAAACAAGAATAGAAACAGGTTGAATAAAAATAACAGTGCCTGTGCCATGTAGTAAATTCCTTTGAGCCCAACAAATGTAATAACTATGAACAACAATTTGCATGATAAAAACAAACCATTCACATAAAGGGACTAAGTGAATATGAATTACCCATATGCTGTATAAACAGATACCTATATAGATGTATTTTGAAAGACTTCAAAGATTAAGCAAAACATAAAGACATTGGCAGAGAGTTCCAGAGGTTTCATGCTATTGCCTCAAGAGCACGATCTCCACAAGTCTTAAGGCGTGTCGGTGGGCCATACAGCAGATGTAGTGAATTGGACCTGAGGGAACGAGCTGATGAGAATGAGTGAGTGAGTTATGTGAGGTATTCTGGGGCCGGACCATGAAAGCCACTAAAAGCGAGGGTTGGAATTTTAAATTTGATCCTGAAAGCCACAGGGAGCCAGCGCAGAGTATTCAGTATGGGGGTGATGTGAGACCGTTTGTTTGACCTGGTGAGTACTCGTGCAGCAGCGTTCTGTATTGACCGGAGGGCGATTAAATGCAGACAAGGTGAGAGAGGTGAAAAGAGTGTTGCAATAATCAATACAGGATGAGATAAGGACATGAATGAGCATCTCAAGTTCTCTGGTAGACACTAAAGTTCTGAGTTTTCTGATATTTCTCAAGTGATAGAAACAAGATCTGGTTAGCTGCTTAACATGGCTGTCAAAATGAACTCCAAAAATGACTCCCATCTTATGGATATTAGAGCGTGCTTCATTGTAGAGAGGCCCAATGCTTTCTATGAATGCAGAAACATGTTTTTCTTGAACAACAAATAAGACAAAAGATGTTTTGTTGCTATTGAGTGGGTGCTAATTCTTAGTAGTCCACTCCCGAGTAGTGTTTAGGCAGTCTAGTAGCCCAGCTAACTTAAAAGCCTCATTAGGTTTAAAGGAAAAATGTAGCTGTATATCATATGCATATAGATGATATACAATATTAAAACTCTTTATTATTTGTCCGAGGGGAAGCAAGAAGAGAGAGAAAAGTAAAGGGCCCCAGGACCTAGCCCTGTGGTACACCATGTAACAGTGCTGTGCCTGCTATTCCCACCAGATAGCATACCGTCTTAATGAGAATAATGATGGTCAACCATCTCAAAAGCTGCCATTACAATAACCTTAGAGACCCACAAAGAGTGGTTTCAGTAGAATAGCGTTTCCTAAACCCTGACTGGATTTAGATTTTTCACATAAATGGAAGTTTAGATATTGGCCTATAATTCTTGGGCAGATAAGGGTCTAAATTAGTTTTCTTTAATATGGGCTGGATAGTAGCATGTTTGGGAGAGTAAGGTACATATCTAGTAGACAAGAATGAATTAACAGTAGCTAAAACAGCAGGGCCAGACTTAGGCAAAACTTTTAAAAACAGGGAGGGAGGGAGGGAGGACATCGAGATGGCTGCAAGGCTACATTGTTTTCTTTTCAAATCAAATCAGTTGTGCTGTAGGTAAGACCTAAAAGCCATTACCTTATCATCAATAAATAAGAGGAAGTTAATGCATTTATCAACCGTAAAGCACAGTATTGTGGAGGATGGTGGAGATACAATTCTGTTAATAGTATCAAATAAGACCTTTAGATTTCTTCTTGAGGAAAAATTAACTTTGCAAAGTAAACAATTCAGGCTTCCTCTACTTTTTTATTAAAAGAACGGCAGAGATCTTTGACATTGCATATAGGCATTGCACTGCAATAACAGTGGGTTTCCACAGACATTCAGATCTGCAGCACTAAAACTGTTTAAACCTATATTTCAGGTACATTTTAGATCTCTTAAGGGTCTATTTACTGTATATCTATTTCACCTGTTCTTTTTTGTTGCACTAAAAACCTACTATAGTTTCACTTTTGACAGCACTATCCATCCGTCCGTCCGTCCGTCCGTCCGTCCGTCCGTCCGTCCGTCCGTCCATCCATCCATCCATCCATCATTAGTTTAACTAACAAATTCAGAGAGCTGTAGATGGCCTGCTCCTTAAACCCCTCCATCCATCCATCCATCCATCCATCCATCCATCCATCCATCCATCCATCCATCCATCCATCCATCCATCCATCCATCCATCCATCCATCCATCCATCCATCCATCCATCCATCCATCCATCCATCATTGGTTTATCCAACCATTCCCTGTAGATGGTCTTGCCCTTTAAACTGATGATTTCAAAATGTCTTCAGATCTCATATTTTAACGGTAGAGATGATTACCAAACACACTCACAAAGAACATATTTTATTCAAAGCAAATCTAGACTTCTCAACTAAATAGCTCTTTAGAGTTAATTTAGTTCAAATGAAACTATCTCTCAACATTACAATATTCCTGCAGAGACTTAACTTTTGCTTCTTCCAAGATGCTAAGAGATGAAACATTTCACTGCTTGACCTTTCTTTGTATTGTTTCTCCACACTTACAAGTCTGTTGCAATAGGAAGTAAGTTGTTTCAGAATCATTTCTGAATAAAAGCCCCTTTGATCAAATGGGACATTGGACAACAAAGGCTTAAGTTTGTTGAGGACAAATAGAAGTATTACATGTTACAGTGTTATGATGTTTTCTTTGAACTCCCTATAGTTCAAACATTTTACCTAAAAAGGGAGCACATTTTCACTGTCTGGAAAACCAGACTGCCATCAGTAGAAACACAATGCAAACAGTTTTATTTATTTTTTCTTGAGTTTAGCTGAAGCTTTTCTTCACTTTGAACCAGTAACTCAGAGTAGACAGAATGTTTAGAAGTATGACTACTGTGGAAAATAAAAAGTAAAGTAAAAAAAAAGTACTAAAATGCGACCTGTGTTGTTAAGCAGTTTGCACAGTGACTTTTGACAGATCTGTTGGACCGAATTGCAGCAGTGTGTTACTGTGATGTGGCTGCAAGCCTACAGTGGGCTGACAGGGTCATTAAACTCAAAGCAGCAGGAGCAGTTTTAATTACTCTCTGTCTTTCTTGTTGTCTTGGTGACAAAGGGAATGAGGGATGTTTGCAGATGACGATGCAACATGAAGCAACATAGAAGCAAGTGCAGGAAAGTGGGGGAGAAAGTGCAAGTAAGGCTTTTCTTTTCATGGAGACCTCAGAGACTGGACAGGTAGATATGGAGCCTCCAAACAGGTGTGAGTTGATGGAGTGTGGTGTGGTGGAAAGATCTGCAGAGACATTCATTCTGGCACAGTTTATTAAGCAGAGGCCTCTCCCTGAAAGCTGTTCATGCCTGTTCTGTCTGTTTAAGTTGCCCTAACGAAAGGCTTTAGAGGGAGAAGAAGTAGAAGCAAAAAGAAAAAAACAGTGACTCCAGGGGAGAAAGTAGGTGTTTGCTAACCTCGTCAGGGTCCAAAGATAGAGGCCATCTGAAACACAGACATACAGTGTGTACGTGTGCTAAATCCATACATGGAAACTGAGCTAGAGGTGGAGTTTTACTTTGACATGACAGAACGAGACTGAAATGCTGCCTGGGCCCAGGGGTGACAGCGAAATTTAAAAGGAAGCAAAAAACAGAAAGACAGGTGGAGGAGGATGAAAAGGTTAAAATATAAAAACAAAACAGTCAAAAGTCATCCCCTGGGTGCCACAGGCTTTGCTAACACATCTCTGAGTATGTTTGGTGAGGTTAAAAACAGAACCTGGACTGGTCACAATTTACTCTCATCTCCCTCCGATCTCCCGCCGGCCGGCCCGCTCACCAATTTAAAAGGACCCAAACAAAGGGAAGTCAAATCAATGAAAGTTTTCTTTTTATGTTAATGCTTTTATATGACAGCTTTTGTGTTTTTTTCAGCTTCCTGAATTAGAACTTTTTCCTTTTATGCCCCTCTTTCTTTTTAGTTTCCTTACGCTCTCAGATATATTTTATCAGTCTTTTCCAAGGATGGAGAGCTAAGAAAGGATTTGTTTGACTGAAAGTTACTTACCCAGCCACTATTAATCCTGGTTAGTTTTGGATTGTACCAGGTCCATAAGCAGACTTTTAATGGAGTGCTTGGCAAACATTTTCAAGATCACTTTGAGGAATAGAGCTTACATAATGAGTGGACCCCTCATATATCTGCTCAGGGAGGGGCTGGTTTTGTATTAAGCATTCAATCTGCTCTCTTTGCACTTGGAGAAAAAGTTCAATCACACTAAATTACCAGGCTTTTTTAGCAGTGGGGAAGAGAGAAAGAGCTGGAAAATTGCCCGAGGAAGAAAGATGGAGGAAAGAGAATACTGAAGCAGGACAGAGAGCTCAGAGTGCTGGTCAGCAGAAATGTCAGGAGTCACAGATACCGCATGTGAAATGTGCTGCAACACACATTACACAGTCAATATGTCTTATTTAGTGTGAGTTCAAGATGTAACTTCTGTGTAGTGCACAAGAACACATTAATGCATTCATGATAACACAGCTCTTTTTGCCCTTAAAAAAAATATTCTTATTGTCAAGGCTATATTCAACCACTTAGTAAAAATCACCCTGGTTTTGTGAGTATTTGGGGGGCATTACATAACTTTATGAGAATGCAGACCTTTATTAATACTACAAATTTCAAGATAACTGACATCTCTGACAATATAACCTTTTAAATCATCTGGTGCATTAAACAACAACTCAAACATACCACCATATTGCCCATCACATGCTTCCCCATCAGTCATACATACCAGCTCGAACCTTCCTATATAGATAACTAACACTGTTTATTTATGGTAGCTGATGAACAGTGTATAAATAAAGGTGAAAAATCTAATAAGTGATGAAAAAAGTTGACATTACATACATAATACACACATTTTAAGAATAAAAATGTGCATTTTACTTATTATAGTAACTTGCCAATTTATATTTAGATATGCTTTTAAAGAAAAAAGGAAACTGTTGCGAGATTCAGTGACGGTGCTGCTCCGTCACAGAAACATTTGAGGTTTTACTGTGATCTAGAGAGGCTTAATGATCTGCTGCTTATAAAGCACAATTACATTAAAGTTAGATTTTTTCCTTAAGCATGTATTTCTATGGCTGCGATTATTTTATGCTCATGTTTCCTTTGTGACAGATTTCACAATCCATGGTTGTGCATTTAAAAAGCAGATGCGGGCATGAGAGAGCTTTTAAAGACACTGAATGAACACTGACTATAACTGTCACTCAGTGGTTCTTGTCTTTGTACTTTTTAAGAAGCGTATTGTTACCTTGTTGCTCACGACAGGGGAGATCAATAGCTGAGAGCTGCAAATGTCAATTGTCAGCAGCACAGTGCACCTCACATTTCCTTTTACAGCAGAACTTCACCACTGGCAGAGCTAACATGTAGCCTGCCTAGACCTGCCTTGCATGCAGTGAACATTTTGACTTGACAAAAGTGTGACTAATTGAGCCAATTTAGATGCTGCTGTGCCAGTGAGGGGTTCTGGTAACTGCCAGTGGTGTATTAGAGCGTTGGTGGACGAAGATGTTCTTTTGATTAAGCATACTTCTAAGAACAAACTGGAAACTCAAAGAGGATACACAAAGTTTAACAGAAAAATCAGTGAACAAATTGGAACAAAAGGTATCTCTTAGTACTAGAATAACAAAAGGTTGTGCTGCGAAGTAAGATTTATTTTAAAGGTCAGTTGTGTTGATCCTAAAAGAAGAGTTTTTCACTTAAATGAAGCTACTGTATTTCTTGTCTTAAGGCTGATTTATACTTCTGCGTTGAATCAACGGCGTACCCTACGCCGGGGGTCCGCGTAGCTCCCGTACCCACGCCGAGGCCTACGCACGTAGCTGACGTGCACCTCCTCCAAAATGTAACTCCCCGTAGAGCCGACGCGGACCGCAAGCTCTGTGATTGGTCCGCTCGGCGGCTTTGTCTTTCCCGCATTTACAGCACTTCTGGGATCCCGGACATCGGCCGCACATCGGCCGTGTATTTCATCTCCTCCTCTCTATTCTTCATGTAATCATGTCTGTATGATAAACAGCAACACGTATCAGCTGTAGATTAACATAACACGCTCTGAATCGCTGTGGAGAAGTAAACAGAGATCGTAGCGGGACCGGAAGCAGGTGGTCGGCTATCAGAGAGACCGCACTGCCCTCAGGCGTTTCGGCTGAGAATTGCTGCGCGACACAGACACACCGACGCACAAGTATGTAGGGCTCATGTCTGCGTCAGCCCCTGCTGCGTAGGGGACACGCAGAATTATAAATCAACCTTTAGCCAGGCTGAATTGCTGTGGTAAATTACTTTATACTACTAACCTAATCAGGGCCAAGCTATATTCACAGTTTTGGCTTATATTTTTCTAAAAGCACTGTCACTGATTGATTTGTTGCAACAATTGTTTGGTGGCAATATGTATATATTCTGCGTTGAAGGAATATGTTTATAGAAATGTCCATCCATCCATCCAGTTAGCTTTGGGGCCACCTTGAGGCCTCCTCGTGGTTGGACTAGCCCAAAAAAACTCCTAAGGGATGCGCCCTGAATGCATAATTTGATGGCCAAACCACCTCAACTGGTTCCTTTTGATGGAAATGAGTTAGAATCTCAACTAAGAGCTCCTGCCGTGTGTCTGACCAGCCACCCTTTTTGGGAAACTCATATTGGTCCCTTGTATCCACGATCTTGTTATTTTGGTCACTTCCCAAAGCTACATCCTTACCAAAAGGGTGGAATGAGCTAATAAACAATGCCTGTGTTACTTCTGTTGCTAAAACCTATCAATCTTGTGATCCATTTTACCCTCACTTGTGAACCAAGACAAGAAAAAGGCTTACTTATCTATGATCTTATTCTGGTAAATCAATAGGACAAAACCATATGGCAGTATTAGCTCAAACTGTACACAATGCTATGTGCATTTGTTAGTAATGAAGGATCCTTTATTTACTCAAAACATTTTTCAGAGCACCGCAGCAGCAACCACTGTGTGAATATGTTTAAATGCTTGGTCTATCTTAGCAATCGAGAATTAAGTCACTCTGTCGAGCATTACATTGTGATAATGACCGATTTTCTGTTTCTAATCCATTATCTAAATTCTTTGCATATTCTAATCCAGGCGTAGACCCCCCTGCACACCTCTTGCCTTGGAGCAAAGCTATCAGTGTGTTTGTTCAGTAGATATATTAGATGTAAGATAAGAAGATGTAAGCATTGATTGTAGGCATAGCTAATCTCGGCATCATCTCTATTATAACAGTCAGCGTCCTCCCTCTGTGTTGTCTTTACTTATGATCTCAGATAATGAAGACCTCCTGAAAGTCTCACTGTTAGCTTATTGATCCCAACAAGTTCCCCTGAAGCAAGTATTTATCATAATGAAGTGTGTAATGGTGGATTACTGATACAGAAAAGAACACACATTAACTTCTGTCTTAATTACACTACTTTAATTCTTGTGTTGACGTGGACTAGAAGAAGGGTGAAAATATGTGTAAGTATGTCTAGATGTGCTTTTTCATTGTGGATCTGTGTGGTAAAGAAGTGTGTAAGCCTGCTATGTGTTCATGTGCATATTAATTCATATTTATTTTTAATATTGGTTGAGGTCATGAACGGTCACTTCTAAATTAAAGGCTGCAGAAAAATCCTCCTGTTATTAAAGTTTCCACAGGCTCTTCTTTCATTCATAATTCACTTCAGAATTCCAAAGTGTGTCCTCTCCCTAACTAGATATGGGATGGGGAGCTGTGTGTGAGTGTGTGTGTGTGTGTGTGTGTGTGTGTGTGTGTGTGTGGCATTGACCGAGATTTACTTCAAATTACATCTCAGGTTTGAGGTCGATGAAGCTGTTAGCTGTAAAGTGGGAGGAGAGAATAGTTTAGTGTCTTACATTTAAGCTTTGATGTCCTACTATCAGGTATGCTGAAGTTTTAAAGGCCACGTGCAATAAACACACCTCTTTGCCCAACTTCTCAACACACTGACATAATGTAGCTACATTACACTCAGAACAAGCAGCAAAAACAGAAAGGTACCTTCCTTAAGCATTACATTGTTAGATTCTTAGATACCAAGCACTTCACCTCTGTTACTCTGCCAAGAATAGTCTCACAGAAATACATAACATGACAATGAACTTTAAAGCTGCATTTATTCATGGTGGCACTTCATCGTAATGGCAACAAACTACTGAAATTGAAGCTGGCAAAAACTCTGTAGAAATAGATCCAACTTCAAAATGTGTCTCTTGCCCTCTCCGAGGGGTAAGCTCATCTGCGTGCAGAGTGGTTGCTAATTTTATCTCACCCTGCTGACTTAATTCCCTCATCCGTTTTACATGATATAGTAAAAACATGGATTTTGGGATTGGGCATGATGCTGAACTGAGTAAAACAATGGTCCACATTTTGTATTTAACAGCTATATGTGATTCTACTTGTAAAATTATTTCTGTTTATTGATGTGTTATTTAACTGAAACATGTTAAACAAATGAATCAAACCCTAAAAAGAGGCTACAGAAAAAAAAAAGGATTAGCACATACAAACTGCTGATGCTTTTTACCTGCCAAGGCAGAACTTTTACTTTTGTCCATACAGGATAAGCTAGCTTCTGTCTGGTTTTCAAGATATGACCATGTCCAGTTTAATGAAATGGTAGTGAGCAATAAAATACCCCAAATTTGCAGGATTCAGCCACTGACAGGTGAAGTGAATGTCATTGATTATCTCTTTACTTGGGGACCTGTCAGTGGGTGGGGTATGTTAGGCAGCATGTGAACATTTTGTTCTTGAAGTTGATGTGTTGGTTGACCAATCTGTGATCGCAGTGTTCCTGGTCTTCAGAGGTCAGATTACCAAAGGTGGTCCAAGGAAGGTGAACTAGTAAGCTTGAGAAAGGGTCATGGATGGCCAAGGTCATTAATGTACAAGGGTGTTCTGATCCTAAAGGAGAGCTGCTAAAGCTCATACTGCGGGAAAAGTTAATGCTGGTTCTGATGCTGCAGACCAATCAGAATGCCCATGCTTACTACTGTCCACCACTGAATGCAGCATTTGGACACGCTATGTAATTTATCAAACCTGGAGATTTCGTCTGTTTTTTATACATTTCAATTGAAGGTGCAAAGTTAAAGAAATCAACATTTACTGGAAAAAGATCAATGGAATCACTTTCAACATTCAAAACATATTATTACCCAACGAAATACTTAAGCTCAATAATTTCTAATTGTTTTAAACCCTGCAAAATAATGTACGGATTGTCCTGAGAGATAGACTGTATTAAATGTCCTGCCTGCAGCAGAAACTAGAAAGGGGTCTTTAAATTGAGAGCGATGTGCGGCGTGTTAATTAAGCTACTGTACCGCTGCTGTGCAGTACAGTAACGGTACAGTATGTGCACATTGCTCTTAATTAAAAGACGCTCCTCCAAACTTTCCATATGCATTTTTTTCATAACACAGTAGAGAAACACACATTTCAGTGGGAACAGTGTTGTTGGTCTCCCTTTTTTGCCAGTGCATCAAAGTCTGGAGTTAGTTTTGTTGTAGCAATTCTCAGGATAGATCTGAGGTGTTGGTCAGTTAACCGGGATCTGTGACGGGCTTTGTTGATGTTCATGACGCTGAAAGTCTGCTCACACACGTAAGTTGAGCCAAACAATGCCAGCATCTTCTGTGCTGTCCTCCGGAGGTTTGGAAACATGACTTCGTTAAGTGAAGCGTAAAAGTCATTCAGTTTAAGAGACTTGAACTTCTCCTGTGAGACGGAGTCAGACTGAAGATCGATCAGCTCCAATTCCAGCTCATGCGGTGCTGTTTCGGGGTCTTGTGACAGGGGACAGGACACCAGCTGAAGTGACTTATCAATTTTTTCAAAATCAGAGAACCGACGGCAGAATTCTCTGTGCATGTCGTCCAGTGATTTGCAGTATTTCTTCACGTTTCGGGTGGCCTCTTTCTGCATGGCCAGTGTGGGAAAATGAGCGAAAGATTTGTTTGACATTTGCCTGGAGAATAAAATCAGCTTGGATTTGAAGGCTCTCACATTTGTGTACATGTCATGCACAAACTGATCTTTCCCCTGCAGCTTAACGTTCAGCTCATTCATGTGTGACAATATGTCCACAGCAAACGCAAAGTCACAAAGCCAGTCCGTGTCGCTCAGCTCAGGGAATTCGTCGGATTTCCCCATTAGCTCCAAAAACGAATCTCCTCTTTGAGCTCCCACACTCGTTGACACACTTTCCCCAAACTTAACCAGCGGACACGAGAGTGGTAAAGTAAGTCCTGGTGATCTGCATCAGTTTCCTCTAGGAACGTAATGAACTGACGGTGATTAAGTCCCCTTGCTCGTATGAAGTTAACGAGTTTTACAACTGGATCCACGACATGATTTAGCTGCAATACAGACTTACACAGAGATTCTTGATGAATGATGCAGTGAAAAAAAATAACATCCTGGTCAGGGTTTTCTTCTTTCACTTTATCCTGGATTCTTTTCAGCAGCCCGACGTTTTTTCCAGTTAAATTTGGCGATCCATCCGTGGTGACACTGGCAAGTTTACTCCAAGGCAGCTTCATTCTCTCAATGACAGCAGACACCTGTTCATATAAGTCCTCTCCTCGCATTTTCCCCTTCAGCGATTCCATGCTAAAAAGCTCCTCCGTTATCTCAAAACTGTCATTAATCCCTTGGATAAAAATAAGGAGCTGAGCAGTGTCTTTTATGTCGTTACTTTCATCTAGTGCTAGTGAATATAACTTAAAGGACTCCGCCTTTCTGTTTAACTCGCTGACTATATCTTCGTCAAGCAGTTCCACACGGCAACTCACTGTCCTGCGTGATACCATGCATTCTTTCAAAAACTCGCCTTCGGAGAAAGGCTTGCTGGCCTTTGCTAATTTGAATGCCAGCAAAAAACTTGCCTTGGTACTTGACTCTTGAATCGCCTAGGGTGCATTGAAAAGCCTAACGGGCCGTATATGGCCCGCGGGCCGTAGTTTGCCCATGTCTGGCCTAGAGTAACATGACAGACTTCGAAGTGTTGACTTGGTCCCCCAGTGTGCCAGATCTCAATCCAATTGAGCATCTATTGGATGTGCTGGACACCCAAGTCCCCCACCTCATAACTCCCAGGACTTAAAAGAGCATGCTGCCAACGTCTTGGTGATAACACAGCAAACCTTTAGAGGTTTTATGGAGTCCATGTAATGTCCAGTCAGTTGTTTTGGCCCTGACCTGAGGGGTCCTACATAGTATCAAGCAGGTGGTCATGATGATTTGGCTGATTTGTGCATAGCTCCACATATTTGCTCACTAACAAAACCCATCTTTGAAAAGGAACTTTGTTGCTTTTCTCCATCTTTGTTATTGCTGTCAGAAACCTGAGACACTCAAAGAAACATTTTATTCAGCTCCTTTATCTGATAAAGCAGCAGCTGACGTCATATGGTCCTGAACTGGTTTCAACAGTTTCTTCAGCTAAACCATCGACCTGTCTTTTAGACCCAATCCCAACTAAGCTGCTAAAAGAAGTAATTCCACTAGTTAGCAGCTCTTTACTAAGTATGATTAATATGTCTTTACTGACAGGCTATGTACCTCAATCATTTAAAGTAGCTGTAATTAAACGTCTCCTTAAAAAGCCCACTCTTGATTCAGGCTCCTTATCTAACTATAGACCGATATCTAACCTCCCCCCTGGACTCCAGCGGCAACAGCTTCTACGACTCGTCTCATCACTATCACTTCTCTCTCTTACTCCCCTCTATCTGTCTTTCCAGACCCAACTCGGTCGAGGCATGATGGCTGTCTAACATGAGTCTGGTTCTGCCTGAGGTTTCTGCCTGTTAAAAAGAAGTTTTTCCTCACCACTGTAACTAGCAGCGATGTGCAATGCTCATGATGGATTAAGGTGGGGTCAGACTGAGTCTTACCCTGTCTTGAAGTTGGGTCTCTGTTCATAATTTGACATAGAGTGGTCTAGACCTCCTATGTTTGTAAAAGCGTCTTGAGATAACGTTTGTTGTGATTTGGCGCTATACAAATAAAGATTGATTGATTGATATGGTCTTTTCTGAAAATATAAGCCTTCAGAGGTAGACTGCTCTGCCAAAATAGCAGCCAGGTGCCTTTTGCTGGGCAGAGCTGACAGGATTATATGTTGAAAAATAAGTTGGTGGCAGCTGGAAAACAAATATTTATCCATCCATCTCTGCTAAGGGCTGAGAAAACACTTGGAAAAGGTGCAATGTAAGACTTTATGCACCTTGACTGTGAACATACCTGCCTCGTTAGAGCATGGCCAAGCTGTTAGTGTGTCTATGTGCCCGTGTCCTTCTCAGTCTGAGACAGGCTTACTGTCTCTGCAGCAGGCTCGTGTTTATTAGGTCAGATTGAGCACCAAGCAGGTCGGGGATGATTGGCAGTTGACTGTTTGCCTGTGCTGTTTGCCAGCAGCCCCATGTCACACCCTATCAGCAGTAATCAGCCTGGACAGAAAGTGAAGGTCTAATATAGTTGACAGACCTCTGTTCTTTATTCCCCTTCTTTTTATAATCCTTATGTGATACAAAAAAAGGGTGTGAAAGAAACAGGTATATCGATTGCAATTTCTTTGGCCAGTTTGATTTTTGATTTTTTTTCTCGGTCTGACCTTCTGATTCTTATTTTCTTTCTTTAAAGACTATAAGATAAAAAATAGTTGTATTGCTGCAATAGGTTTACATTTTAGAACCATTTAAACAGTCATTATTAACGCTTTATTTGATTCATAGTTGTTTATCAATATTTCTAATATTTCTTGCAGCGTGATACATCTCACTGCAGGTTGAACTTTTTAAACACACGCTCACATTCTGGAGTTTTATCATTTAAGTGTCTGATTTAAGCATAAGCAAAGAACATTATGAAGAAAACAATTCAAAAATATTTTAACTCACTACACCCGTCAATCCTGAAGAATTACACCGAGAGACAGCTGTCTCATTGAAATGAGTCCTCCACAGGTCCACAGCTTGTCTGTAGTTCCATACATGATGTTTAACAATTGGACAAAATTATTGCTGTCTTGTTAGCTTAGCTTGGCTTAGCTTAAGGCTGATTTATACTTCTGCAGTGAATCGACGGCGTACCCTACGCTGGGGGTCTGCGTAGCTCCCGTACCTACGCCGAGGCCTATGCACGCAGCTGACGTGCACCTCCTCCAAAATGTAACTACCCGTAGAGCCGACGCGGACCGCAAGCCCTGTGATTGGTCCGCTTGGCGGCTTTGTCTTTCCCTCATTTACAGCGCTTCCGGGATACCACTCATCGACCGCACATCGGCCGTGTATTTCATCTCCTCCTCTCTACTCTTCCCTGTAATCATGTCTCTATGATAAACACCAACATGTATCAGCTGTCGATTAACATAACACGCTCTGGATCACTGTTGAAAAGTAAAGAGATCGTAGCGGGGCCGGGAGCAGGCGACCGGCTATCAGAGAGACTGCACTTCCCTCAAGCGTTTTGGCGGAGAATTGCTGCGCGACACAGACACATCGACGCACAGGTATGTAGTGCTTATGTCCGCGTCAGCCCCTGCTGCGTAGGGGAGACGCAGAAGTGTAAATCAGCCTTTAGTGTTACGGTCACTGTGAGCATGGCATTACAGGAGCAGCTTGTGTGTGATCGGCACAACATCCGCTACATGTCAGATGACCATCACCAGTTGCAGCCTAACAGGTCTGATGATCACCTGCCGCTCGATCTGTGCACCTCTAGAGAGAAGACATTTTGCTGCTCAGAAAGTCTTTAAATGCTGCATTTCCAATGACTGGAGAGCTTGGCAAACAACTTGATTCCAGCTCACAAGCTCTCTGTTTCCTTCCAACAGTTTCTTCTTTTCCATATATCTCAACCTGTACCTTGTTCAGGCTCTACTAAAACTGACTTTTCATAACTGAAGGCACCTTCAGCTCCCTTTTCCCACAGTATGTCTCCTAAGGCTGTCCTGAAGCACCTCTCTGACAGTTTTATTTACAGTGCAAATATCACAGGCCATAAAGAAAAGTGCCTAAAATGTCCCTGCTCCCTCTCAACCTACTACAAAATCTTGTCCTCAATCAGTCAAACCAATATTGTAATATCATTTTGACGAAATGCTGGCACCATCAGAACTCTTCACAAGTGAAGCGCAAGACCCCAAATTCATTTTTTATACCGAAATGTTACCATATATATGATGAAAACAGGCTTAGCTTATAAACAGGTTTGATTTTTATTACATGAGGGCTCAAGACAATAACTTTGGATTGAAAATACGAGGACCTGAGGCATGAGTGAGAAGTGACAACACAAACAAAACCCTTCACAGTATCGATCACAGGAGAGATTGTGTTTCTCCTCACACCCGTCGTCCTCATATATGTACTGTATTGATGTAGCATTACAGAAGTCCCAAAATCAATATGTTACACATGTATACGCAGGTCAATATGTCCTGCAGGTATGTGTTGCTGTTATTAGAGCAGCACATGGGTGCACTCATAGAATCCCAGCAGGCCTTTTCTTTGTGTAAAAGAGACCGCACTCATGCTTGCACAAACAAACTCATCGTCATCTCATTATAATTAGTTTCCTTGGAGTACCCGTGCAAGATATTAACTGTTCATTCTTTTTCTTTTCTCCTTCAACTGTCTGCAGTTTTTCTCCTCTCCATCTGTCCATCTCTCCACTCCTTCTCCTCCTTTGTGTCTCATTGTCTCCCCGCTGTACTCATCTCTGCACCATTAATCTTCCAAACAATGAATTGGAGCCACCGACTCTATCACTCCTATTGTCGACTGCAGCCGTCCCTTATTTATGTTCCATTTTTCTCTCTCTCCTCCTCGCCCAGCCTTCTTGCTGTTCCATTGACCGGCATGTAATTTCTTCCATGAATAATGCAAGCAGCGAGACAAAAATAGTTGCACTCCGTCTCTCTCTTGGCTGGGATTTGTACTGCAATAGTTTAACTGAATGCGCTCGAGCTGATTGCTATTCAGCGGTGCCAGCCACTTTGTTAGAACGAATAAGGATTTGGATGTAAAGGTATTGGGGCTCCCTTAGCTGCATTCTCACTGAAATAGACTAGAACGGATGATTGTGAGATCAGGGTGCAGATTTATTTACCCTCTTAGCACTCACAAGTTCTGATCCAGGAACACTGAGGTGGTTCCCCAGGACAATCCTAATCATTAGCCAGCATTGGAGCAGCCAAATCAACATATGGCAGCCTGCAAGCACAAATTTAATTTGGGGTTTCCAGCAGTGTTTGCTGATGTGCCAAAGTTAAGTTATCAAAAAAAGCCTGTTTTCATTTGCCAACTTTTCCCATCTCTCAAACACTAAAGGACATTTTTTGTAAACGTGCTGAATTTGAAATACATTACCAGGGCCCACAAGCAATGAGCTGATCTTTTGCCATATTCTGTTTGTTTCTAAGAAAAGTTCCTGAGTATTGCTTTGTCAGACCCATTATATGTGAGTGAAAGTTGAAGAAACCAGATGGTTTGTTGGCTTGTGTCCGGGATTTAGTTTTTCTGATCAGCTTCTTGAATCCATCTTTTTTGATAGTGCTAACAGGAAGCAGGTCTTTTGTGTAAAATTTGATTTTTTTTAAGTTTTAGTTTGTAGATTCTCATTTTTCTCAGGTTGAGGTTATTTCTATTTACAATTTATAATTTAAATTTACAACAATGGCATATCAAATTGTATTCTATGTATCAGTTTAGTAGAGTATTGTTTTGAGTTGTGCACTCCCCTTAAACACTCCTAAGGGTTATGGGCAGAGTGCTGTTGTTTCCCACAGTACAGTGAATGCATTATAGTTATTCAGTGTTTAGTTGCGCAGAACATTGCGGCTATATTGTGCTGATTTGGTACTTGAGAGTTAACGCCCATAATTAGCTAATCACTAGAGGGATCGGGTGAGGGATTGACGTGAATGACCAATGACTTGATGACTGAAGAATGAATGAATGAATTGGTACTTAAGAGTCATCCTGCTTGAACTAATGGTCAGCTTCAGTTCTGGGTTGGAGATTGTGCAAACAAGCTGACATTTTTAGTAGCTTCAGTGGTTGATATAAGCTACATAAACCAGATTTATGGGACGCTATCATTCATTTAGCGAACAATGTTATCAAATGGAATATATGCAAAACGAGTGAAGACAACTTTGAAGGATTGACCTTTCTTTGATTTCTTTGTACTGACTCATGGCTTTAATTTGTGCCTGCTGCTTTATTTATCATATTGCTTTTAAATGTTCTTACTATTTTTGTCTCTTTACTTTTTCTGTTTTAATGCTCACCTTTCTCTTTTATTCCTTTACCTTTTTTCACTTTTATCCCTTTTTGTTGTTTCTATCTCTTTCAGCTGCTTTCATCATCTCACATCTTTGGTCTTCTTCGTCTCATTTCATGTTGCTTAGTTCTTGTGTTGCTTGGGTGTTTGTAACCATTACCATATGAATGCTTTGGCTTGTATGTCAAAAGGTGCTAAAGAGGTTTATTGTCATGAATTATTATGAAAAAACATTTATGAAATTCAGAGACGTTTTAAAAAGAAATGAATTAGTTTAAGAAAGACATTTCTCCTTCAGAACAACAAGACAACTGATTATTAGCCTAGGCTTTTATCTAGGCTGAAATCAGGCATTTAGCTGATGATCTGTATCGCTGTTTTATTTTACCAACCATCCATGAAACTAATTGACTCAAAAGTGCTCTACTTTGTCTCCTCTGGCGGTTTGCCTTATAGGTCTCATGAACTACTAATGATCGCTATTGGTATCGGCCCTGAAATTACACTATCTTTCGACCCCTACTGAGAACAGTTGGTAAATGAGGTCCTGTGTAGTATACAGAGGTAGTCATCTGAAATATATGTACCAAATTATGTCACTGTACAAAAAAAAGATGCAAAGTTTATCACGATTTCTATATAGACTTGTTATAGCGAGCCTCAGGTTGCCATGGTCATCATGTTTGCGATTGTTGAAGGACAAGATGTACACGGGTCACACAATGAAGACATCTTGACTATCACATTGTGCTCTGTTGTGGTCTTTCTCTTACGACAGTGTCCAAGGACTTGTATTAACATGCTTTTGAACTCTCACAAGACCGTTGTGATGGTAATTCAGTAAACCTCTCATTCTCAATGTGTCCTCTAAGGTATGAAGCCGAGGAATGAAAGTGAGTCACTTCATGTCTGTCCTTGTCAGACTTCCCGTCTTAGTCATCTTATGGAGCATTTTTTAAAGATCTTATACGTTGATTTCCTAGTTGTTCCTCTTTTCAGCTAATGTTCATGAGATGTATGCATTTCACATTTTATCTCTGCTTGCATATCGCTACAAATCTATTCTTTACAAACCAACAATTACAAGAATGTTCCCAAGTTTTAATTGCCCTATGACCTCAAAAAAATGAATGTAAATATCAAAATGTTGGGATTCACTGAATCAAAATGAAATCACATTTCCCTTTTTTGAATTAGATTCTTACAATTTCAGCCTTTTAGATGGGAGAAAGTTTTGTATCGACCTTGGGTGAGGGGGAGAATGTGCTCTGTGTTATTTTGCTATGGTCGGCTTCTCTTTGTATGTGGAGTGCCTGATGTAAGTGGCAATCGCAAGGTTGCTGTGGCCATGAAAACGTGCCTTTGTCCTAATGTCAGCTTTAATTTGAAGAAACCTAACATACAACTGGATACACCTTGTCTCAATAAACCAAATGAAGAAAAGTTGGATTAGGAGGATAACAACTTTTGTTTCCTACAGTACAACTGTGGCGTAGAGACCTTTTCTTTCACTGGTGTATCCTGAGAAACAGGCTCTGAAGAACAAACTTTTCTGTTTTAGTCACTTCATATAAGAGCGACAGTGCTGTTCAGTGAGAAGGACTTCACAGAGACTTTTGGTACTACTCTGAAACCGAGACACTGGTCTATTCGGTCTATGCAGTTAGAGAAAGATATTCTGACAGTCCGCAGTGCGCTTGAGACTTTCACTGTGCCGGAGGGATTTCCGAGGACTAGACTGTGTACTACCTATCAAAGGCCCTCTCTCCAGTCACCCTTCTTTTCACTTTATTGCTCCACCGGGCAGCTTTACTCTCTTTTGTATTCGTCTCTGTTCATCTGCTTGTGTTATGTTGCTTCTTCTCTGTCTCCGGTCTGCCACTTTTTATGTCTTCATTCTCTGTGTCTTTCAGTCCCTCCCTTTTATTTCACCCTTTTCTTTTATCTCGCTATTTTTTCTCCCTGTAGACATGTCTCAGCTAATACATCACAGCCGGTGCCATCTTGTCACATAGATTGGAAATGCCTGGTACACGGTGATATGTACTGTCACATTCTTATCCAACAGTAACTAACGCACAATATGATGTATCTGAATATATTTTTCCTGTATCAAAATAAAACAGAAATGTGGAAACATCAGCATCACTAGATGAGAGCATTTTTCTTCACAGCTTTTATTTTTGGAGATGAATCATTGCGATTAGTCATCTCAACAGTAAATGTCATCCAGGTATGTTTCCCTCTCGCTGGATGTATTAATAACAGGAGAAATATAAAGCCAGTGGCCAGTAGCTACTATTTACTCAAGAAGAAAAATGTGCAGCTTCGGTGTTATTACCATGGTGAGACTAATAAGCATACTGTAAATCTTGCTGGTGGTAAACATGGGTGACAAATGGAGATAAATGTAATTATTTCATACAGGTTATCAATTTTCACAATGCATGTGGCGTGAAATGAACTTTTCATAAGTAGACTTTACAGAGCTGAACTCATTCAGAGCGAGGTTGAGCTGCGATGTGGCGATAGTAGAGAGATTTTTTTGTGTGAGGTGAGTGGTCAAAGGGTTATACAGGGAGGTGATGACTACAGATAATTAGAAAACAACCGCAATGATGGAAACAACAGAAAAAAAAAGACAACAAGAAAAAAGTAAATACGAATTTACTTCATGGGATTGAGCGGCTACTGTGTGGAGCTTTTGATTTGTGTCGATCTTTGTGACCCTGTAATCAAATGGTACCTCCCATCTCCTTTCTGATGTTTTCCTGCACATGAAGTGGTATTTACTAAAGACACATTTTATCCTGATATCTTTTAACTGTCAAATCTACTACTCACAGGAAGTGTGCTGTAAAATATTTGGATGACAGCTGTTTCATCAGTATGTTAGCAATCTTCTTGTCTGATATCAATCGGCTGATGTCATAGGGTAACAAATAATACTGCGATAGCATATGATAAGACATGATATGATACAGTAACATACAAAACAATTCAACAAGATGAGCTCCAACAGGATACAAAGCAACACGATCCGATACGGTACATTAAGATACAATATATGATAAGACTAGATACAGAATGTACGATGGGATAAGCTGCGATACCATTCGACACCAGAAACATTGCCCACAATAACATCATCACAATACACTGTTTCTGAAATAACAGGAATTGCAGAAAATCCTACAATGATGTGATGAAAATTATTTTTAGAGAGCTGTTTTGTTCTTGAATCAAAATGTCGACATGTGGCACCAGGGATGTGATTCTTTCACTGCAAAAGTCAGGACGACTAAATGTAGCTGTATGGATTTTTTTTGTCCTACCCCTGGTCACTGGTGTTCACATTTGCTTTTTCAGGTCATATAGAGTCATCAGTATTCATTTCTGTCAGATAGGAAACCAGTCCTCCCAGGAGCTTTAAGACTTACCTTTATTTTTAACTTGACTGATTTATTTTCCCTTCTTTCCTTTGTCATGATTAGAGATATTTGTGAAACAAGACCCATATTTCTATCTGTTTACGTCTCCCCCTTTCCCCCCCACGCAGACTGGTGCTTGTTTGTGCTCAATAAGGGGGATTAATTAAACTCATTGGTATTCTAGGACACTAGCTCCAGCTGTTTCCTTTGGCTTGGATCAGCAAGGTCATCCATTTGGATTGTGTACTTTGGGACTCAGTTTTTTTAAGCTATAGCACCCACTGGAGTTTTATTTTATTTATTTATTTATCTAGTCACTGTTTGGACAGTTGGATGGATATCAGTGAAAGAAGCTCACTGATCCGACAGCTAATCTATCAATCAATCCTTCAGGAATTAACAACTCTGCAGTGTGTGTTCACACATGAAACAACTTAGCTTAGCTGTAATTAAAGGCCCCTCTCCTTCACTCTGTCTCTGATGCACTGCTCCCACAACAGACACACACACACTCTTTGTTTATAGCCCATTCATCATTCAATTTGAGTGGAAGTCAACAAGGTAAACAGCAATGTAAACATATGATAAATAGGCCGTCTCATCAGGGTGATTGATATTCCCGGTTTGCCTTGATGCAATGTTTAATACATAAGGCCATCTGACAGGCCTTCAGCATCAACTTTAATTATCAATGCAACATGATAACACACTTCTGGGCCCTTAGCCAGAGAAATCTGCTTAGAAGTTAGAGATTGTAGTTCTGAAGTAATGAGTCATGCAAATATAAAAAGTAATGCAGACGTAATGCATCTAACCAGAGTGTTAAGTCGATACACACAACAGAGAAAAAAAATATTGCAGCTGATGCTGGATGGAGTGCAACCTTGGGTCAATGAGTTTAACTGTAGCTTTAAGTATTGCATCGATAAGCAGACTGAGTTGGAACCAGCTGAGCCATCGCTTTAGGAAAACATCAAGCAAGCAATGATTCAGAGTTTGCTCTTTTAGTGTTGACAACATATTATTTCTAAACCTCTGTCTCTTTTAATCACAATCAGCGACAACGGATCACAAATCCTTTTACCTACATGGATAATCTTTCTTTATCACCCATCACACCTGTTCTAATACTGAAAGCTGATTAGCTGACTGCGAGGCTGGCTGAGCAGAGAGGAACATAAAACTCTTGGTTGATCGGGCTGGCTCCCGGTAAGCACACAGACACAGTGTTGCAGAGACTGCCCAAGGTCCAAATTTTAAGACATGAAAGCAACACCATGCCTTGTTTGTGACAACAAAAACAACACCTCAGACAGAAAAAAGCTCTCAGTAATGCAAAGTGTTAATGAACGGCTGTAGTGATATGAATTCTTAAAACAGGAATGCCTGCAGATCTACAAGTTTAATGAAGTAAAGTTATAGCTTTATTATTATTCTCATAAATATGCTTTACTCATTTTCAGATAAATATATCAAATCTTTACCATCATACAGTATTCTTGTAATTATAGTTTAACAATTGTTAATAAGATATATTTTAGAGCTGATACTGAGATACTCCTATTGAGTATTGTATTGGGTTTCAGATATATGGTTTTACGTATCAGGTATCATGTGTTGGGTGTTGCACATTTGTATCCGGGCATTATGGTTCTGGGGTACAGGGTATTGGATATTCCAATTTTATTTTTGCATACAAGCTATTGGGAATCAGTAACCGCTATTATGTATTGAGTGTTATAAATCAGAGGTGGGTCTTGTGTATCTGGTATCAGGCTATTTGTATCAGATATTGTGAACATGGGGTATGAAGTATCATGTATCTGTTTTCCCATATTGGACATTGTGTTTAGGGATCTGGTATTGTGTATCAGGCATTGGGTATAACAAAAAGATAATTAAAATAATGTTGGACTGGTTTCAAGTAAATTGTGACAATAAAATAACAAGATTGAGTGCTTGCAGAGAGTTAAATGTTATTCTAAGCTAGAAAAATGTCAGAAATCAAGGTTTTTTACCAAAATGACAGCTCAGCTGATTAAATCTACACATCCAATTGGCAAATACCAAAACAGACATTTCATTTAAACTGCTTTGCTCTGCCCACTGTTCCTGCTTCTCCCGCAAACCGCTTGGCAACCCACCTCCACCCCCTATTATGCTGTGTCTGAATTTACCATTGTCATATTTATATATGATATAAATGTAAATATCATAATATGTCATATTTGACATAGAGTGGTCTAGACCTCCTATGTTTGTAAAAGCATCCTGAGATAACGTTTGTTGTGATTTGGCGCCATACAAATTAAGATTGATTGATTGATTGATAGATATGTTTTGTCACTGATTCCCACTTTGTTCTGTATCCCAGGGGGGTCTTTGCTGCTGCTCTCCCAGCCTTGGCTTCTCATGTAAGCACAGGAAATAGAGGGGAGCTGTGCTCTCCCCACCTTAGGCTATGGCATTCCACATAGGGAGCTCCATGAACAGAGTCATTCTGCCAAATATAACTTATTGCATGCAAATAATTAAATGTTTTGACTAGAGTGGTCCTAACTGGTACTAAAGCTTCAATATCCATATCAAAAAAGGAATAAATGGTATAAATGGTATTTGGACATCTTTACTGTGGAGATGCAAATCAGTTATTGCATGTGTCAAAAAAATTGTTGCTGCAAGCATTGAAATCGAGCTTCCCATCATTTTCAAACAAGTCATGATTTCTCTACACTTTGTATTCCACTGACCACTGAGTCCTGTCTGTGCTTTGGATGTATTTCTACGCTGTCTTTGTTTCGTTTGAGACTTCAGCTGATGCAACATGAATGTTTAGTCCTTCTCTGAGTTTATGTGGGATTCAGACTGTTTTTATTTGTGTGTGTGTCAGACAAAGCTTGTGCTGTTGTGTGTACATGAGTCTCTGGCTGACACACACACATCGGCCCTTTTTTTTTTAAACTCCTCTGGTGTCAGAGAAGAGGAGAGCCTGTTGTCACATTTCTTCATCATTACCTTCCTTACCCTCCTTCATGTCTCTCACTGGGAGGCTAAAAAAGTAATCAAAGGCTTGGGATTCAACAACTCTCTATCTTTCCCTCTTCCACTTAAAAAATGCCTTTCTTACTCCTCTGATTCTTACAAAAACATTGGTGACTAGTGGAGAAAGGCCTCTCAATTCTGGAGTGCTGAGAACCTCCCATGTGTGTTTCTGTGGAGGTGTGCCTCTGTTTGACATCCCTGCTAAATGGAGGATGCTTTGCCACTCATTTAGCAGCTCTGCGGCTCAGTTCATCCTCCTCTGGGAGCCCGGCAGCCTTTTATCTCCTTGTAGTTCACCAGGAACTTACTCTGTGTTGCTGTCCTGTCCTGCCCGTCACACTGCAGCATTAACATTAACATGCCTCTTAACAGGCCAGTGAGAAAGAGCCCTGCAGTGCACTGGCTGGACAGCTAGGCTTAATCCCACATCAGGGGGAGAGTTCAAGGCTCCCTAGAGAGGAGATCTTGGCCGTCAGGTTGGAGTTTGTTGGAGTTTGTTGGAGATTAGGGCTTTGGTGAGTCAAACACTGGATTAGAAGTGAATGGTGAAGAGGAGATTCCTCGGGGTCTTAGTAGTAGCCTTCTGAGGAAATAAGCTTGTGTTTTTTTGTGTGTGTGTGTGTGTGTGTGTGTGTGCGTGTGCGTGCGTGCGTGCGTGCGTGCGTGCGTGCGTGTGTGCGCGTGCGTGCGTGCGCGTGCGTGCGGTACTCTCAGCCTTGTGTAATGCACAGTATTGCTACTGAGTGCTTCCACGAATTTGAAAGAGATGTGGTTTCAGTTAATGGTGATACTTCATTTTATATATTAATCATGTATATGTCAAATATTCATGTTACCTTGATGATATATGGACACCTTCATGCATAAATAGATGGAAGATTTCAGCAATGTTGTAAAGCACCCATAAACTATGTTTTCTTGTCATCTTTTTCCGTGTTTTATTCAAATGAATCAATGGGTCTTTGTTTCTGCTGTTTTTTCCTAGGATGATGAGCCAATCACAGGAGGGGCTAATGGCAGGGACCACACCCACATCAGAAAGTTCCTCAACCAGCAGCACAAGAAATTGCCATGGAAAGCGGAGGTAATCCAAATTATTTTTTTCCCTTTCTGTTTCTAAAGTTTGCTCCCCTAATCATATTTTTTTGCATTATATTTTAGACCGTCAGGCACAAGGACAATTATCTCAAGGTCCTTCGGTTGCTTTTCTGTTTGCGTGACTCATCAGCTAAACCTGGCATGGCAACAAACACTCTGCCGACAATCTTTCTTTCAGTGACTGACCTTTGGGAAAATTGTTTTATTAATTCAGCTTCATCACTGGCTTTCTAATTGAGTGTTAGCTTTTTGTGCAACATAAATTAGCAGCAGATGTCTGACTTCCATTTTCTTTTAGCTGTCCGCAGAAACAGAGCTGATGTGTGAGGGCTAATAGAGATCCAGTTTTCTGTGGTACTTATATCTGTAGAACAAAATGTTCTTTATGGTTACGATGATAAATGATGGGAATGAGAATGATTATATTTCATCTAAAACCATTAGCAGGTTATATTTTAGGGCCGCTATGACGTGAAGATTACAAGTTGATTTAGCTCGTCCTAATTTTTCAGCTCACTTACTGATGTGGTTTACTCACCCGTGCTAACAAAGGGAGCAGCAGACGGGCCAATTAAGCAGCGGATTTGTGATAAGGAAAGCGGCTCTAGATTTGTAACCTGTTCAGCAGAGTTTAATTAAAGGACTGTGTGTATGTGTGTATGTGTGTGTGTGTGTGTGTGTGTATGTGTGTATGTGTGTATGTGTCTCTGCCAGCTTAATCTTCAAAATATGATTTATTACTTGCTCTCTACCTGGGATAAAGTTGAACTATCTCTGCAGAACAGCACAGTGTGTAAATCTGAGCAAACAGTAGAGGGTAACATACAGTATGAGATGGATAATATGAAATTACTGTTGCATAAGTTATTTTTTCAGCTACATCAGTCTGACTGCAGCTGTACAGACTTTTTTTTGAATGCGTTCTTCTTTTATTCACTTGCCGAGCTTTCCTGCTGCTTTTGCAAAGCATTATGAATATAATCTGCACAAAGCAGCATTACAGGTGCGCTGAACACAGTATGTGCCTGATAATGCCACAGCAACTGTTGTTTTAGTGTAGCAGACTCTCCTGGGAGAGCTGGTATTAAGTTAGCCGGCGTTCTTCTTTGTGTCTTACTTCTCATCGGTACAGAACTGGTGAGTGATGAGAATGTAGAGCAGGTAATTCGAACGGTTTAGATGCCCGACAGGGTGAGCAGGTCTTGTCTCGCCCATTGAGGGTTGGCTACAATTTTCCGCTTACTACATGGCTAGTTGCTTGATGAAATCTATATTTACATCTATCTTCTTGAATCAATATTTACACCAACATTTTGACAGTTTGAGCAGCTTCCAGAGGTTGTTCTATAACTTTCTTAAAATGAGATAACTTAGCTGTTGTCACTTACATGAAACTAAACATTTCCACTGATACTGAGGTAAATCAAGATGAACAGGACCGCATGAATCATCCTAATCGTGTTTTCTGCCTCATCATTGTCAGTCTGTGACATTTTCCTTTGCATATATGAGTCCTGAGTTACAACATCCCCACCTGCCAGTCAAATCGGCTGCAACCCTTATCATGTAAATGTATGCATATCTGCAGCTTCAATAACAAAATGGATAAGTTGTAAAATTAATAAAAATCTCTTCCTGTACAGTGTGTGTGAATGAAGAAATGACTGACTGAAGTGAAAACCATTTTTGACCAAGGCTGTCTCCTCTAAAAATGGGCACGTCATCATGGATGTTAAAGACCCTTTCTTTGGGTGTCTGGAGCCAGCCTCAAGTGGACTCATGAGGAACAGAATTTTTTTGCACATCTGCATTGGAATCCTTTTTTAAACCCCAGAGGTTACTGCATAGAAATATTAGACCATTGCTTATCAGATATTGACTGATTAGAAATACATTTTTAAGCTGGCCGAGTAATAACAAAAAATCTAACTCCCATCTGGTTAAATACTGTGCTAGAATATGTTTTTGTATTAAGCTGCCTTATGTGGATCATATCTGTTTTTTTAATCTCATCCGGCCTGAAAACATCCGATGCCTGAATACCGAATGGCCTTCATTAATCTGTGGATGCTGCTTTTGGCATAATTCAAAATGCACTACTTAGGAAATGAGGAGTCACATTGATATGAAACAGCCGAGCTAGGACTGCAGCCAAAACAGACTCTCTGAATCTGGACCATGTAGACTAATTGCACAAATGTAAATGGGTTTCATGGCCTGATCTCAGTGCGGAAATTAGTCTTGAAAACCCAGATTGTCCATGCCTTCTGTTTGATTGTTTTTGAAGTGAAATCTATTAAACTACAGGATGCGTTTGTACCCACAGACACTGACGTGATTTTTCTGACCAAACATAATTTCTTATTTATGGTTTGGATTGGAAAAGTGAAGCAGCCTGAAAAGGGAAATAAATTTTGCAGCATCCTCACCAACCACATTTTACACTACATTAGGCACGACTCGCATCAAAGTTCACTTGAAGAAGTCAACACGCCACTTCTCTGACTCATTTCCAGCCCACTCATAAAGCAGCATGTCACTTAGTTTCTTTGACTTTCCTGAAGATCCAGCATCATTTCATAAAATATTTCAAAAATCTCTGTAAACATGCTCAAAAATCTCCTCCTCTTTTATCCCTCAGACTTCTGCCACGTCAAGCCAATGCCAAATCTGTCAGAAATCATGGAGCGCAGCCGGTTTTCATCCGCTTCGCTCACCAGCTATCTGTCCTAATTACCAGCACTAACTTGTGTTCCTGATGCACCGCCAAGATGGCAGAGGTCTGAGGCGTAGACTCAGGCTGGTGGAGGTAGAGCAGTGCCATATGGCGGCTGTCATAGTCTGGCAGAGGTCAAGCGGGCATCCAGAACAATTCAGACAAGCAAAATAAAAAAAATATGGACCTGACTTTTTCCTTTCTAATGAGTGCACTCAGAGAGAGAGAGAGAGAGAGAGAGAGAGAGAGAGAGAGAGAGAGAGAGAGAGAGAGAGAGAGAGAGAGAGAGAGACAGAGACAGAGAGAGAGAGAGAGAGAGAGGCAGATCTGGGTATTTTTTGAATATTTCCTTTGACTCCTGGTTCAAGCAGGTTGTTTCAAGCCACTGTTTGAAATAAAATAGGATTTCCAGCTGTTGATTTAATCCAAAAGTGACTGCAGATTAGCAAATTATACAGCTGTGGAGTGGACATCCTCACTGTCAAGGGCACCAGCATGACAAGGAGATGGATGCAGGATAGAGATCACAGAGAGCAAAAGAGAGGGAAAGCTTGTCTGTTTTTTTAGACTCATGCATGGAAGGATAAACAGTCATTTGGAGCAGAGCTGACATGCATTCAGAGAGAATTTGAGCATAATGAGCATTTTTTTATTTAGTCAAGAGCAGAGAGAGTGATGCTAAGAGGGATTAGTGATGCTGAAGTCATGCTGAATTTGATATCTGAGGGACGTTAAGGATTTCTTTACTTGTAACTATTTCCAAATTTGGAGTACAACATGAATCAGAAATTAATCCTAGATTTGGCTGATTGTCAATATTTACAGCTATTTCATCTAATGACTAGATGTGGGTGTGAAACCAAATACAGTGCTGTTTTCCAAAGATGTAGAATGACCATTTCCTGGTAGAGTTATTGTGACCTGACAAGTTTGGGGGCCTTATGGGGTGAACAACAACCAACAGACCAATACAAAGTTAACCATTTAAAAAATCCTAGTATTTATTTCAGACAACAAAAAGTAAATAAAAAGTAAGGAAAGAAAGAAAAAGAAGAAAAAAATCCCTGTCTGAAAGACACAGCAGTCTCTGCTCAAATGTTTTAATACTTGTAGTTTTTTGATATCGCATCATTGATAATGAAACAGTCTCTGTTATTTCTACGTTTGATTGTTTTGAAAAGTTCTGAAGCTTGTGTAAGAGAATATTTTCAGTCAGCCAGCTGAGAGAGAGAGCGAGAGAGAGAGAGAGCGAGAGAGAGCGAGCGAGAGCGAGAGAGAGCGAGCGAGAGCGAGAGAGAGCGAGAGAGAGCGAGCGAGAGAGATCGAGCGAGCGAGAGCGAGCGAGAGAGAGAGAGCGAGAGAGAGCGAGAGAGAGCGAGAGCGAGCGAGAGCGAGCGAGAAAGAGAGAGCTAGCGAGAGAGCTAGCGAGAGCGAGAGAGCAGCGGTCACCACTGATGAAAATAACAGAAAAATGAAAATACAATGTTAGTTATTTTCTGATTGTCTCACAGTGGTTAGCTCAAAATAAAAACATGCCCACACACTCACACAGACATGAAAGAGCAGGATTTCTTCTGTTGTTTTAAATGAAGATGCGACACATCTTGCCTGCTGTGCTTCTTTATTTTTCAGTCTCCACCTGTTACACTGATAACATGCTCATTCATGTCTTGACAGTAATGACGTTTTTAAATGTCCTTTTGGCGTTTTATAGGGATGCACAAGTTGCATTTACGTCTGCTGCAGATAGATAGATAGATAGATAGATAGATAGATAGATAGATAGATAGATAGATAGATAGATAGATAGATAGATAGAGAGCAGAGGAGAGACACAGCTATGTCCCCTGATCCTTATGTGTTTTAGTCCTGTCCTGTGGACTGTTGGCTGTGACTTCCACACCACTGCACGATAAATGACATGTAAAAATGTCAAGAGAAGTAAGAAATAGAAAAAACAGCTGCAGGAACAAACACCACCACACCGTTCTTCTGGATCATGGATAATAATTAAGAGGAATTGTTTTAATTTTGGTCTACATTTTAAGGGGAATCCTACTTACACTACTTACTGTATTTCATGTGATGGTTGCATTCGCAGCTCAACAAACAACTCAGTTGTACAGTTTTCATGTACAGCTTTTTGATTTCATGCAGGTTGGAAATCAAAAAGAAAAGAAAATGATCCTGTTTTAGAAAGTATAGATTAAAATTCCTGTATTAGACAACCCTAGTCTTCTCTGTATGAGCCTCTGAGTCTCTGAGGTCAGCACTGGACCTTTAAGCACCCTAGACTGGGTGCACCTTACTGATAATCAGTATCACCTGACAAGCTTAAGAGACAACTGAGGGGCAGAGGGACACATAGAAAAGAGAAAACATAAAGCTGTACCATTATTTAATTTAGTTGGTTTTTTTTGGGCTTATATCCTGTAAAGCAAAAGAAAAGGAAAACAAAGCTGGATAAATGTTTTGTAGGTTTCAATTTTATTTCCCACTGAAGAGAAATGTGAGGAAACAAGTGACAGACACATGACTCAGGTCGGATCAGCCCCTCACACAGAAAGAAAACACATGCAGTGTTGGGACTGGAGGAGGACTTGAATCTTGCACTATTACTTCGACTAGACCAGAGGAGGACACGAGAGAGAACGGAGTGCGATATCCGTCCCTTCTTGCTGGGCCCTCAGTCTGTTTTCCCCTTTTCATCCATCTATCAAAGGAAGCTTAACAAATAGACAAACAGGAGGCATGAATGTGATTGAAGTCGTGTGAATGATGGACAGCTTGTGCAAGATGAGAAAAAGAAAAAATCCTCTTTTGTCCTCTTTTCTCCTTCTTACGTTCATCACTCCTACATTTTCTCTGCATCCATCCCCCTCATGTTATACCCCTGGCATGAAAGACGACATGTAATTGTAGGACAGATGGCAGATTATACAAACCCTCATTACAGTAGTTGATGAGGCTGGAATCTGGATCATATGAACCTTGTCTTCCATTTTTATTCTGCTCTCCTCTGTGTGAAATGAGTTCTCATTATCTTGCCGCACATTAGCTCTTCTTTCAAAACCTCTGCCCCTTTGAAACCCCGCTTTTTCTCCCTCTGCCTACCTGCTTATCCTGCTTTCTTTTCTGTCCTTATACCTGAATCACTAATGGGCACACCAAGATGAGCTTGGTTTGGGAAACACTCCAAATGCCCTCTGATCCCTCTGAGATTCTATAAAAAATGTGTTCAAACAAAACACATTCAGGTCACTGTGACAGAGGCAATTTTTCATATGTAACACAAGTCATTTGATCATTCATTCATCACTTTAATTGAGCAGCTAAAAAAGGCAGTACAGCACAAGTTATGATGTATTCACATTTAGCTTTAATGCCATCTCCCCTACTGTAAACCCCCTAAGAAAATGGGCTGAGTCGTCTTGCATCTTACCCCCCTGCTTAGCTTGCCGGGAACATCATGTCTCAGTTCTCTTACCCAAAGGGGGATTCACAGTGTCAGTCGGTGCAATTGCTCGTCAGTGGCTGCTTCTAGCGGCCATTTGTCAGCGCCTTCTTGCCAGCAGGAGCGCAGAAGGCTGCACCAGATTTTTGAGAAAAGGGAGACAGCATCCCGCAGGAGGAGGGGGGGGAGGAGGAGAGGGGGAGAAAAGAGAAAGTCTGATATGTGCTCTGTTTGATTGTGCGACCAGATGGGTGAGAGGGAGAGGAGATATTGTGGAGCGGTGGAGACTGAGATATGCAAAGACATGCTCACAGAGATGTGACTATGTGGAGAAATGTGGTTGGAAGGAGATAGCCTGGACCTAAAAGTGGATTCCTAAGCTGAGCAGTTTATTTTACACTAGTTAATTTCAAGCATCTTTATTTTTCCCTCTCCGCCTTCTTCCTGTGCACCTGTTATTCTCCCAATCCGGACTTTCCTTTCTCTTTTCTAGCATCCCTCATCATATTTGACAGATGGCATTCAGTGTTGTCTTTCATCTCTCTCTCCTCCCCCTTTGTTCAATGTCAGTCAGAGCTATAGGTGTTCTGTTGCTTTGAAACTGTGGCAGCTTAAGAGTATATAACAGCCTTCATCTGGAGAAAGATGAGGGTGGATGAAGCTGGATGAACTTAAAGATATAAAGTGAGAATGAAGGGATTCTGGCTTCATAGAGACTACAGATGACAAACAAATAGAAAAAAAGATTCTGAAAAGTGACACAGGCACCGGCACCGGCACCAACAGTCTAAATATCACAGCACCGCAAAAGACCTGTGATGCCTACATATATTTGTTTTTTGTCATTCTTTATTGTATTTTTGCTGTTATTGGACATGATCACTAAAAGCAATGTTGGGATGGGGGATTTACAAAGGGTCTTGGATTGGAGTCGAACCAGCAACCACTGCGATGAGAACTATAGCCTTGGTTCATTGGGCATGCCAGGCCAACCAGCGTCCCTAAATCTGTTTTTATACATATGAAGAGTTAATTTGCAAAAACAGTTAACTCACTTTTGAAAAACTAAAAAAATGTTTCAAAACACATATTTTTTTCTATTACTAGCTTTTGATATTATCAATCAACTGAGGTTGGGTGGCTTTGACTAAGTCAAAATGACTTTACTAATCAGAGGTATCTTGAAAATGTAACTTGTATAGGAATCTATATAAAAAAATGTATGTTTTTTGAAAAGTTATAAAAACAGACTTATCGGTTTTTGCAAATAAACTCTTCATATACACACACATAACCAAACATGCAAACAGGCACACACACATACAGAGCACGGTAACTTTCCCCCTTAATATTTTTTCATGGGACTGGGACTGTGTTACATAATAACTGAATTATATTTGTAATCTCATACTTAAATATCCATCATTTTATACCTCAAAACAGTTTTTAAATCCAGTTTAACAACATAAAGCAAATCTTACCACAGTCTTGATTTAGGAATCAAATGGATGCAAGGAATTAGACTCATGATCCTGTGCTCCACCAGAGTGGTCTGAAACCATGACCTACAGGTACAGGAGATAGCTTCAAGGGCTCATTCTGTGAAATTAAATGTTTGTTTTTGATTAAGAAGGATAACACTATTCCTCAGTAAGAATAATGCAGGTGTGAATAAACAAAATGTGCATCATCAATAAAGTGCATACAAATTAAAAACATACCATAGATCAAAATTAGTATGCTTATATATACCTGTGTGCTTTGCTCATCCATGGTAGCTCAAACTCAAAGATCTTGGGTGATATTTTTATTTAGTTTGACACAAAATGCATGCTACTTCTTACGACATTTGAGCTGTCTGGATGTTTTTTTTGTTAGTATGTGTCATTTAAATGTGCAGTGTTGTTATTTTCCATAGTAGCAGGAAGTACAGTAGGAAGATGCTATGATGGCCTAACTATGGTGTGCCGAAAGGGACAAAATAAAGTGATAAAAAAGACAACACGTTACTCTTATATGATTGCTGTACTGGTGGGGTGGTTTGTATGAGTGCGTTAATTTAAGCATAGAAAATAAATAACATAAAACGCTACATATGGTGTAGATACCTATGAGCCTTATCCTACCTGTCTGTGCCCTGACTTGTTTGCATTTAACAGAAAGAAAAAGGCTACTTTGAACCAATGCTTTCTGTGTCAGCTCACCACAGAAGTATCTGTTTCAGCCAAACAAGTACCCACAAATAAAGGACACAGAATGTTTTTGATTGACAGATAGTCTTAGTTTGATTTGAGTATTTCTGTTGTGCTAGAAGTCTGTTTTGCTGGTAAAGAATTTGTCAAAGTGGGTGCAAGTGTAGGAAATGATGCTTTTTGATATCCCCTGTCTGTGGATCAGATGCCTAGTCCATGCTGGAACAAAACTGCCACAGTCTGTCTTTGTTTTTAGGATTAAGAAATGGGGGACAACAAATGAAAGTGAATAGGAAAGTAAGAAAGGCAGTGGCAGTCATTCTCTTTCTTCTTCAGCCAATTATTGGCTGTGAGTGTGAGCTGACACGTTGTAAAGAAGCTGTTGTTTGAAAAGACACAAGCTGCCATTGCACAATCATCTTGTTATACCACACACACATACAACCAAGTTAACCATAAAAAAGACAGCCATAACAAACCATCTCTATACAAACTTTTTGTGTGTGTGTCTTCATCACGTAGTAGGAAACAAGGAATCAAGAAGCAGACCAAATGAGATGGAGGGAGAAGGCAGAGGGAAGTGTCAGCGATCAGCTGAGCTCAGGACAACTAGAGACACAACGACAGAAACTGGGGGAGAAGCAGAAACAGAGAGGTCAGAGGGAATGATTGATAATTTTAGGGATAGTGGCTGAAGGCTTTGAGAGGGATGAACGCAACACTTCAAGGGAAAAAGCGCAACGTATAACAGGAGCAAAGCAAAGGGATAACAGGGTGAGTCTAGCACAGACAGACCTTGCACAGTGCTGTCATCCACAAGATAGAGCCAATTATACCCATGCACCCCTAGCAGGAAGCCAACTCCACAGCCTCTGGCTTCTCCAGGACTACACAGGGATTTTTGTGTTCGTATAATCAGAGATTTTTTTAGCTTCTTTTTTTATTTGCTATTCCACAAAAGGAGCAGTAAGGGAGGAGACCAGGTTGAAAAAGGTTTGCTCTTAAAACCCTCCGGAAATCTATTAAAAGCTTTACATAAGGCATATTTACACAGGGAATAGCCCCGTCTGCTAAATCCCCTTAACCTCCCCCTCTCTGCCACTCCTTTTTTTTTAAACATCAGATATTCTTACTCATCTTTTCGACTCACCACTTCTCCCTGATTTGTCTCTTGACCCGGCAAATCCCTGTCTCTTTTTGTCTCTGTTCTTCATCTGCAACAGTGTGTTTTTCTCTGCAAGAGAAAGTCTGATACGTGCTGATAAAAAATCTTGAGCCTTAAAGTCAGGAGTCTTACTGCTCCGGACTGACATGTTTGCTAAACAAAAAAATACTCATGGTTAATACATGAGCTGTAATTGCTGTGCTGCTGCTGTCAGTGTTCAGGGCACGTATGTGACCGTAGAGAGTGAGGGGGAGGAATAAAATAAATACCAGTGTGGGTCAGGCCATCTGTTAGAATGCCTGTATGATATTGAAGGAGCACGACACCCTCCATCGACGTCACTTTACCTTTTATGTGGAAATGGATGCAGAGTAGCACTCACCAAAGTGTTTTACCTGTCTCACCTTTCTAATCCTGCTGATGAGGTCATTTCTCCCAGCCTGAGTTATTGATTGAAAAACCTCACACTTGTTGACTACAAAGCCGGCAGCTACTCCACACACACAAAAAAAAGGCTACCTCCATCAAATAAAATTGTGCCATAGCTTTTCCTTTGATCCAACCAGGGAGCCCATCTTTTCTTAGTCCTTTGGTATGAATCGGCTTTCTGCTGAACTTCTATGATGTTCCAAATATCTGTGGCAGCATTACAGTAAGAGCCTGCTGGGACTGCTGTCACACATTACAGGGTGGCATATGTGGGCGCAGAATGTGTGTTGATATAGTTGGTTGATCATGTGGTTTGAAAAGTTTCAAGAGTTCGCAAATCATAAACTGAGACAGATGCCTGAGGAGTTGGGCTTAGCTGTTTTGCATCTGTGCAAATGTGTAACTGCAACTGCACATCTGCACATTAAGCTGCATCCCTAACCTCTGCTATATCTGAAGGTATGACACCCCCACCTCTAGTCTGTGTCACATTTTCTTAGCATAAATTCCTGTATGGTTAATGCTTGTTTATATAAGAGGGTAAAAAAGTTGTGTTTTTTAAGATGTATGTGACCCAAAACCCCTCACTTCCAGAACAGTGTGACTTTGACACTCGAGTCACTGGAGAGTCATTTTTTCTCATATTTGAGCAGATACGCAAGTGTGTGCATCTGTGTGAGAGAGAACACTACCCCAAGGCAGGCTGGTTTCACCATCTGTCCTTGCTGTGTCCTGTGATTTCCCTGTGTAATTCAGACAAATGTCAGTATATGGGCAGGGGATGAGCTCTGACAAACTGCTCCAGACGTTCTCAGTTCGCACTCTCCCCCCTGATACTCCTGATGAGCTCTCTGTCACTTTTTCTTATCCGCTATAGTGAGAACATTTGAATTCACATATCCCCAAGAACTCTTGTCTCCTGGCAGGGGGGATCTTAAATTACATACTGCACATCCCAGCGCAGACATCATTCTTCTGGCACCAGTTCATATGGCAATAGGAAATGTGTTGCTGTCACTCTCTGCTTGCACTGACTTGTTTCCTCTCCATGTGTGATTGTGTGTTTGCAGTATAAGGGCCAGGCAAACCTGCATGTGTTCGAGGACTGGTGTGGCTCCTCCGTTGCCCAACTCAGAAAGAATCTGCACTTTCCTCTCTACCCTCATGTGAGTATCACAAATCAGGCTGAGTTACCCTCTGTCTGTCAAAAGTTGTGCAAAAGATAAATTTGATAGAATGTGTGTAAAGCCTCTTCTCTTCAAGTGCCTATTGCTACATCTTTCAGGCTAATTCTCCCACAGCACACATACAATTTACAATTACAAACAGTGGGAGACTAACCACTGATCAAATATTCTGCAACCTATGGAAAATGGGTATTTAACTTTGGGTAAAGTTAGAAAGACAGTTAGATAGAGGCAGGCTATCATTTGCTTGCTAGCAAGAGATGACATGCTAGCTAGCTTTTACTGGCATATTCTATCAACTTTTGCTAGCTAACATATTAAGTTAACACTACACCACGTTGAAGGCACAATAAATGGTTGGGTTTTTTTAAAGGTTTTCAAGCTGAGGTTTTTAGTATTTGCACTTAACTTTTACCATACATGATATTAATATTAAATGGAGGCAAATGGAACATCTTCTAAGCATTAGCTTCTTAGCATCCTCATCGATTACCATAAAAGACTTGTAGAAAAAGTAACTGTGTTTTTCTTCCAATCAAATGCCAGAACTATTGTAACTTTAAGTTTGATCATAAAAAATATAAGGACTGACAAATATCTTATGCAAATGTCTGCTAGCATACTTATACACACAATGAGGATGGAGTATGGTTGTAACCTTTTTTTTTAATGTAGTCTCTCAGTGTTATAAAGTTTGTTAGACTTAAGGTAAGTTATTTGGTGTGGTGAGTCAACCTTAGCCAGTCCATTGATTAGCCCAACCGAGGTACAAAATTTAGCTTACACTTTGATCCACAAGCAGTTTCAACATAGGGATTATTTTTTACGCCCAAGTTTTCTATCATCAAGATTTTTAATGGTAACTTTTGAGCGAGGAAGCAAGTTCCAAATACACTTTGTATTTAAAATGCATGACAGTAGCTGATTGGTAGTTAGCTATTTATTTGGAGAAGGTGTAGCCTATGTTAGAGCAAGCAGTCTACATTTACGGACACGTTTGCTTACCTCTTTGCTGGTATCTAGGTTGATTGAAAGTAAGGTTGAGTCAGAATTTCCAATATGATGCCTGACATCGTTGGGCTTCAAAACGTCTTTGCAGACACCAGTGGGTGACATCACAGAGACAAAGTCAATATCTTACAGAGTCTATAGCTGTGCTAAGTTACAGGTGCTAAGCTTTGAGTGTAAAATTGTTGGTTTAGTGAGTGTTGTATTAGTTGGTATGGTAAAATAACTGTCAATGCTTTTTCCTCTATTAGTTAATGCAACAGCTGCTGTATTCCTGACCTGAATGTATCCCTGTTTGTTATTGCAGACCAGAACCACAGTAAAGAAGCTGGCAGTGGCTCCAAAATGGAAGAACTATGGCCTGAGAATATTTGGCTTCCTTCACCCGTACAGAGATGGTAACTAGCTCATCTTATTAGCGAGTCAATCCTCTGGGGCTGAGGGCCTTGAAGCATGTGTTCTTTATGAAAGTCGACAATTTCACCAGCCCTGTTAATCCAAGTGCCTCAGAGCCACTAATATAGTGGATATTCACATTTTTATTAGGGCTGAATGCCAGAGATCTCACAGCTAAATCTCATTGCCCTCACAGACCTACCCTCAAGCCCAGTTGCTATGGTAACTGAAAAGCCTTACGCCCAAGTGCCCTTACACAAATTGCAGAATATGAGTTTATTAATTAGATTAGTGTTCATTTCAGACTTTAATGTAGCTTTTGCTGGTGGTTCGGCTCTCTCTAGCCAATAGCTCAAAGGTCACACAATCATCTGGATTCAAACAAGCACTCTAACAAGTGCCCTTCACCTTCCACTACAGGATACAACCTTTTAGATGTTACTGTAGATTGATTGAGTTTTAATTAATAATTAGCTATATGGAGATGCTTTTATGATTATTTACAGTGCATGCAACCCACAGCTGTTGAATTGCAGTATATCAGAACAGTATATGTGTGTTATATACGTATGTATATTTTTTACTATGGATCATTTATATTTTTACATGAAGACAATTCAATGTTTAACTTGTAATATGTATCTGCCCTACAGTGCACACTGCATTTTGCAATATCCAATGCATCCCTATTAGGTCATCACAGTCTTAACAGTGAGGAGAAAGCACTGCAAAGTCATACAGATATGAGTTGTTTCTTAGGTTTCACAACATAAAAAGGAAATGTCCAGGCCACTACTTAAGTTGTACCTCAGCCACAGGGAGAAAAAGAAGTAATGTTGCTCAAACTATTAACATACTGACAAAATTGATAACTTTATCCTCATCTTTATAATCATGTGCAACCTTATTTCCCAGACTTGGTAGCTGTCAGTGCTGTGCCCTTGCACAAATGTTATTCCTATCTACTCTGCTGTCACATATCAATTGGAAACTCAGTTGTAATAACAGTTTTATACATCTGTGACCACATGTATAATATCTGACGGCTGCCAGCGGCAGTCTGGGCAATAATTTTTTATACATTTTACACCTATGAATCTATTTGACGAGGCCATGCTTCTCTGATACCAGTGTGATTACACTTATCTGAGGTTATACATATCCACTCCCACTAACACATACTTTGATCATTTTCTTCTTGCTCCAGGTGATTTCCAGTTCTCTGTATCGTCTGATGATAACTCTGAGTTCTGGCTGAGTCCTGATGAGAGCCCTTTAAACGCAAGACTGCTGGTCTATGTGGGACAGGTAAGGGCTGAGCTCTGCTGCAGTCTTGAATAATATCTGAACCACAGAGAAAAATCACTCCTCTTAAATCCACAAAGGTTCCTGCGTTCTTTATGCTCTCTGATTTTCAGCAAATTCAAATTTCCAAGACTGCGACTACTACACTCTCTGGTTTTAGCTAATATTGCTCAGCAAGTTCTTAGTGCAGGAAGTTACTAAATCACCTGGGGCCTAAAATAGTTTAGAACGACATACAGTCATGACATAAATAGAAAAAAAAACATTACAGTAATGTATACCTCAGGGAAAGAAGCAATTGCACTGAACATTATGTGCAGAGCATCCAAACCAGTCATTAGACTTGAAAGTGACTACATTATACTGGCTCAAACAGCCAAAAATAGCATCTAGTGTATTTATTTCTTTTAAGACAATCATGCACACAATGACAGATTTGACAGACTCTTATTAGAATACTTTTCACCACATTCATGCAGTGGCCATTTTCATCTGACATCATCACCAATGGGGGATGCTTAAATGCTGTTATTCTGTACTACTGTATTTAGGTTTTTTAACGGTATAAATCCAGATATTCTGACAATAATTCACGATTTTACTGCCTTCCCAACTCTTTAGCTGCAGAAAAAAGAGATAGTAAAAATCTGGAGGAACATCCAGCCTTGTCAAGTTATTAAAAATATAAGCAGTGTAAAGCAGCTTGTATTTGCATTCAACCACTTCTTAGCTAACATTACTGTTTGATACTGTTAGCTGTTATTAAAGTTTGAGTGTTACACAATGTTTATGGAAAGGCTTAAATTCTCAGCTCACTATAGTTCAAGCTAGCTTGCTAACTGTTGTAGAGTGAATTTGGGACATACCACAAAGTAAAACATATTTGATAACACATTAGCTACACCAGCTTAGTCACAGCAGCCAATAGCAGCATTAAATCAATTCCTGGTCAATATTAGCGCAAGTGAAGAATTCCCTTCTATCCTACTGAACAGTTTAACACAAATTTATATCTGGCTTTTTTACCCATTATTCGGCTATGGTAGATTGGATTGGTCAAAATCCCATAATAACATCATTATTTCTGAATAACAAGAGGGCCTCCAGGAACAACCAGATCATACACATCATATTAAATCAATCTGCTGAAGTAGGTGAGCACATTTATAAAGTTTTCATCTCTTCCTTTTGACCATGTAGCAAAACCATTTCTGACAGCATAGGTAAACAACACGAAGGTTTTTTTTTTGTAATTATTCTCCATTTATTCATTTAGGACAAAACTTAAGATTCCTAGTTTGGACTAACAGGACTGGTTGAGAGAGAGAAAAATAGCAACAGAAAAAGCAACAGAAAAGTCACAGTGAAGAGGACCTTAAATAGCTGTTTTGTGTCATTTATGACAGCAAAGCAGGCTAATGTGAAGTAGAAATGTGAATTTGACATCCAAGTAGGCTAATAAGAGTACAGTTGCCCTAAACGCGCCACTATTTTATTAGCTGCATGAGTAAATCACTTTAAAATCATGTTTAAAATCAATCCTTAATGTCAACTTGTTTAAGTATTTGGCTGGTTTAAAGGAAAACTACTGGGTCTTCTCTTACTGTGAAAATAATTATATTTCATATAACCACCCGCTCTCTATACATTATCCCATAATTAATAAACCGTTACTGCTAATATTAGCATCCAACTGTGGCTATCAGGCAATAAATAATGTTGTATCACCTTGAATTATGGCCTGTGTTCCAATAGATTTTCATAATCTATGATTGACTTTTTAGCTGCTGATCTCTGAAGAAGCATTTAGAAAACAATGTATTTTTAGGTCTCATACATTTATGTAACTTTCAACCTTGAACACAGCAGCACAATATCATAAAGCAGTCTGAGCCTCCTACCATGAGCTAGACGTCAGAGGGAAATATCCACTGTTTCAATATGGTGACTTCTGTGATATGTGACATGCATACTAAGACAGTAGGTGTTTGTAAGAACAATGGGTCCTGATTAGACAACATAAGCTCTTTTATTCTTCCAGCGCTCATTCATACAGCAACAGGAGGGCCACTGAGCTGTTTGACCTTGTTCGTCTCCAGTAATCACCTGCTCATGTCATGTCATCCTTGTAACGCTTAGGCTATCACTCTCCGACTACAGCAGACTTAAATCCTCCTCCTGTAGAACATCCTGTGAAAAATTGTTTCTTTTTCCATCTATCCTTGAAATACCCTCAGCCCACAATCGAATAAAGTCAAACTGTGCTGCTACCGCCTTCACTGCTCAAGTTTTCCTGCCTGAAACCTTACTCTTTTAAGAAGTAAAGGATGTATGAGGTTGCCGAGTGTTTGAACTGCAACATATGACTGTTCTGGGCAATATGTGTAACGACTAAAAGGTCCAGCAACGGAGCCATCTGTATTCCAACAGGATGTGAGATGCCACCAGGTTCTGTTAGAGCTGAGATTAATTAGCTGGCAGTGAATATTGATGTGACATTTAGCAGTGGAGAAATATCATCGAGGTAATGGCAGGGGACCAGTGCTATGGCCAGGGATCATTCATTCTGCCACAGGCTGACAGACAGACCTCACCGCCTGGACCAACCTCAGAGACACATGGTGTTTCTCAGATAAAAATCAGATTCTCTGCTGTGTTTCTCATTAAATGACCCATCTGTCTGCTTGAGTTCAGGGAAAAGGAAAGTCTGGCAAGAAAATCAAGCTTTTATTCAATTCTATCTCTCTTTTATAAGTTAGCGCTTCATATACAGTGAACACTGAAGTCCTTGCACGTCACCAGTTTTCATGCCCAGAGCAAATAATGACCTGTTTTATCAATAGAAGAAGACGGATACTTTTCTGGCTTTCAGCTCTTGAAAGGTTTTCTAACAAACTAGAGGTGAATGAAAATTAGAAAAATATGGCAACTTTTTATTGGAAATATCTTTATTAGTCAAAGCCACCCATCTGTTGAAGTTTAAAAGACAGAGACATATAAAGGTATGTTAAGAAAAGGTCTCTAATTGCTTGCTTTCCCTGTCTGTAAGTGGACGATCCTGTCTGTATTTTCAAAATACACACATTCGTAGATGAAATGTAATAAATGTGGAGATGCACAATATGGATTTTTTGAGCCGATGACCAATGATTGCCTTCTCCTTACTTAAATATTTCTGTATTTCAGAAAGAAGTTCATAAAGTTTTGTTTATTCAAACATTATGGTTAGAGTGTCTACGTTGTTGTCAACAACAATAGATGTATATTAGTATTTAACTGTATACCTACACATTCTAACTGACAACACTAGTGTTAAAACTTGATACCTACATAGTTTGGCTTTTATAGACTTAAAATGTAGATTTGATGCTTTGACAGTTTAGTTTAGTTTATTAGTTAAAATGACAGGGACTTTGCACAACACAACTGCTGAGCCAGAGTTAGCTTAAAAAGCTCATGGTCCCTGGGTCTGTCAAATCAGACATGACAGTCAACTAAAGAACAATTCAACCAACTACAAACAATATTTGTCAAATTAGACATTTCAATAGATAAAATACTGGCATTTTTCAAAAAGTAAAGAGCGGCCCTCAATAAAAAATGAAAGCCATTTCAAAGACTTTGTTACTGTAACATCAAAAGTTTACATGTCTGTGATAAAACTTGCGTCACTGATGTTCAGTATGTTAAGGTGTATAGAGATCACATCAAAATAGGCAGGGAGGGATATCTTTGGGGATTTTGTTATTAATTGCTTTAGTTAGTGTCTCTGGTAAACTTAATGCACTTTTCAAATACCTGTTTAATCAGCAGTACAGTGCTATTTTTTTGGTACTAATCTTCATGGTGCTGAAGATTTTTCAAGGGGAATTTGTTGTTAAAACCTGCAGACTTTTGTTTTCCTCTTGCAAGATATGTTGCGACACATTTTGAAAATTACAATGTTGTTATCCTCATCTTACACAGTGAAAAACATCAACACTGGTGAGACATTTTTGACCCTTGTTGCATTTTTGCTAGTTGTTTTTCTCTTGCTGTGAAATGCAAACCACCACCTACTGCGTCAGAATGTGAAGGATTGTTCATAACCGAATGACAGTGGTTATTATTAGTTGCTTTTATGGCTTCAAATTGTATTAAAGGAGTATTAAATCAATATGTATTCCCATTCTTGGCTGATGATTTTTTTGGGATATACTGTGTGTTGTGCAAACCTGAAAGCTTGTAATGTCAAAAAAATCTCATGATTGATTTGAATGCAGCATGAGTAAGAATAAGAGTGAATGTTGTTTTTATAACTAAAACTTTGTTATAATGACTCAAGGTTCAGAGCTTGAAACTTCAATGGTTTGAGAAATATATTTTAAATTTTCATGAGGCACTTTGTTTTGATGCAGCTGCTGAAGTTATTCCGCGAGGAGAATGTAGCTGAATTTTTATAAGCAATGAGTCAAATTTGACCTCCTAGGAGGATGCTTGTGCAGAAACCTTGCAACAGAAACTAAGACTAAGAATATGTCAACTCTGAAGAACATTTCAAACCATCAGAGCGCCTATGTCACTGTCTGTCATTGTTTCTTTATTGGCTATTCTAACAGCCTGGCTGCAGGTCCTGACTCACTGCTCTAAAAATACATATATATTGTTAAGGATTGCTACTTTATGTCAGTGGTCACTGCAGTGTCATCCTAAATAGTCAACTGGCTATATATGGATTGTGCTGCCATGAGACATTTAGCTGTGAGAGGATGGAAACCAGGGAGCTGAAGCGTTTCTGTGACTTTTCTGTGAAGACCCATGTCAGCATTTTGTGGTAAGCTCGCAAATCTTGCACCGGATGTGACAGATAGCTCTTGATACCACTCAGGACATCTTAATGAAAAGATGACATCATTGAGGTCCATGTCTGTTTTTCCTACATACAAATACAAAACACACGCCGAAATATGGTACATATAAAATCTGTCTACAAACTGTAAGCCTTTTTTATCTTGATTCTCAACTATTTTTACACACACAAGCGAGCACTTCTCAGAAGGAGAAGATAGACCTTGAGTCATTGTTGGTGCATATCTCAACTCCCTTACACATTCGGGCTCACTCTGGTCATTGTTTTAGAGAGTAGAGGAGGTATCTAATAACTGCACTCTCCTCAGTACTGCTGGGACACTATCTGTGAGCGTACTGATGTATGTTATATGAATGTCCCCTCTTCGCATTAATCACATTTTTTTTGCCTGCAGCTAATACGTAATGAGATTTTCCTTCAATCAGAAAGTCCAGACAGCTCCCGCAGAGCTTCCCACAGAACCAGACCAGGCTTGTCTGATACTGAGAGAGCCTTATGAGCAGCACAAAGCCCCAGTGTGTGCACAGTTTGGTAGTGTCTTTCATGCATCGGTGTGGGTTTGTGCAGACACGTGCAGCACTGATGTATGTCAAACCTGTTCTGTCTGGTTCAGAAAGTAGACACAAAGAGACGAACACAGGCAGAGAAAGGCAACTGAATCAGAGAGGTGTAATCAATATGAGACTCAACAGATGCTGCACAATATCACATAGGCAGGATGTTGTTACTAGTGACAGGAACTGTTTCAAATATTGAATACATCCACACATGCAGGTAAAAAGAGGACATGGTTATCCATTTAGTGATTTAAAAGATATATCGTTCAAAAATTGAATGTAATGTAAGAAAGAAAGCAACAATTAATAAACAACCTTTTTCATATTGACCAAAGCTATTTTAAAAGGTCAGAGAAGGAAATACACATGTGCATGCAATAAGCAGGGTTCCCACGCGTCCTGGAAAACCTGGAAAACCTGGAAAACAGTTGACCAGTTTTCCAGTACTGGAAAACACCTGGAAAATGGGATAAAAAGTAAAATGTCCTGGAAAATCACATCTAGTCCTGGAAAATTATTCCAACATGGCTGCGTTTGACCTGACCCGATTAACAAAACACATCCCCATTCATTGAAAGTTGAGTGCATGCTGTGCTGGAAAAGACAGCGACACTGCGCAACTTTTCTCAATTTTTTTTTCTCCTTCACTTCATAATCATGCATTCACAGAAAACGGGGGTATATATATTGTTTATGTTTTATGGTACATTTGGCTCAATTACCGTACTCTAGCTCAGTTGTTCTCAAAGTGGGGTCCTGGGGGTCTGCGAACCATAGCCTGGGGGGTCCGTGAAATAATTTGAATACATTTCTAGTAAATCATAAAATTGTGCTGTGCCATTACAAAATAGCATATACACCATTGTTATGGTACCATTTGGTGGCTCGAAGGGATATGTGAGTCTTGTTATTGTTAATTTTCTGAAAGCGTTTAAGATCAATTACTTGAAAAGTATAAATGCTGTCATGTTGAGTCCACAAGGAATGAAATGACCCTCTGTTTTAAAGTATACAAGTGGTATTTACTTGATTCAAATTGAAGTGTTATCTGTTTATCACTATGGTATAGGTCTGAAGTATTAACATTGATACGTTTTACAATACAAATAGTTCCAAGGGCAACTAAGAGTGCAAATGGTAGTAAGCATGTGCTTTAGTGATGGGAAGTTGGGCTCTTTTCAGAGAGCCGGCTCTTTTGACTCGGCCCCCAAAGAAGAGACTCCCGAACGACTCTTAATTTAGGATCTTTTGTAGCCGTATATTTTACCTTAATTTAGCAAAAACTAATGGTTTGTGTTGAAAACCCTTTCACGTACAGTGTTTTTATGAGAAGCCTTATAATTGCCCAATTGTGTGCATTTATTCTGTTACAAAATCATTCTCACCCTGATCCTAGGGTTATGATTAGGGTTAGGGTTTTTAATAGGGTTAGGGTTGTGATTAGGGTTAGGGTTGTGATTAGGGTTAGGGTTGGGGTTAGGGTTAGGGTTAGGGTTGTGATTAGGGTTAGGGTTGTGATTAGGGTTAGGGTTGTGATTAGGGATAGGGTTGTGATTAAGGTTAGGGTTGGGGTTAGGGTTAGGGTTGTGATTAGGGATAGGGTTAGGGTTAGGGTTGGGGTTGTGATTAGGGTTAGGGTTGTGATTAGAATTAGGGTTGTGATTAGGGTTAGGGTTGTGATTAGGGTTAGGGTTGTGATAAGGGTAAGGGTTGTGATTAGGGTTAGGGTTAGGTTTGTGATTAGGGTTAGGGTTAGGGTTGTGATTAGGGTAAGGGTTAGGTTTAGGGTTGTTATTAGGGTTAGGGTTGTGATTAGGCTTAGGATTAGGGTTAGGGTTAGGGTTGTGATTAGGGTTGAGATTAGGGTTAGGGTTAGGATTAGGGTTAGGGTTAGGGTTATGATTATAATTAGGGTTAGGGTTGGGGTAAGGGTTGTGATTATGGTTAGGGTTGGGGTTAGGGTTAGGGTTAGGGTTAGGATTATGATTAGGGTTAGGGTTGGGTTTAGGGTTAGGATTAGGGTTAGGATTAGGGTTAGGGTTATGATTATGATTAGGGTTGGGGTTAGGGTTAGGATTAGGGTTAGGATTAGGGTTAGGGTTAGGGTTATAATTAGGGTTAGGGTTCTGATTAGGGTTAGAATTGGGGTTAGGGTTAGGGTTGTGATAAGGGTTAGGGTTAGGGTTGTGATTAGGGTTAGGGTTAGGGTTGGGGTTAGGGTTAGGGTTGTGATTAGGGTTAGGATTATGATTAGGGTTAGGGTTAGGGTTGTGATTAGGGTTAGAGTTGTGATTAGGCTTAGGGTTAGGATTATGATTAGGGTTAGGGTTAGGTTTGTGATTAGGGTTAGGATTCTGATGAGAGTTAGGGTTAGGGTTGTGATTAGGGTTAGGGTTGTGATTAGGGTTAGGGTTAGGGTTGTTATTAGGGTTAGGATTATGATTAGGGTTAGGGTTGTGATTAGGGTTAGGGTTGTGATTAGGGTTAGGGTTAGGGTTGTGATTAGGGTTAGGGTTGTGATTAGGGTTAGGGTTAGGGTTAGGGTTGTGATTAGGGTTAGGGTTTGGGTTGTTATTAGGGTTAGGATTATGATTAGGATTAGGGTTAGGGTTAGGGTTGTGATAAGGGTTAGTGTTGTGATTAGGGTTAGGGTTATGATTAAGGTTAGGGTTAGGGTTGTGATTAGGGTTAGGGTTAGGGTTGTGATTAGGGTTAGGGTTGTGATTAGGGTTAGGGTTATGATTAAGGTTAGGGTTAGGGTTGTGATTAGGGTTAGGGTTAGGGTTTTGATTAGGGTTAGGGTTAGGGTTAGGGTTGTGATTAGGGTTAGGGTTAGGGTTGTGATTAGGGTTAGGGTAAGGGTTGTGATTAGGGTTAGGGTTGTGATTAGGGTTAGGGTTGTGATTAGAGTTAGGGTTAGGGTTGTGATTAGGGTTAGGGTTGTGATTAGGGTTAGGGTTAGGGTTGTGATTAGGGTTAGGGTTGTGATTAGGGTTAGGGTTGGGGTTAGGGTTAGGGTTTTGATTAGGGTTAGGGTTGTGATTAGGGTTAGGGTTAGGGTTTTGATTAGGGTTAGGGTTGTGATTAGGGTTAGGGTTAGGGTTAGGATTATGATTAGGGTTAGGGTTGTGATTAGGGTTAGGGTTGTGATTAGGGTTGGGGTTAGGGTTAGGGTTGTGATTAGGGTTGTGATTAGGGTTAGGGTTGTGATTAGGGTTAGGGTTAGGGTTGTGATTAGGGTTAGGGTTAGGGTTGTGATTAGGGTTAGGGTTGTGATTAGGGTTAGGGTTAGGGTTGTGATTAGGGTTAGGGTTGTGATTAGGGTTAGGGTTGTGATTAGGGTTAGGGTTAGGGTTATGATTAGGGTTAGGGTTGTGATTAGGGTTAGGGTTAGGGTTGTGATTAGGGTTAGGGTTGTGATTAGGGTTGTGATTAGGGTTAGGGTTAGGATTAGAGTTAGGTTTAGAACCAGAACTAAACTTAAGCATACAGAACCGCAACCAAACTCATGCAAACAGAAACAGAATTAAACTCAACGAGAACCGAACCAGACCCGAACCAGAACCGAACCAGAACCCTACCAGAACTGAACCAGAACCGAACCAGACCCGAACCAGAACCGAACCAGAACCGTACCAGATCTGAACCAGAACCGAACCAGAACCGTACCAGAACCGAACCAGAACCGAACCAGACCTGAACCAGAACCGAACCAGAACCGAACCAGACCCGAACCAGACCCGAACCAGAACCGAACCAGAACCGTACCAGAACTGAACCACAACCGAACCAGAACCGAACCAGAACCGTACCAGAACCGTACCAGAACCGAACCAGAACCGAAACAGAACCGTACCAGAACGGAACCAGAACCGAACCGGAACCGAACCGAACCAGAACCATACCAGAACCGAACCAGAACCAAACCAGACTTGAACTAGAATCAAACCAGAACCGAACCGGAACCGAACCGAACCAGAATCATACCAGAACCGAACCAGGACCGAACCAGACTTGAACTAGAATCAAACCAGAACACAACCGAACCAGAACCATACCAGAACCGAACCAGAACTGAACCAGAACCGAACCAGAACCGAACTCAAGCAAACAGAACCAGAACCAACTCAAGCAAACAGAACCAGAACCAAACACGAGCAAACAGAACCAGAACCAGAACCAACTCAAGCAAACAGAACCAGAACCAAACACGAGCAAACAGAACCAGAACCAGACTCAAGCAAACATTATTAATGTCCTCAGGTTGGCATTGAGAAAAATCAGATGCCTCAGCTTGGATGGGCTGATCCGATTTCTCCTCTCAGTGAGTATTTGCCCGGTCTTCAAGAAGACGCTCTCTGAAAGAACAGATGAAGCCAGGATTCACAGCCTCCCCTCCATCACCTGTATCCTATATCCTCACATATGATTGGCCGCATGGCCACCATGCTGACCTATGAGCTGCTGTGAGCAGAGCAGGGCCTGAGCACTGTGAGAGCTAAGCAGCGAAAGGAAAAAACTGGGAGCCGGCTCTCTCTTGATGCGAGCCGGCTCTTCTGATTCACTATAAAGCATCGGCTCTCAGAGCCGCAGGTTTTGATCATGACACATCACTAATGTGCTTAATATGTGTTACAATTATGAGGGGGCCATGGACAATTTTCTCACCTGTAAGGGGTCCCTGGCTCCAAAAAGTTTGAGAACCCCTGCTCTAGCTAGTAGGAGTCCAAATTCCGATACTGAAAACAAACGGAACAAAAAGAGCGACACAGCTGCACAGAAACTCCACGTTGTAGACATCGCTGATCATAATAGACATCGCCATGCAGGAAGACAGTTTACATTTTTTTAAATATCTGACAGATCTTCAAATACAGAGTGCGTCTTTACACCGGTGCGATTTTTTCAGAGTTTACGGTAACTCAAATAAAAAAACGTGACATTTGCTTTGTTTTATATCGACCACTTAGCAGGATGAATATCATGATTAAGCAGGTATATTTTGAGTTTGAGTTGAGTTGAGAAACATTTGTGGCCATTTTTGTCATTCAGATCTATTTAGGTCATTAATGCACTGATCCTCTGATCATTATTATTATTTAATTATTTCAATAAGGCAGCTTCCTGATTCCTTTGCAGGCTCTTTTGTTTTTTTCTCAGCTCATTTTATATTTTTTGAGAGAAGAGAAAGCTGAGATGAGAGTTGCCCATCATTGTTACTTGGTTGCACTAATAAAGTGAAGTGCTGTACATCTGTGGTTGCATTGTTCTATTATCAATTTGCCATATTTTTTAAGTATGTAAGAGATGATTTCATTGATAGCCATAGACGACATGTCTTTCAATGTAGACTTCCACTGAGAGGAACATATTAGACTATTTAGGAACTAAATTAGGAACTAAACTTAGACGGTCATACCAGCTTGATGATCAATGAAAATGTCCTGGAAATGTCCTGGAAAATGATCTCTGGAAAGGAGTGGGAACCCTGAATAAGGCAAATGCTGTCTGAATGCCATTTTGCTGGTCTCAGTTTCAGAGTCCTGATGTGAGTTCATGTTGCAAACTCTTGCAGATATTTTAACAAAATTAAACCTTTTATTAAAGTTTTTAAAAGTACCTCTCCTACAAGTACCAGGAAACATCTAAATACATGACGGAAATGATAGACATAGTTGGTTTTATGAATACTATTTGGGGACAGCTGTTGCTACTTGCCAGGTAGGAACATCTGTCCAAAAATAGATAAAAAGCATTTTGGATTGAGAACCATGACAAGCTTTTAATGAGTTTCCTTCTTTGTTGAAGTTCCAAGTTGAATTTTCTGCCTCCATGCACCCAGTCATCCATTTGGAGAGACATAAGAAAAACAAACAGGGAAGAAAATTGATGCCCCCAAGATTAAAATTTTAAACCTGTGTGAGACAGGCAATCCATCACAGCAAGCAGGATGTCTATGTCTGCTTTTATTCCTGTTGCAGTTACATTAGTGTGTTCACAATGCTTGAACCAAACAGTTGAGCATCTGCACAAAGAAAAAACAAAACGATAAAAAAACAGATATAAGGACAATTGTGAAAGAATACCATATTTACCAGACTGAAGTATCTGTAGGATGATTTTATGACGCACTACACTGAATGTCAATTGATGACTGCTGTGAGAAACAGCATTTCAATGAATTTTTCTCAACTAGATTGCAACTCTAGACATTAAGGATACTTTCACACCTGAATTGCATTGAGAAGTTTTTCCGTAAGTGGGCGGTTTTCTTCTTGGCCTGTGTCATGTGGACACACAGTCACACTCTGATGCGGATCAAAACAAGCAAACCCAGATCGCCTAGAAGAGGGGGTCTTGGATCACTTCCAATTGAACCCTGGAGCAGTTTGTTTGCAGTGAGAACGCAATCAACCAGGCAACATGAGCAAATAGCTGCTTGACTCATCCCACTCCAGTGGTAGGTAGCGTAGTTTGCATGGAAATAGCAATAGGCTGGGGTGCTGTTAGCCAAGAGGTTTGAGACAACTGCCTATGTACAGAGGCTATGGTCCTCGTTGCCGCGGTTGCTGGTTGGACTCCCAGCCACGACCATTTCCTGTATGCCATCTCCCACTCTCTACTTAACCCATTTGCTGTCTTTCTTCAGCTGTCCTATACAATGAAAGAAAAAATGCCCCAAAAAATAACAATAAAAAAATAACTAGCAATAGGCTAACGCTACTTAGCATCTGCTCCAATTCAATATAAACAGAAGAGCTGGTACTAGGTGTAGCAACATCACAGGAATCAAAAACATCTAATGATTAAACAGCTGGTATAGTTCAGATAATTTTGACCTCCACTTTCGAAGGGCCTGCTACATACTACTTACTAATGTAGTAGGCAGTAGGTACTGCCTACTACCTACTGCATTTGATTTTAGTTTGTGGTATGACTGTTCTGTTGGGTTTGGTCTACAGCATGCTGAGCCAGACGTCACTGGATTTCCAGTTTCGGAAAGCGGAAGTAAAGAAAGGCGAAGCCGATAGAGAAACTGCTTATTTAGCATTCACTAATGATTTAAAAAGTTGAGAAGTGGTTTGTATGGAATTGAATAATTTTCACATTACCCCCCCCCCATCTAAAAAGAAGAAGCGTAACGAGCGCTGTGCATTCTGGGAAACAGTACGTGAGGCAGACTGGTCTGATGCATACTGAGAAATTTGCCAGAATCATTAGACAACCGGGGAGTTTTGGCATACTGCAGATTTTGTTCTTGTTCACATACTACCTACTACATACTGAATTTTGGCCAAATCAGTAGGTACTGCTAGTGTAGCAGGCGGTTTCGAAAACAGCCACAGTCTTGTATCTTTACGCACGGCTATTGGATTTACTTGGCCTTCGTGTATTGCTGCAGAGCGGTGAAAGCCCCTCTTGTTCATGAGCTGTAAACCTCTATTTTTTTTTGTGAGTGGTGTCCAACATTTGACCACTTTGCTCCTCTGCCCAAATGTCAAGGAGGCATTTCACCTCCTCACTGTTGGTAGGTTACCAGGATAATGTTATTTGGCATCTTCAAGCCAGCTTCCCACAATACAAAGTGCCACCTGTACTCTTGGCATTTGTTTACCAATGCAGAGGAAAAGGAAGCTTTGATGTAATGGCAGCCCTATGATGTACTTTAACTGGCATTACAATATAAGTATTAACACTAAAATACCCAAGGGGAAATGCAATAGTGTATCATCTTTTTATCATCTGAATCTTCAGAAATGATATGAGCTACAGGTGTGAAAACACCCTAAGTTTTCCCACAAGTATATCCAAAGGTCACCATGAAATCAAATACTTTAGTAGTTGACTATGGTTTTGACTTTATTTTTTATCAGGCTATTTGCACTCACCAGTAATAACACTCCCTGTTGTCAAAACAGAGGTCACATAGTCGCAGTCAGAGCCACTACAGAAGTAAATGACCCTTGCCCTTTGAATATATTTGTTATTTAGCTCATGGCTTGAAGAACAGCTTGTCCTTTCTGTCAAATTAAAAGCAACTAGTCAGACAAAAGTACAATCAAGAAAGTAGTTTCAATAAGTAAAAATTAGTAAAAATAAAATAAAATAAAATAATAACAAGTTACTCCTTACACAATTATAAGCCTGAACTTGTTTCCGAGTGCAGCACAAGTCAGTTATTTATTTGACAACATGAAGACTCTGCTCCATTTCAGTGACATTAACAGTAACAGTGACCCTGAATGCACCACAAGAGGGTGTTTAACTTATGTATTTAAATGATAAGTATCCATAACTAAAACCATTAGTTACATCCATGCTTGTTCTGTCATGAAATGTCCTGTTTAATGACTTGCCACAATATCTTTCAGTTTTTCAAACAGAAAAAGGGTGTAATGAAAGGATTGTTGGAGATGAAGAGATGCATGAAAGGGCAACAATAATGGCATTTATTCAATTTGTGCATGAGTCAAATGTGACAAGTCAATTTAAAATATCTTTAAAATCATTAATTTCCAATGTTTAACTTGCTTCCAACATGTAAACAAGTTATTCAAGTAAAAGTTGAATGGCATGATTTCAGCTAGATTCACTATGACTGTGACAGTAGACATTTTCGCTTGTTATAACAACAAAAAAGTACTACAACAATTAGTTAGTGGTCTGCTCTATTTAAGTATCATAAACCCACACTGTTTAACACTGTGGTCATCCCATTACAGGCAAACATAATGTAGCCATTTTTTCCCCAATATGCTGCCTCTGCATCTAAATTCTCTCTCCTCTCAAACTTTGAACATTGCTAATTTCTGCAGACATGGTTAATAGCAGTGTGAATGTAACCACAACCAACATTCCAGCCTCATAATAATTTTCGCGTGGCATGCTAGTGTGTCCTCATGTCTTCACTCACACTTGAAAATCATGTGAAAGTGTTGTGAAAGAGCTTGCATCACAGTTCAAGTTCAGCTGGAAAAAACGAAACACTGAAGGCGAGACGGAATAAGAGAGCGATAACAGCGCTCTGAAGTTATATCACAGATGAGCTGTTTTTCTATTAACTCTTTTCTCATATTGATAGAAAAAAGACTTTACAGAGAAAAGGAGTTTATGGAGAGAGAAGTAATGTCTCCATAGCCCCATTACACACTCATCTTTCTTTCATATTTTTGACCCCTTTTGTGTTTCATTTTTTATAGTTTCAGGGCCGGTGACTCTCTGAAATTAGTTTTCTCGAGGTACCTACATATGTGGGTGAAGTTCATACAGAGACACAATGTGTGTGTTTGTGTGTTTGTGTCTGCATGAAAAAGGAAGAGATAGAGGTTACATCAGAGGGCGCTTGGTGTATATCTGGGCTGTTTGTCTCCTTCAAGTTTTAGAAATTTGGTCCCCCGAGTTCCCTGCCTTGAATCTCAGAGGAGACTTCAGAAGAAGCAATATAAGGCAATAAGTTAGTGAGGAGGATGGTGTTTTAAGATATGTGTTTGTGTGTGTGTGTGTGTGTGTGTGTGTGTGTGTGTGTGTGTGTGTGTGTGTGTGTGTGTGTGTGTGTGTGTGTGTTGCCCCTCATGACTCCCTGACTGCTGCCTTTTGATTTACCTCACACCTACTCTGGTGAGGAGATGCTGCTCTCAATATTCAATGACTCATCCCTCAGTGGGAAAGCATGTCTGTGTGCACGTGTGGTGTGTGAGTATATGTGTCTGTGCTGCATCCTGTATGTGTTTGTCTACCTTGGAGAACATCTGCCAATTTCATAAGATAACTGATGCACTGCTTGTTGTTTGTCCTTGTAATAATGTCTTTGATACTGTCTTTGTTCACATGAAGCTCATTAACCATCTGACAAGGAAGAAACTGAAGAAAACAGGATCTTGACTTGAGAGAGGCATCATTTTTTTCACTAATGTTAACCTTAAAGGGATATTACACTTCTTTTTGTTAGTATTATAGGCTCAGTTCTTTTCTATATAATGATCTGCTGAAAGAAATCATACATCAGGTACTCAACCTTTCATACTGATTCTTTCACTTTTTCTTAAGTTTTAAAAAGGCACTTTTAATTTCGAGTAAGACGTGTATGCCGTATATGCTTCACTGAGATTAATATTTTTGCAGTGCACCCTCTTCCATTTGATCTTTAGTTTCTCATCTGAGCAACAACTCTTTCCACGAAAACACTTCACTCACAGGGAGAATATAAACATGTAAGCACAGCAGCTCCAGACATTTTCAACAACATTGTCTTGCAAGTTTTCAATTCATATTCAGTGCAACATTTTTTAAGTCACATCCTTTTTTCCTTTGCTTGCATCTGCTTTGAAAGATTTTAAAGTTGTGCTGAGGTGTCTGCTTTACTCTTCTATGATTTCTCAGAGTTATTTAACTTTAAGTTGGCAGCACTTTTCAGTGGCATACTTTTTTTTCCTACTGATTCTGACAAGCTTATATGAAATTCTTCTGCACTACTTTCTGCAGTCTGTCACAACTTTATGGCACTGAAGAAAACATAATAAAATCTTAAAGCAGTCCATGGCTTAAATATGTCTCTTTTTATTATCATGTAAAATACAAATGATGAAAGGACAGGCTTAAGTCAACACATGCATAGTGCAACACAAATAAGCATACAATAAAAAGTGTTGACTAGAGAGATGGTAGGAGTGGGAGTGTTGTGACTGAAGCTAATAATTAGTCACTGCAGCAAACACAAGTCAAACTGTGTGTGTGTAAATAACAAGATGTACAGTAATTATTTTAATGAGCTGGATGGTCTCCAGTTGCCAAATTTTGCAACACGCATAAGACAGACTTTACATGAAAGCATCAAAACCAGCATTCAAAACATGCAAACATACTTGATGTTAAGAAGAGGGGTGGATGAGTGAAATGTGTAGCTCAGGCACGCCTGTCAGCAGAGGCATGTTTGTGTGATTGCATTATATCAAGACTATTGCCCATGTGTGACAGGACACTGTGAAAAGCACACACTCCACAACATTAACCCATACACACACACAGAGATGCACGTATAGACACAACAACTTTAAACACACACACAGCAGTAAGACTTTGAACAGTCTTACACACAAACACTGAGTTGGTCTACAGCATAGACTGCATAAATAATGGACGTAGTATCTGTGACGTCACCCATCTGTTCCTGAGTGCTGTTTTGAAGCCAATCAACGGGGGCAGCCATATTGGAAATGCGGAACTCAACCAGGCAGAGTGTGATGTAAAGAGGCAGAGTTTGAGCCTCCTAGCCAACAGCTATGTGTTCCCATCTGAGAGTCAAGTCAGTCATGTCCTAAAACTCGTAATCATAATATCTTCTGAACCGTCGTGTTAGAAAAAAATCCACCCCCCGCACAGTGTGTGCCGATAGAGAAATTAGCTATGCAGAGCCAAGCCGTTTTTTGAACCAGGCTGTAAACATGTTTATTAATGCTGCAAAGATCGTCTTTTTTTAATTGGTGTCTATGTGGTTTCCGGTGTTTCTGCAGCCAGCCTCAAGTGGATTCTTGATGAATTACAGTTTATAACACTTCCGCATAGGCTTTATAGTTTGAGACCGGTTTGCTGCTTCGTCTACAGTGACAAATGCTGGAGTGGGAGGGACAACGGACTGCACATCAGTCTGTTTGCATGTAATCAGGAGTCCTACTGCATCTGTGATAGAAATCACATACAGCCTTTGATAACAATAATAATAATAATAATAATGATAATAATAACTTTATTTATAAGCACCTTGAAAATCAATGTTTTACAAAGTGCTTAACTGACAGCAAGGCATACAAAAGAACAAAGCATAAGAACCTAACAGCAAAAAGAGCATGAACAACTGGCTCCACAGAAAACTGTGAACATTTGGTCAAATTCCCTCAAATTATGTCATTTGATGTCACAGATTACAAGCTTTAATAAGAAACAGAGGGATGCAAGTTTAGCCTGGAAATTAAATCGCTCCCCATGCATACAGGCCATGGTCCTATAAGAAATCGACCTGGGATCAATTCCAACCAGTTGCCCTTTGCTGCATGTCATTCTCCACTTTTGTTCCAAGTGTCCTATTCCATCCACTGTCCTGTCCTCTCAATAAAGGTATAAAAGACCCACAATATGCTTTAACGTGTTAAATGAGAATGAAGCTGTTCCTGCTGAGCTCAGCTCCACCTCTTTGCTTTTTTCTAGATCGATCAGATGTCAGAATGAGTCAGAATTTAAAATATGGTGTTTTCCATCCCAGCACCTCTTCAGAAACCAATGGGTGACATCACTGAGTCTACATCCGTGTTACATACAGTTTATGGTTTGAAGTCAGTGTTCCACAGAGCATTGGATGCCCTTGGTTGTCTTTGTGTTGCTGTGAAATCTTACAAAAGCTAAAGGCTAATGTAAAGCTAAACCATATCGCTCCCTCAACAAAGAAGTATCATTGAAAAATGATGGCGTGGTATGAAACTTCAATACTCTTAAATGCACATTGATTTGAGAGAAAAACTTTAATCAGTAGATTAAACAAAGTAAATAAAGTTGTGCTGAGTGAAGCTAATCTCCTTTTTCACACACTTTGTCACATCAATATTCTCTCTCTGTGATTTAACACCTAGCGTTCTTTATCCTTCTGAGCCTGAAGGAGGAGGAATCTGTGAGGAAAAATCTGTGTGGAAATGTACTTCAGCAGCGGCATGCTGTGGGCTACTGAGTGAAGGCACAGTAGCGCACATTGTGTCCTCCTCCTCCTCCTCCTCCTCCTCCTCTCCAGCCAACTGCTTCACAGAGACTCTCTCAGGCTTTAACACTGCCAGGGGCCTGATGGTTTTGGACAGTCTTAACTGCCTGTTTTTTGAAATGTTTCCGCACATAGTGGCTCTATTTTCATGCCAGGAAACATGTTCAGAGGTATCATTCTGTGATTGCACTTTCATATATTAGTGTGCGTGTCATTATGGAGCTACTCTCTTTGAAAACATTGTTGTACCCAGCCTGGTGATCAGCAGCCCTCTCCTCCATGTTTTTTTGGAATAGTTTCAAAATGAGAAGAGTAGCCAGCACAAACAATTAAAGTCTCACCCACTGTGATCTTGGCTTTGTTCTTTCATTACGGATCGGCGGCAGCATGGGCCCTAATTAGGCCTATTGGCTTGCTGTTGAAATGAATGGGCAGTGATTTGACTGTAGGGCCGAAACAGGAGCCCCAGGGTCCCAATGAGCCGGCTTCTTGAGTCAGTGTTGGCAGGAAGTCACTCTTCCTGATTTTCCATGTATTTATAACCATTAGCTTGCATCTGTTTGCACTATTTGCCTTTTGATTTACTTTCCCTGTTGTTTCAGGCCATTACATCTTGTTTTTACAATTATTCCTTATTTCTTCATATGTGCTATCATAGACAGGGAGGCGAATAAGACATTGCAGAGTCTTTTTCACACAGCAAGTCAGTTTTTAGAATCAAAAAGCATCTAACAGTGACCACCCATTGTAATTGTTTTTTTTTAACAATTTCTAAAGGGCTGTGCCTAAAAATCACAAACTAGATTTCCAGGAATCCTTTTCCAAACACAGCTGTTCAGTAACAACTTGTGCTTTGACATTTATTCTGCTGTTCTTATCTGCTGCTCCCCTTTTTGCCCTCTCTTTCTCTCTCACTTCCTCTGATCTGTGTCTCCTGTCCTGTGTGTTGCAGCTGGGTACAGAATGGACCGCTCCAGGCGAGTTCAGCAAGTTCAGGTCCCAGTCCTCCAAGTCTGTGCAGTAAGTACCTGTGACAACCACACACACCTTCTTAACAGCACAGTTATTTCACACTCAGGCCAGAGCTAAGACCAAAGGAAGGCCTGGCTGCAAATAAATACCACCAAAGGAGCTTCTCTGAGGACTGGTCCTCGGGCTGTTACTGGTGAAGTGTCTCTTCACTTGTTAGGTCTGTTCCCATCGTGCTCTGAGCAGGGACCATTAATAACACAGTGCAGCCTCCTTCAGGAGGAAATTGTTGGCTCAAGTGGTCACTGGATGCTCAAAATCAAGTGGTGTGTCTTTTTTCTGCATATGTGTGCATGTGTGTACTTCCTTGTATGAATTGGCATCTGTAGTGCACACTCATGAGGTCAGATTGTGAAGGATCAAAGCAGTTGAAAGGCTCTTCCTCTTAATGTAACATGAGACAGTATTAACCTATCAGCTCCTCTCAGATTCAACACATCTCTCACCCTAATTGCTCTGAGCTGATGCATAAAAGCAGCCTTTAGCACGAGCACTGATCTGCAGCCAGATTGCTCCTAAAGTCATTGTTAAGTTGATATGATTATGCAGCATGAGAAAAAAGATCCAACGAACAGAGCTCATATTCCTTTGGGTTCCTGCATTTGCTTGATTGGATGAAGCTGCTGAGCACTGCTTTAAATTATTCACACACGCACACACACATACACATAGGCACAAATACTGGCACACACTTATAATGTTTGTTATGAAGGATCAGAGTATGCAAGCACCTCTAAACCTCTAATCTGTACAAGTTTGATGACGACGACACACACAGCACAGACATGATGAAAAAAAGAGTAGCGTGAATGCTGGATGAGTGTTAGATTGGCTGCAGGCTGTGGTTTATGTGCACAATGTCCCACGATAACGTCATGGTTAGCTTAAAAAAGACTACTGGTCAAATCTGGTTTCTAGGGCTTGGTGTTATTTATATGCCAATGATAAAAAAAATTCTATGATTTGGATGTTTCACACAACACACTCACAGCATGACAGATTAATTTAAAATCACATGCAGGATATCTGATAGATATTGTGATTGCAGATGGAATACATAAAAAAAAACATTCTGTTTAGCAGTACTCGATTTTGTAGCTGCATAAAAATGTTAATGCTCCCATATGCAAACAGATCCAAAAGCATTTATTTCACTTCAGATATATCTAAAAAAAAAATGGAATAAAAGTCATATACTGGACTGTTAAGCAGACAGCTTATCTGTGAATGTCCCAATGTCCATTGTTATGCGTTTTATGACACCATATTGTTCAAATCCTTGAAAAGAAGAGCGTCAGAGTTAGGTTTCATAAACTCTACAGGATATTTTAGATGTTATTTGTGCAGTGATATGAAAAAAGAGTAATATACATGGAGGTGTTCACTGAACACATAATAAAAAAGAGCATAGAACTTCAAATGAAGTCAGAATAATTTCATGGCTTTTTATATGGGCGGCTGTGGCTCAGTGGGTGGAGTCGGTCGTCTATCATTCGGAAGGTTGGCGGTTCGATCCCAGCTCCGAAGTGTCTTTGAGCAAGACCCTGAACCCTGAATTGCTCCCTCTGTTGTTCAGAGGTGTGTGAATGTGAACAAATGAGATCAACTAATACTGATGGTCCTTCACTACATAGCAGCCTCTACCATCAGTGAGTGAATGGGTATGAATGGGGGAATATGACAAGTAGTGTGAAATTGCTTTGAATTGTCAGACAGACTAGAAAAGCGCTATATAAGTACAAGTCCATTTACCATTTATAAATATGTCGATTTATTTTTAAGAGGTAAACAAATGTGAAAAATTAGACAGGGACACATTGTGTCAATGTGTTTTATATACGTTTGCAGGAGATAAGGAAGACTTTGGGACTTAGTGGTTGAGCCAATGTTCACAAGCCTGGTGGCCTGAGGAATGAAACTGTCTCAGTCTTTTTGTTTAGGTCCTGTGACTGCCAAGGTTAGTTTTTAGCTTTAACAGCATGAACAGTATCTTTGATCTACACCTCTTGATGTACTGGTCCGACAGGGAGAAGAGTGTTTCTTGGGCAACCATTCAAAATTTGCAACTACTTTAGAATCATTATAGTAAAATGTGATTATAATGATAATGGTAAAGTTTATTCATATAGCACTTATCAAAACAGATTTTACAACGTGCTTTACATCATAATAACCAAACAATAATGAACAAATCAAAACAGGGAGATGTATTGAACTAGCAAGACACACTGAATTAAAGAACAACTTAAAGCAGCAGCTGAGTAAAATAATAATAAAGGAACTTCTTAAAACAAGGTTGAATAAAAGAAACCAGTATAAATGAAGAGATGAATATTGTATCATTGATAAAACTTAAAAGTTACAAGAAGGCCCTTCGAACGAAATGTGTTTTCAGAAGTGATTTAAAAGAAGATACTGCTGTAGCTTCCCTGAGATCCTCAATTAGGTTGTTCCACAGCCCGAACAGCAAACGCTCGGTCACTTTTATTATGCCATCATGATATACTCCATCTTCAATTCAATTATGATCCTACTGATATTACACCCAGACCAATAAGCCAGGCTCTCATATCATCAGGGTGAAAGCAATGCAGCTAAGGACATTTTGTTGAAGTCCAGCACACACAGAGATCAGAGCCTCTGATCCTCCAAGTCCTGCAGACTGCTAGTCTGATGTGTGCTACTGGATTTTTTAAGAAGGTTTGAGTTTTACTCAAAATGAAACTAAATGTCCCTGAATCTTTTTCACAAATCCACAGTTTCTTGCATAATATAAATACCTGCATGAAATGAGGAATTAAGTCCTAACATCAGGTGTTATTCTTCAAAGTATTAAGATTTAGTAGGGATGATTCAAACACTGAATTACATGAAATTTCCATCTTAAGCTGAATTAAGTTCAGCAAACATTCCCTGTACAAACCCTGCCAACAATTCAATCCTGCATGTTTTCAAAGTACTTTATAGTAATACAGGGATTTCAAACATAATACAGGAGAGCGCACTTTTAGAAACAGTGAGACAGAACAGTGACTGTGTGGCTTATTGATCATCACACATGTAATATTTTAATTGCAGCAGTAATTTGATGTTGCTGTTAATTGAGTTTTACTCCCTGCATCAATCCAAGGTCTCACTCTGTTATATCCTTCTAAAAAGGAAAATGCATAAAAGACTTCTTTAATCTTTAAGATCTATTTTAAAGAAAGCGATCCTTTGTTAAAGCCCACATACACATAAAACATTTATATAAATTCATTAATGCCATAACGGGCTCAATGAGTGCCAGGACCTGTTGTTGTGTGTTAGTGTTAGTCTGTGCGTGGAATTAACAAAGCTGGGTGGCACAGCAGGCACACCAGACTACAACGGAGCACGCAGAAATGACAAAAGATGAAGCAGAAAAAGAATAGAAGAGGTGGAGGCAGGAAGATTTTTTTCTATTTTCTCTCCCTGTCTGACAAGCGTGTTGCGTTTTCCGACAATAACAAGAAGACAGTGTAACCGAGCGTGGAGGTAGAATATGACAGGGACATGAAAAAGGTTGTTCAGTGAAGTGATTTGGATGCGACACTGCATATTTTGTGACCTGCAACTGTGTTTTTTTTTAGTAGAGTGCCTGGCTTTATGTATATTTATGTTGTTTGCTTCAGTATACAAGCAATAGTTTAGCTTTTGTTAAGCTTGGGCATCCTACTGTAGGATAAATGTTCTCAACACATACTTTTGTTTTGATAGATATCAGCTCTCACCACTATGAGATCTGATATCTATCACCTCACACACACACACACACACATCCCAGTTTTAACTCATTTCCACTTCATTTTCAATCGTGATGTGTAAAAAGATTCATTAATCTGCTACCAGGTCATGACACATTGTGTGACAGAGATGAAAAGGTTGCACACTCTTTGGTATTTTAAGAATGGAAGGGGCTAATGATTAACATCAAATCTGTTTCAGGTACAAACTATCACATGCTTTAGGGGAACCATGCCAAAAAGAACAGCATGACAATCAAGCTGAAGATAATGAGACAATATCTAGTTTGATGTTTCTGTGTGGGCGTGCAAAAGAGATCATATTCATATTTTTGCATGCAAGCTAATTCATGCCCGAATGCATTAATCTGCATGAGCTTCTTTTAATACTGTGACATTTAAAATTCCTCTCTGCATCTGATGACTCTACTGAAACATCCCACAGCAAAGGGCCTGTTTATTTGTCAACTTGCTCATATTCCCTCTGCTGCACAGTGCAACATGCATGCTTGTTAACGCACCATCACACTCAACCTGTTGAGAGCAAAGCTGTAGCGTTCCTGAGCGTGCTAAATTGTGTTTGCAGCAGAATGAATCTCCATGCATTCATTAAAAGGGCTTCAAATTAGATGGGATAGAACTGAAAGAGCAAATGAGACATGCGGAACAGAACAAGACACATTTTCTCAAAAAATAAATAGATGCACCAGTGTATGTGCACAGCAGTAATAATGAGTCATTTCGAAGCTTTTAATACCTAGTAATTTGAGGATTAAAAGTACATTACATTCAAAACAAATACTTGATGAAAATGAATCAGGTAAATTTAAGAACATTGCTTTTAATTTCCAATGCCAAGGTGAAAATTATCCCTATAGCCAGGTAGGTAAGCAGGCAGCAAAATATCCTCAAACATTTTATTGATTAAGCATACATTCAGGCCAATTTAGCTTATTTACAGAACCTTTTTTTCACCACAAAGCTGTAATTTGAAATATTTTCCACACTTCATATGCTAGTTATTATCATATCAGGCCCAGAACAGCATGAAATGGGACAAAGCTACAGCAAAGTGGAGCTTAAAAAGATGGAGTTGAATGGTGCAATGCAGAACAAAACCAAACAGAAAGAAGTCCTTAGAAGTGTAATTGAAAAGTAGAGAGCACAATGAAGCACAGCAGAAACTCCTACAGTAGCTTGTTTTATTTGTTTTTTTTTCTTTCATGCTTTGAACTGCAGTTATTTATCCTTCTTGGTCCATTGCAGCTGGACAGCCGGCTCTAGTAGAACTGAGTGAACAGTGACTAATGGCTGCTGCAGGCTTGAATCATATTGTCAGGGAATGAAACATATTGTTGTTGAGGGGTTCACTTGAAACACTTCACTCGACTGTTGGAGGCTTCCATGTGATGCAATCAGGGGTTACTGAAACCAGCTATATACAACCAAGCACCCACACCAACCATATATATACCTTAACACCCAATTGTCTGTCTGTCCGTCCGTCTGTGTTTTTTTTTTTTCATCTTGAAAACTAGCACTTTCAGGTGTGTCTCCCTCATCTAAACTATACCCTATTACGTGAAGGATGTGTCTCAAACACACATTTGAATAACCTATATTTACCCTGTCTTATTGTATAGTTATTACATTCCTTTATGATTAAATACAGTATTTCTGTTTGATTCTTAAAGGACTCAAAAAGAAGATGTACTGCCACAAGTCACAGTAGAGTTCCAGCAGAGGAAAATGAGCTCCATCAAAATGCCTTAAAGCTACGAGCAGCCTCTGGCAACCAGGTAGAATTAGTCGATTTTAACCTAAGCCCCCTCACCCCCTTATAGGGTAGATAGCTAAACATAGTTTTTAAGTGGGTCAATGCCACCCCTGGCTACCCCTTTGGAAATGCCCCTGGCAAGAGGTAGAAAACTGCAGGATCTTTGTGCAGTGCGCATATACTGCAGTGCGAACAGCATGAAGCAGAAACACATGCTGTTAAAAAACGTACAGAAAATGTAAAGGAATGAACCCTTTTCTTCTTTTTTTCAAACATAATAACCACTAATGGGGTGTGGCCTTCCTGTTGCCGTGGTGTTTGAGAGTCAGTCCTTGGGGGTATTTCAAAAAGCTGGGACAGCTTAGACAGGAAAGTTGAATCACTACACCTGTTTGGGAGATCTGCAAGTCCCCCACACCACCTGGCTAAGACCACCTGGTGGCAATGACTCACACTACTTTGTATTTGCATGTGTGTTTGTGTGTACATTTGTGTGTTTGAGGAAGTTTTAAAAAAAACAAATAACAAATAGATGTAGAGTATTTGTCCATCATAGTCTCTCTCTCCAACTTACACTATCAGCTTTTGCAGAGTTATTTTCTTTTATTTGCATGACTTTTAAAAGCCTACAATAAGAACAAACACCCAAATTTATTGGCATTCAATGAGGAATCATAAATGAGAGAACCATTTATTTTAACAATCTGAACTTAGATTTTTAAAAATATAAAAAGTATTAAGAAGTTATCACATTATGTTCAAATTATCTTTTAGGCAGAGACAATAGGAAAGTATTTGCAGGTTTGTTTATCCAAATTTAATTAGAATGATTAACAGTGATGATGATAATGAATAGACTAATATTAAAAATGCTACTAGAAGGGTTGCTCTGAAAATTAATATACTTTTATTCTCTATATTTCAGCATTTTGTTATCTTAACAACTTATCCATAACAAAGACAGTAATTGCAGCTCACCTACTGGACAAGGTACTCTCGTTCAATAGCAAGCCCTTTAAACTGGAACAAATCACAGCAGGGACAACCAAAAACGACTCCTCACTGATGGAACTGAAACCTGTTGTCATGACTTCTAAAATTATACCTGTGTCAAACCTGAAAGCTTCCCTTTTTGTTGCTCTAACTCTTTGTCTCCACCTCTGCTCATATACCTGTGAAGTGATAGTTTTTCGGTGCCTGCTGGGTGCTGTCACAGCAGTGTGATGATGAGTGAGGGAGGAGGGAGCGAGTCAGATGACTAACCCAGATAATACCTTCAGCATCACCCCTGCTCTCTGACACAGACTGAGTAGCCCTCTGGCTGTAGAGTCAACCAGGGGAGTTCAGTGAAACTTTATGAACTGAATTAAATACAGAGTGAGGCTGATATTTAGCCTGATGTTATCATTCCAAAATCATTTGAGCAGAATCAGAGGAGGATGTAACTGAGAGTAACTCAAGCTAATTCAAAGTAGTACTGCCGCCATCTTATCCTGTAAAAAAAGAACCAATCATTTGATGCCAACGCTTCAAGCTCCCATTAGGAGCTTCAAGCTGGCTATGAAATAGACTGAAATCAATACTGATGGCTCCATATGACTTACCCCAAAAGTTTGTATTTCTTTGTGGTTAAATGTAACGCCTTTTACTGCAGCTATTGGATCAGTGTCAGATAAGGTGATTAACAGCACACCTCCAAAACAGAGTTTGTTTGTGTTTTCTGTGGCAAAGATCCACGCCGACTGATATGTTTGACTGTTAGCAAATACTTTTAACTGGACAGGATCAACAAAAACATAACAGTTACAAGTTTGTCTACAGGGTTCGTCAAGATTGACACTAAAGGAAGTTCCTCACAGCATGGGATACTAATTTTCAAGTTTCATTTCAAGCAATGAATGCTGAACATTATCCGGCTGACACAGTAACAGCAGCAGAGTTTTTTTTAATTTCAGCTTAGTCTTCCCCTTCAACAGCTGACACAATCAAAATCATTATGCATTAAAGAAATCAGTGAGAGCCACAAACGTACTTTGAAAACACACATCCATTCAGCTATTCAGTTTTTCAATTTAACATCTGAAGACTGAGAAACTCAGGATGGTGACTGATGCAGACTGCATTTGTATGTGAGCAGCTGGTATCTGTTTCAGAAAGGTCCCAATGTTTTGACGTTAGTCCCACTTGAAACAGCTGTAGCTCTCATACACATGGGCTTACAGTTTTACAGGAACTAATGAGCTCTTCTTGAATGTGACTGATTTCTTTTTTCCCTTAGTGTTTGCATGAGCCTCTCCAAACAGAAAGGCAAAGGCCCTCAGGTGTAGTGGCAGAAATTAAAAGTACCTGTTACTGACCTTTGGTCTCCTGTGGTGAGGAAAAAAAGGTTCAGGAGGATTCTGGGGTTATCTAGGGTACCACAGCTGGCATTTTGAAGGAGCAGCTTTCACTTCACAAACTGCTGGAAATGACATTTACACCCAATCCTCCTCAGACACGTGGGCGCAGATTCTTCATTTCCCGTGTGACTGTGTTTGCCCTCTTCCTTTAAAGCCTCTCCTTTTTTTCTCCCTAACTTTCTCCCACTCCCACTCCTCATCTCTCTCTCTTTCATTTTATGCTGCTAACACTCTCCTGTTTGTTTTCTATACACCTGGCTTGACAGCAAATCCTCCGAAGACCGATAATAGTAGGAAGGAGAGAGTTAACTGAGCTTTCCCGGCAACAATGAGGGAAACCTAACCGAGAATGACCAGTTATTTCACTATGGGATCTCTCAGTATCTATAATTGAATCACTTAAGCACTCTTGGCTATTAGCTGGCGCAGAGACTCAAGCATTTAGAGGGAGGAAAGTAAAGTACTTGTGCTTGTGGCATCACAGGAATACTGATTGAGCTTGAAGACGAGCCGAGTGTTGCACCTGCACTGCCTCATAATGCGACTGTATTCACACAAATATGAGGGAATGTTTTGCATTTTTCTGTGTCTGAGTGCACATACCAACCTCTATGCTAACCTTTCTCCACTCAAGGCAATTGGTTGATATTTTGTAGCAGTTGAATTAGAGTGAAGCTGTTTGCCAGCACGCTGCAATGACTTCTCTGTCCCGCTCTCTTCCCTCAGGCCTTCAGTCCGCCATCTGCTTCTATGAGTGATGGGAACCTGCTGAGACACAAATCTATGTCAGAGTGTGTTTTCCTGTGTGTTTATGTGGCTTATGTTTGAATGTCTTAGGGGGCGTTGATGCACATCTTTGGAGCTGTGAAAGACTGTGGTAGTGGACATCTGATTGGCAGTAATGCATGAGTAAGACCAAATGGTAACACAAGACTGCTTCTGGCCAAACGTGATTAGAGACACTAATGAAGACGGATGGTCAACTTGGTCTGGAAAAAAAACACAGAAATTACATTCTGAGCAGCTGTGGAATGGATATGTTTGCTGTTTGGAAAATTGACTTAGTGGATATCTAGATGTATCGAGATGCTTTAACAGAGATCAATGGTTAGGCGAACACGCAGACACAAATAAGTGCACATATCAAACTGACACACAAGGAAAAGTTAGTAAATAATGCAAGCATTTTTTCCATATTTCTGTATCTCCTCAATTGAGCTTCAAGGTGTCAACATACACTACCAAACATGCTTGTTTTATGGGGGTCTTTAAACCCCAGCACTTTTCCAGGAGGCTGTGGCCAAACATTTTTTAGCTATCCAGAACTAACAATCTGACAACAATAATTGAGCAGGTGAGTTTATGCAAGGATTAGAGACGCATATAAACCTCTCTCTCAAGCTCTTTCATTGCAGAACTATTTCTATCCCTCTTGGAATTTAATTCAATTAAAACGGATTGTGCCAATAGCTCTAAGAATTCCACATCATCTCCCCAAACAATCACAGATTTTTGCAGCTTCATGCTGTTTGCTCTTGTTTTGCGTCATATAGTGGAGGTAAACTGTCAGCATCTCTACAGCGTTCTGATGTGGGCTCTAATCCTGACGGAGCTCAATTCTGTCCAAATAGATGATGAGCTGAATGGGTTGTGGACACTTCTCACCAGTGTATTGTGAAGTCCCTTCGTGACAGATGTGACACAGATTTCACTGTTTATATTGAGCTTACTCTATGGAGTGAGTGAGCAAAGAAAAGATTATTCAGATTATGGGGGGGATTGAGCCACAGCCATAGATTGATTTAACCCCTGATTTTTACAACAATGGTAATGTCAAAGTAATATTAAGGGAATGAATGTACAGATATTAGGTCATCTAAGGGGGGAATAGTTGTCATGATTACTGTCAGGTTGAGCATAACATTCCTTACAGCGCAGTTACCACCAAGTCTTGATTGCAAAAATGTCTCTCTAACTGCAGGTAGCTGTTAACGCTGATGTTCATGAATTAGAGTTTTTTTATAGTCAGAAGCAGAAGCAGACCAATTTTGCCCCAAATTAATGCATAATGGCTATTTTCAATATACAGTGGGTACAGAAAGTATACATAAGCCTTCACTTTTTCTGCATTTTGTTGTGTTACAGCCTTATTCCAAAATGGATTAAATTCATTTTTTCCCTCAAAATTCTACACACAGTACTCCATAATGACAAAGTGAAAAATGTACCTGATTGAACATCTCTAGAAAGACCTGAAAATAGCTGTGCACCGAGGTCCCCATCCAACCTAATCAAGCTTGAGAGGATGTGCAAAGAAGAATGGGAGAAACTCCTCAAATCTAGGTGTGCTAAGCTTGTAGCATCATACATGAGAAGACTGGAGGCTGTGATCACTGCCAAAGGTGCTTCAACAAAGTATTGAGTAAAGGGTCTGATTACTTATGCACATGCAATATTTAAGTGTTTTATTTTTTATTAATTTGCAGACATCTTTACAAACATTTTTCACTTTGTCATTATGGAGTATTGTGTATAGAATGTTGAGGGAAATTTTTTTTTTAATCCATTTTGGAATAAGGCTGTAACATAAAAAAATGAAAAAAAGGTGAAGGGGTCTACTTTCCATACCCACTGTATACAGACAGCATTACCACACAAAGGCAGTATTTGCTCTGCAGCACACTTTGTGGTGTATTTAACTCTTTGTGTGTGCTTTTGTGAATTAGGCAATGTCTTTTTGACTCATTTGCAAAGATTTAGGGGGGTGCAAAAGCTGCATAATCCTTTTGTGGATCAGACTCCCAGTGTCTTCAACCCGTAAATACTTTCCTGGAAGAATTGTCCAAGCGGGAGTAAGCCTTGTATTACATCTCCTCATGTTTCCTTCAAGTATGAAACTCCAAAAAGGCTACAACTCTTGTGTTTCAACCTACATCAGTCTTATCCAAAGTTTAAGATGTTATGTTTCTTTAACTGTTTTGAACATGCTTTTAGCTGTTATATAGTTTTTAGTCTGTTCTGTTTTAGATGATGTTATTTCTATTTATTTAGAATTTCTTCTCAAATCAAGCAATTCAAGGAATTTGCTTAAGCAGGTAGGGACACTAAGGGTGTTTCAGCACCCCTTAAAAACAGGGCCGTTTGTAGTAGACAGAAAAATGTGTTTGCAGTCTGGTCATCCTGTCAGGCAGAGCAGTATAACTACATTTTTCTTTCGAGTTCTGAGTTTCAGCTGATTATTCTTTAAAAAACATTGAAATAACTTCTGAGAGAGCTGGAGAAGATGAAAGCTCAGACAGACAGGCGAGAGCAAGTAGCTTGCCATTATGCACAGAAGTAAAGGGACAAGAAACAAAAACTTAATTTTGTAACCTGTCGTAATATGAATAAGCTCTCCAGTAGAGTCTGAACATCTTATGTAGACTGGATCCTCTATAAACAAATTGATGCTGCATGCTGGGTATCACCCAATTAACACAGGAAGCGCCACACATCGGCACATCTCAGCTCCTTCTCTGGAGCATGCCCCCATGCCACTCCGCTAAATATACTAGTCAATTTTAGACTGAGCCTGCACCTAGCACACGTCACAGGCAGTCAGGCACGGGGATGGCATGTGACATTCATTCAATTTCAAAATAAAACACCATATACTGATTAATGTCAGATCGTATCGATAAGAAATACTCGATTATGATTATGGGTGTTATTGTTCACAGCTGCAAAACCCACATATGATGGAAGCCACAAGCAAGTATACATACTTTATTAAGTACATACTTGATTAATAAGATACTTAGTATGTTAAAGGTTTTTTTGGTTGGGGGTGTTTTCATCTGCCTGCTAATTGACATTTGATACTCTAGTTAGTTATTCAACCAGCTCAAATAAATATTATTTCCCTTTTATTTTGAATGAATATTCCAGTCTCAAAACAATGTGGCTCACTGGTGTGTTTCTGGAAGTAATGAAGGAGCAGAATTGGCAGAACGAGGCTTTGGACACACACGAAACACCAATAAGTAATTGCTGTTTATGATCTTTAATGTCACTTACCAAAGTGAAGAGAGGATTTTCTCAGAAAATAAGAATGTTCTAAACTATAATGTGAAAGGCCAGGATTTGAAATAATTGTCCTTTACTTTGCCCCTCTTGCTAATGTATCATTGTATACCTTTGACTTTCCTCCTTGTATATTGTATTAACAAGTTGTACATGTCATATTCTTTCACCTTGACACACGATAATGTATGTAGTTGCACTTTGCAGGGGTATAAAAAGCATACACTCCGCAGTACAAACACAAAAAGCTTAGCGGAGCAATCCGTTGTGAGATATTGTGAAAAAAATCCTCCTTCACATCCTCACATTTAGGTCAGTAGGAGAGGAAACAGAGTGTTAATACAAAATGAAAGTGAGAGCGGGTGTAAAGTGTCGGCATGGGGAAAAAAAGGCATTGAAGATAGTAATGCTATAAAGCTATATTAGATAATTACATATGGGGGAATTGGATGCGGTGTGAAGAGACTGAGCGAGAAGCGACGGAGAGAAGCGACAGACAAGATAGAGGAGAAGAGAGAGAGAGAGAAGGAGACAGGGGATGAAGGAGAGTGTAGGGGTGGGGTGGGGGGGGTGAAGCAAAGGATGGGGATGGAATAAAGAGGATTTATTGAGGCTGCAGGGAAGAGCAGCGTGATAGCTCTCTGATGGATTAGAGGAATGCATGAGAAATGGAGTGAAGAGGGGAGAGGAACGCGAGGAGGAGAAAAGTGAAGTTTGTGCATCTCCTTGGGGCAGCTCTAAACACTGGTATCATTAATGTAGCTGAGAAGGGAGCACTCGTCGGGCACGCTCTTTTTACTCAAAGGCCACCTGTGGGTGTTGGAGAGGGAGATGAGGACGGGTGACAGTCAGATAACATTAATGAGAAAGTCAGTTGGAAAAAGAGAAACGTAGGATCAGGAAATTGCTGTAGCCAGAGGCAAGATGAGTGACAAGACAGAAGAATAATAAGAGAGAAAGGGAGTGGTGTTTACCAAGATAAGAAAGCATACTGCTGCTCTGCAAACCTGAGGGAGAGTTTAATGTATTTAATGTATTTCAGGTTATATTTAAGTTATCTGACTTCATTAACTCTAACAAAAGAGTATGCACCAAGGAGTCACACAAAGATTGTTACTACCTTGATTTGTCAACCCTGAGTTTCTCTGAAGGCAGGTCAATCGTATACTACAAACTCAGAATATAGTATGATATCCAGATTGAAATCAGTACATCTACAGCTACAAATTTGGGCTTCTAATATCACTTACACATTATTGGTGTACATTAGAACAGACAATAACTCCTCTGTATTCCCTTTAATTAATTTGTTGCTGTGTTATGGCAAATATGATCTTTCTGAGTTATTCAGCTGCTTCCCTGACCGTATCCAACTATGGTTTAGACCTTTTGAAAATGAACATAAATGAAAGCAGTCAGTGTGGTTAATTTGTACAAGTTTTAATGCTTGTCCCTTTTGGAACAATATCAGTCAAGAACACTGAATATTCAAGTAGGTACTGTATCATGAGTGGGATGCTCTAGTGGATTGGAATCTGACAGGGTGAGCAGGACCCAGAGGAGAAGTAGAGTGGACCTGTCTCACCTTGTTGGGGTTCTGCAGTTTTCCACACCGAGGATGTGAGCATTCAGCAAACTAAATGATGAAGTGTGATCACCATCATCATTTGGCATCAGTATTACAAATTGCTTAAACTAACCAAACCTAATATTTTAACTTTTGTAGGCTTAGATTCCGGTCATATGTTGTGTCTAAGTAATAGCTCAGCCACTGCAGCTCCAGTTAATTGCTGCTGCCACAATACTATACTATCCAGATGTGAAGAAGCACAGATGACAGAGGGCATCTTGGTGCAGTTTATCTGGCACAGGCATGTAGAGGACCAAAGACTAGTGGTGCTAGCTCTGCTATTGTTAGCCACTGGCCACTTTTAGTCAGTCAAATGAACCTGTCCTCCTTTGGTGGATTGATATGAATGCTGTTGGTCTGCCAGAGTCTTTGATTTTATCCACGTGCTGCTGTGATATCAAAGCCTATTACTGGTATTTTATTGACCAATCTGAATCAAGCACTTAACCTCACTCCAACCTCTGGCTTGGTTGGCTGGCTTACCTCAACCGCTCAATGTAAATCCTGCTTCATTGTACAGGCCTCTGGTTTGAAAACCATGGGAATACAGGGTGTGTGTGTGTGTGTGTGTGTGTGTGTGTGTGTGTGTGTCTGCGCGTTTGTGCGTGTGTCTGCGCGTACGTGCGTATTTGGATCTCTTTTGGTCCTTGGGGTGTCTTGAAACCAGGCTTTTGTGTATTTCTGTAGACAGACCCGTTTCCTTTGAGATTCTTGAGACTGAGGATGAAAAAGATCCCTCTCTATATGTTCATGCCAAATAAATATTTCATTTTTCACATCCTGCAGACTTTGGACAGCGCTGATACCCTCTCAATATAGTCCCTGTCTTGTATTATCCAGCCCAGTCAAGCTCCTTTTTGTCTGCCTCTGTGCGTTCACTCCAATGAAGGGGAATCTGGAAACAAAGACTCCAATTAGTCAGGCAATTACACTCGTGTTTTGTGTCCTCTACTCATCCTCTGAGTCACACACTAATAGCTATTCTTTCCTCTTCCATCTCTCAGTTGCCCTTCTCCTGCTCTATTATGTCTCTTTTTTCTCTCTGTATGATATCACGTCTTGCTGATACTCGCTGTAATGTACTTTTTTTTCCCTCCTTTCAAGATACAGAAAGCATTTATAATTCCCTCTCTGTTTCTGCCATTCATTTGCTATTTATCGCTCCTCCTTCATCTTTCTTTTCCGCCCTGTCTCTTTGTCTCTTCATCTCTTTCAACCAGAACCCGCCTCATCATCCATCACAGGAAGGATGGTGTGACCAGTGGACACACACACACATTCATTGACTCACACACACACACTCATTGACTCACACACACACACACACACACACACACACACACACACACACACACACACACACACACACACACACACACACACACAAACACACACACACACACACACACACACACACACACACACACACACACACACACACTCCTTCATTCTACAAACTTTGGGCTCCTTTGTTTTTCACTCTTTTTTTCCTGCAGCGTTTGAGCTTAATGCTTTCCCCCTGATGGACGAGAGATCCGGAAAAAGTGTTTCAAATTTGTTTGTGTCGCATTCTTTCTAAATCAAGTTAACTTTTTTTCCTAGCACGATGTTGGACCTGTCATGATGTATTACTGGTTTCCATTTTCCCGGACAATATCTATCTTTTTCACAACAAATTGAAATAAAAACAGAGACATCCCGCTGAGGTAAAAAATGCAGAAATAACTCCGCCAACTTCTGCACACAGTGAATCTCACAAATGTCACACCTTCAATGTGGGACTAAAAAACATGAACCTAAAATAAAATTGCTACCAAATTGGTATCAGGAAACAATCCAAATCACAAAGAGAAAAGGAAATGGAAGTGACTTTACAAAAGATGTGTTATACATGAATACGGTTTGACGTTCTGCTTTTTCATTTGTCTTTTCATCTCTGCTTCTCAGTGTGATGCCTATGTTTGCTTCAATCTTGCTTCCCTGTCATTGATAGGCCTTCTATCTGCAGATTGTGTCTGTGTCTGTGTCTGTGATGCCTTATCTGTCATCTTAAAACAGGTAAACAGGTTTGTATTGGCTGAGCTGTCACTGCTGATGCTCCACTCTTTGAGTTTCTTGTGTTTTTTCTGAATTTCTCAGAGCAGTAAGGGAGCTTGAAGAAAGAGATACTCAAATCTTGACGGATGCTTTTCGAGAGTTTTTTTTTCTTCTGTGTATCTGCACGCTTGATTTTTCTTGATTTTCAAGCATGTAGCCTCCATTGTCTGACGTTGTGCATCAGCCTTACTCAGTGTGGCGGCAGACTGCTCCCTCTCAGCTCTCTGACATTAGATTATCCCTCAGATGGAGTCAGATTATAGGCTAAAACAGACAATTTATTGGGCGGTCAGGAAATGTACGAATATATCCTGAAATCCATCAATAGTCACCTCCTCTTCCTCTTCAGGGAGCGGACGTCAATGAATTAAGATGGCCAAAAATAGCTTTTCTTTTTCAGGAAATGAGGAAAAATAGATGTGGCATGTCGAATAATTGGGAGTAAAGAGGCGACACACATGATGTCATGGTGGGTGGAAGTCGCAGCGGTTACACCTACTAAGTGTCAGAAAGCACATACTGAGAGGCAGTGGCGGTGTTTAGACTCATCTGACACTGTTTTTCCTTACAGCCAATTGTGGGAAAACACAGACGACTCCTAAAATGGGGAGGAGCTGCTGTGAGACTGACAAGTCAAATAGTTTGACAAAAAGTTGAAGCTAATTTCTCATGGTCGCCAAAAGCTAATGTGTATGGGATCATTGCAGTTGTGAGAAATAACTGTGATCCAGGCGCTGAAAAGTGGATTTGTGGTTTCTATTTTGTGTCAGAAATGTTGGAGTTTTTGGTGAAATCATACCTTAAAGCTCCTGTGAAGAGTTTTTATCTGGTTATGAAACAGACTGAAGTTAATACTGATACCTCTCAGTTATGAAAGCAAATAAGACCATCAGGAAAAAGACGGACTACCTCAGTATGGGTATTTTGAATGCCTGAAATCAGCTGCCACATGGTACGTGTCCAATGAAGCAATGAGCAACATGCTGCTTGAACAGTCTTTCTTTTTTTTTTCACAAAATAATCTATGAGTAATACATTTTAGTGTTGGACAGCAGGACCAGAGTTTATGATCAAACCTATCTACCTATCAATTAAATACCTAGCATCTTTTATTCTAGACTGACTGTAGAACTTTTTGGTGCATTCATTTACCTTGTCTGATAATTAGCCTTACATTTTATAAACTGATAGTGGGATGTATAGACAGTGTTAACTTTCTAAGACAAGCTTATTTTCCCTTCTACGCATACTCTGTAAATCAAGTATACTCTTTTTCCATATAGCTTAAAAGTTTCAAAAAATAAATTGAGTTGTTGTCCTTGTCACTTTAATTTCACCAACAAATCCTGCCTTGAGGTAAGACCAGGGGTCAAAGCTATTCCATCAAAGTAAGTCTTCAGGCTTTGCTTTGAAATCAGTTACATAAACTTGTCAAGAAAGCCGATCCCTAGTCACACCTTGATGTCCACAGACTACTGTGTCTTTTGTAAATTGAAGGGATCCCTGTTGAGTTCGATTGCCCTTAATGATTTTGTTGTCTTCCTAATGAAGGCAGCCATGTTGAAGGATGTTTTGCCGCTCAGTCCAACTGAGGTGTATGTTCTGGTGGAAAAGTGACGTCAGCACATACACTCTTAAAGATTTGATTCCTTAAAAGAAGCCTCTTTTGAAGTTCTTTGTAGCGATACATGCTTCATTTTTTGTGGAGGATTAAATTCTGTCTTCAGTTCTTTGTTTAAATGATCCAGATACTTAATTTCCTCACATCTCCTTTATGTTAAACTTTCATGTGATCCAATCTAACCTAATGGCTCATTTGATGGTGTTTTGTCTGAGGTGAACGCCAAGTAAGATTATTTGTCTCTTATTTATTAACTATGGCCTGTGATTGCTTCATGCCTTTAAGGCATGAATAAGGGCACACAGGGTGCCAGGAGCTTAAAGTACCACTTAAGTTCCCTGAGTGCCGTTTCAGCAGCTTTACAGGTGGATAGGGAGATGTTCCCTATTCATGAGAGAGTGACCTTAGCACACTGTCACTGCTCTCCTGCTCCTGCCATGATTTATTGGTCACAGAACGCTGGGCAGCCTGATGATGCTGGTGCTGGCGTTTGTGCACGGGGAAACACATGACAGCCCTCCCCTCAGCCTTTGTCCTTCATTTTTAACTCGGTCGACCACGGCAGGAGCAAAAACTCAGAATATACATACACTGTGAAACAACACTGTAACTGTTGTTTAACAGTCATCACAAACATGATGAAGTGTAGAAATAAACTGCACTTTTCATTACCTGAGAGAGATTAATGGAGCAAATATAATCAGCACTTTTCCTAGCACTATAGTTTCTTAAATGTGTCACTTTTCTGCTTATGTCTTGTAGTTTTGTACTGAAGATTGAACACAACAATAGAAGTAAAGATTCCCTCTTTTGCCTTCAAATACACATCTTCATTTTTTCAGGTTTATAGAAGAAATTATTTTGAACTCATTTTTATATCAGTATTCTTTTTAGATCTATCTCGTATTTTTTGCCCCATGTGTAATTAATGGTTGTCTGTACCTTGCTTTCTTCATTTATGTATTTTATCTACAAGCTGCTCCAAACAGATTGCACCTAGAGGCATTAATAAAGTTATTTGAATTGAACAGAATTTGGATTGAACAAAGTTTCTTGAACAGGGATAACATAATGCAATACAAATGTATTTTTCTAGTCTCTTTTTTATGTTATCTGCTCTTTTCTGAAGCTATTTTTTATTCAAAACACAGATTTGTTCACTTTTGTTTGTCTTTTTCCAGTTGACAAAAAGAGAAATAGAGGGAGAGAGAGGAGGCACAGGAAAGTGAAAAAGAGCAAGCTATCAAGCCATGCAGCTTAGTGAATCAGGGCACATGAATATGGAAAAGGCAAACGACTCCAAAGTTCAAAGTGACAAATGTTTTACAAATTACCAGGCTGCAGCAAACATCGTTAGGATGGTCTTTAATGAAGGAATTAGGTTGCTTTAAAGACAGAGCTATTTTTTCTTCGTATAAGAATCCAAAGGCCTGTGCGTCAACAAACTCTACATGTGTGCGCGCCAGAAACATGATTATATTCACTGCACGACAAAGTGCTAAGTGTCTGTGTGTGTTTGTGTGTGTGATTTCAGCAACTTGTGTGTGTTTTGAGAGCTAATGATGTGTGCAGCAGCGCTTGGTTGTCTCTCATTCAGCAACAGATGCTGGCCTATTATGCGAGATGTGTTTTTTGATAAGAATAAAGCATTGTCGCTCGATTTGTGTGTGTGTACTTGTGTGTCATCAGCGCCGGGAATAAACATGCAGCCCTTTACTCAGCCTAACCAGGAGTCCCAGAGAAATACTGGAGCCTGTATGAGTGTAAAATGTTGATTTATGTGGAGCATCGATTTTCTTCCAACGGCCTCTGAAGGAGTGTTTTACTCAGGACCTGAGGCTGATAATACTCTGGCACACCGCCGTCTCTGCTGCCATCTTTGCCTGCAGCTCAGACTTCTATTCTGGGTTGATTAACCAGTTTATGCTCTGGTCCAACTGGCTTATGTTTTATGATTATTCTGGGTGTTGAAGGTCAAACTGTTTACCTTACTTCACCGCAGCCTCATTAAATCCGGTGTTACATTTAGTTTCATGCAACATAAATTTCCTCTCAGCTGTGTTTCTGCATTTCTTAATATCTAACAGTGATTCTCTCTTTCTGTTCATCTTTCTTCAGCCTGATGTCGTCCAGACAGTATTACTTTGAGATTCTCCACAAGCAGGACGACAAGGGCTCGGATCATGTGGAAGTTGGGGTAAGTTGACCATCTCTGTATAGAAATAGTAATAATTGAAATAGTGCCATTTTTGGGGACAGGTGTGGCAAAAATACTTGCTAAAAACTAACAAACAAACAAACAAACAGAAAAGTACTGTCTGATGATAAAACACTGGCAAAGTGAAGAAAAGCTCTTATTCATTTGATCTAGCCTTGCAAAAACCACTGTAGTCCAGCCATACAAGCTTCCCAGAATTCCATGCAATGTTCTACTTTTGTTGTACTAGTTGGACCATTTGTGTCATAACAAAAAACTAAAGTAAAGACTTTTTCTTTTACTTATACAAAAAGTACCTTGTATGTAAGACAACATAGGATAATGTATAGTGAGCAAGTGGTTGTGCGAATTAGAATCCTGACTGAGTCAGCAGAATGTGGAGGGGTTCTCTTCCCACCCTGATACACTATATTGCCTATGACACTGCTCCCAGCTAAAGACAAGTTGACACATAAGGGAGATTGTGAAGTTAGTGAAGGGTGAGATAAGACCTCAACGCAATTTGCCAGGGTCACGTCTTCAACAGGCAGACGACTAAATGTGCCAGACACGTCACATCCCGGCCTCCAAATAAGCATGTATTTTATATGATTGTGTAATATGGTTGTTCATGGTGTCCCTCTTGAGGACGGGGTTTTGACCAATCAGAGTAAAGCATTTAGCACAACCAGGTCATGACAAGTATTATGATTCTGCAATGCAAAAGCCCACATTTACTTCCTTTCTGTCCCTGTGGGTTTACTGTACTTCCACATAGTTTCATATCTGGTTTAAACATAGGAACTTACCTCCTATATTCTCATCTCTTGCCCCTGTCATTTCATTTTCCTGATTACATTGCTGACTGTTAGAATATGAAAACGCTCCTACCTGTCATCAGAAAGCTTTTACCTCTTGCAGGACAATTTGCATTTCTCTTTCACATGCGCCCGCTGTTTAACTCTGTCAGAGCGATGGTGAGAAAAAGAGGGAGGTGTGTGAAGAAGAAAGATCTGCTCTCCCTCTTTTGCTGTACATAACTTTGCATTTTTCTCCCTTTTCCATGGATTCATCTGACACTTTCTTTCCCTTTCAAAGGGTTTAAATCTCTCAGCTATTCTTCTATCCTCTTTCGACTCTTCTATCTGTCATCACTTTCCTCCTCAACGCTTCTTCTTTTGAGTTTTTCTTCTCTCTTTGTGCTGTACTTTCTCTTCCTCTCTAACTTTCTGCTTTCTCTCTGTCTCTCCTCTGCACCATTCCTCTCTCAGTCGCTGTGTTCTGCACCCCAGGCAGAGCTCAGAGACGAGTGGAGCTTAATTTTGAGATGGAGTTTCAAACGAGAGCCCACACGCCTTGTGTGAGCCTGTACTTTGAGTGGGAGGGTGGATGATAAAAAGAGATCACTGGTGTGTGTTTGGAATGAGTCTCTTAACAAGCCCCGGGTTATCGTCATCGTGGTGACCATCATCATCAGCAGAAATGCAACACTGGAGTTTCTCTCTTCTTTCACTAAACTTCAGTGTCATTTTTGCACCCTGAAGGTTAATGATTTTTTTAACTTCTCCCTCAGTCAATCTTTATTCCTTGCAAACTTTATCTGAGTGCCTCTGGCTACTCTCTTCCACCTATATTTCTGTCTCCCTGTTAGTTCTTGTTAGTTTCTTCTTGAGTTTTTAATAAACTGAACTGTCTCGTCATATTTTTGTTCCCTTTCTTGCAGTTTTGAAAAACTATTTGTCACTTCACCGCTCTTTAACCTTGGGCCATTGAGTCTTGGGTTGCTTTTTTCTAAGTTTCTCCAGTGTCTCAAGCTTTCATAGTTTTAAGTACAGCTCACTTCAGATAAGGTGCAATTGGCACAAATGTGTTGTTTCACAGAAATGTCCTGTTCATAGCAAGTATACCAATACTGATGCTGAGGGAAGTTTTTGGTCGTTTGTGTGGGTGTGTTGTGAACTTTTTGCTGCTGGTGTGCAGATGTGACTAATAAATTACAGCCCATGAAGGGCACATTGACAAAACAACCACCTTTGCTTTTCTTTGGAAAGCTTCAAACAAACTGAGTAAGTGATGTAGAATGTAATAAACAGGGATATGTTCTCATGTCCTTGTATGTGGTGTCTCCTGCTGGTTAATCTGGTGCCAGCATAGACACTGGGGTCCTTGAACTCAATGTGATGAACCTTTGCAGTTGTACGGCTTTGCCGTCTGCATCATTTTGATGAGGAAAATTCTCCACAGAGATATCATGAAAAGAAGCTCGAGCACATGCACATGAAACCACCTAATGTAATGTGCACTGCAACATTGCTTTCACATCTTGTTTTTCAGAACTGAGGCTAAATCACTCTTCCTAAAAGAGAGTTTAAAATCATGTCTTATAAAACTAATGTTATTTGGTCAATCAATAAGATCAAGCCTGGTCTATTTGTTATTGTGGCCACTTAGGGGTAGACAATAACCGTAAAACACAGCATTGATATTTTATGACGTAGTATTAATCCCTTGTATAAGTCAGTTAGTTTAGGGGTGCAGTGTTAACTTGGACACTTATACCTGCAACAAGTATGCTGGGCACAAATTATCTCTGCCTCTATGCTCCTTTCTCATTTTCATTTTCTTCTTTTTCTCTGTGTATGGCTGCGAAAAAGCCACAACCAGCTACTTAATGACTTTAATTAGATATTAGATGTTTACCATATATTTTGCCACTATAACTGTAAATGGCTCTGTGTCATCTCAAAACTCTGATTTATCCTTCTTTATACATTAGACAGCATATTTGATGAGACTTTCCGTAGTTTTAATCAACTCTTAATCATCAAAGATGAAGATGCATTCAGAGTGCTGTGAAGTTGATTTCTGTCCAGCTTGTTTGTCACCAGCAGTACAGCTCTTTTCTTTTTGAGCACACATTCCCAAAGAGAGATTATTTTCCTTAGTTTCTTTACTGGGAGTAAAGAACATTCATCTGTATAACTTATGTTTTCTGTTTGCATTACACTTTTTCCTTATTCTGGTAGATCCGCAGGGACAGCACAGTCTAGGCTAAATTATTCAGCTAAGGTATGTTACCAGTAAAAGTGAAATGTTGCAGAGAACACTTGGTGCAACCTTGACAACAGTTTCTGATCGACAGAATGAATGATTTTAAAGAGAAAATGTTGACAGTAACAGTGATGACTAAAATACACTGACTTTGTATTGACTAAAACCAGACTAAAATGTTATGAGTTTTTGTCAACTCAAACTATAAAGGGCATTAAAGACTCTAATGTAACTTATGCTAACAGGCATTTGCTTTAAAGACTAAGACTAAGACTACATTTAAAATAGCTGCCAAAATGAACAGTGTTCAAAAACAATAATATCACTCTTTAGTCGCCATGTCTTCCATTAGTTTCACTAGCTAGTCTTTAAATTTCATGGTTTGTAGTTTGGTGCTTGGCAGCTTATGTATAGTCTGAGCTTTACCACTAAAACCTTTAGCCTGCTGTGGCTGTTAAAGGGTTGATTAGAGTTTGGAAAGGGAGCCAAAACAATAAAGTTCAAAGCTATTAAACTGTAAGCAATTGGCGGTGAGTTTTTCGATCAACAGACCTTTATTTAATGTGTAACTCTGAACTATGTTGAAAAGTTGACAGATTGTTTAAACATGACTTTCTGGATCATATACAGTCTGATTTCTGCTTCCCTCAGCCACATGCAGACAAGAATGAACACCTTTACGTTGTTTTGGAGCAGGGCAATTGTTTGTTGTTGATGTTTGTTGAGCATCACATAGACAATTCCAGTTTGAAATTGGGATAAACATGGAACTTGGGGGTAAAGGACTAAAATCTGGAATATTAGACTGTATCTGGGTATTGTATTCAAACTTATATGTATTTCACAGTGCACCCCCCCCCGGGCACTGAGAGACATATAAGTTTGAACTGTCTTCCAGACAATTTCCATAGCGTTCAGTCCACAACGTGCAGCCTTTGGGTAGCTGTGTAGCTTCACACTGTAAGGAACTTCACCATATTGGCAGCCTTGTCACAGTGAATCCTGGCATGCTTTTCTCAGTGAAGCAGCCGCTTGTAACACACAATGATGTGCAGGCCTTTTTAATCCCATCAGTGCAGTGGGTGACAGTGGCAGCTGCTCTAAGGGGTCATGATAGTGCACGTCTGTGACAAAGCTTTTACTAGTACAGCTCAATTTGTACTCATATCAGAACATAGTACAATACTTCTCACTGCCGTTGATACTGGTGTCAAGGATGCAGCTCACTTTTGCAATGAAACAAAAGCATCAAAAGTGAGCCTTGTACCCCAAATTGTGCGTTACACCTAGTAAACTTCTTACTCAGTTCTGCATGCAATTCATCCCCCTACCCAAACTAATGATACTGTTCTTTTAAGAGCTGCACAAAGACCAAAAGAACACAACTCCCAAAGAGAAGAAGATGAGACGGAATAAGGAGGACAAACAAAATGGGGCAGAGTACAGAGAAGAATATATAAATGATGTGCACTGGAGGCTTTTCTATGAAATATTTCTCTCCCTTGTGCCATTTCCTATTCAAATCATGAACTTGGTAGCAGACTTTGCCAGCCATCCAGAAAACTGCTCAGGTTATTATGTCAGTCGGTGAATCAAGGTCATGTGGGAACCCTCCTCTGTCACTCTCTCTCTGCTCCACCACCTCCCCCCCACTTCACCACTCATGAGGCCATCAAAGTTGGTTTGCACAAGTTAAAACAGTTCAATGAAGCGTACAAAAGTCATGCCGCAAATCAAGATTGTGTGCAGTCGGCGTTGTGTGTATGTATGTCTACGCTCCACTGTCACTGAAAGGCCCCTGTGTTTGATTTAACCGTGGAATACATTTCACACCTCAACAAAAATAGCAGATTTACCGTGACTGGCCCACAACAGCGTAAGCCCAGGGCTCCCATAAATCCGCAGAAACATAGCACTACACTCATTTGTTAAAGAGCAGATAGTGTGGATTCACAGCTCTGTTCCTTTCGGTTCTGTGCTGAGCTTTGATTGCATGGCCAAAGGTGGGCTGTTCCTCCTGGGAATGTATTTGTTTACCACTGCTTCTTATAAGGAAACATGAGGGAAAGGGTAACAGATAGTACACAAATCTGGAAGTTACCTTTTGGCAAGAAAATAAGAAAAGGAAGCCTTGTTCTTTGTGTGTTGACTCCTTTCTTTTCCACACTGTGAAGGAATTAGAAAGAATAGCTGCAGGAAGGCTGAGAAAAACTGAAATAGAAACAGGAAGTGACAAGTTGGGAATACACATGCTTTCCCAAGGCGATAGAAACAACCATTTGTGTGCATGAGCAGCAGGCCAATGAATAAGGAGATTGTTAGGATGAGTCGGCGAGTAACTAGAGTCACGCTCTGACTGAACCTTTCCATTACAGAGCCCTACCTCAGTGTTTTTCTTCAATTAACTTCAAATAAACCCCCTTTAGAGTGATGACTGTTATTTTAAAAGGATTACATGGCATGAAAGACGATTTAGCATGCAGCAGTGTCATTAAGTTTCTTAAATGTCATCTGGATCTTTGTTGGTAAAACACAGGACCTTTCCACATAGCCTAATGGAAAACATCTCCTGCTCATGCTGTGACAGAATGAGGAAAAGTGTCAGCCATTAAACGGTGTGATTGAGTTGTAGAGGGAGTGAGTGAAAGAGGAGAAGAAAGTCACGCCTTAATTAGTTAATTAGTAATGGCAACTTTATGGAGAGTCCAGAGGTGTGGGATTTCAATGCAGGACTTTAATGACCCAGTTTTATCACTCCTGCCAGGCTGGACCTCAAACTGCCTCACCAATTAATACACACACCTGCATGTGCACACACACACACACACACACACACACACACACACACACACACACACACACACACACACACACACACACACTGCTCAAACCCCCCACACTCATGGGTGTATTCACAAAGGTAGAACCGTACACAAATGAGCACCTAGGCCCCTCAACATCTGCCTCACACCTCCCCTCCTCCGTATAAATCAGCAGTGGTCTCAGGGACCTGGAGCCATCTGTTAAACTATATGGCCTGTGTCGTTTTACTTTGGCAATAATTCAGTTTTCTCTCAGTTTCTTTACCACTTCAACGCCTTTTAGGGTTGGCTGTAGTTCAACCGCCCTCAGACATATGGAGTCTGGGCTGCAGAAACAGTGAAATGCACACACCAAAGACTGTCACATCTACAACTCCACCCCTCAGAGACTGTTAACACACAGCCTACTGGTGTAAAATACAATGCATTATGTCACACTGTGCTAAACATGCACACGCACATCTGTCCCTTTAAAGCTGTGAAATATATAAACTATTGTTCTACAGCTCTAAAGCATTCTGGTCATCTTAATTCAGCATATTTGCATAGTTGTCTCCTGTAGTTTCACTCCAGGTTTTTTTACCTCTATTTTTTTCAATTAATTTATTCTACTTGTCGTCATATTGTGATTCAATTTCTGGATTACACAGGAGAAATGCCTTCGCCGACCTTTATGTTTTTCATTATGACAAAATTAATGAATGTTATTGATTGTGCTTTGCTGATCTTAAACTGCTATACACACCACAAGATTAAATCATAGTGACAAATCACTTTTAGGGAATATTAAATGAGGGTCATTATATTCAGATCTATTGTGTACTAATGATGGGTAAGTGATACAACAAGTCTTCATTTCACTTTCTGCATTTTGTTTTATCTGCCAGTTCTTCCTTCATTTCTGCAAACACAGCAGTGTTTATTTTAATCTGGATTAAGTGTTTAAATCATTTATATTTTTCTAATATCATAGCGCTCTGAGTTTAAAAGATATAATGATCTGCTGACATCAGACTGTCCATTTCTGTGATTGCTCATATGTTGCTTACACTTCCACGTTCATGGTAATGTGCTCATGGTTACTCTGGGTCATGTCCATAACCAGCTGCATGTGCCCACTTAGCGTGTTCACTTTTTTTCAAGTGAAGCTGGATCTGGAAAAAGATATTTGGTACGTTGAACTCGCTCTGTAGTGTAGGCATCTGGTCTGACCAGGTTATGTTCAGAGTTTTGACTTTTGATAGCTTTACCTGCTGAAGGCAGCCATGTAACACGATGTGTTGCTACTAGGTCCTACTGAGGGGTGGGTCATGGGAAAGTGACATCAGTGCACACCCTCTGTAATAATTTCACCTTGATATAGTGACAAAAAGTTCATCCTGATTCAGATTTTATTTCAATTTTATCATCTCATTCATTACTTATAATTTTCACACTCATCACAGAATCCCAGATTTAGATTTTCTTAGTTATGAGTTTGGTGCCTCTTTTGGTGCTCAGGTATTTGTCTATGTTACTCCCACCAACTTATTTTAATATATCAGTTATGTATTTGTGTTAAACATTACACAGTTCACTCTAGTCTTTTGGGGCTTTCATTCCAAGAGTTTATGTGTATGAGTCTGAGGATACAGGAACAAATAGCTCCTTAAAGGCAGAAGCTATTTGTCTATCGTGTTCTTTGTCCTCCTATTGTCAAGGGGCACTCTCAGTGCCAGTTAGTATGGCTGTATTGATTTCAATATTATTATCCAGTCTTTTCTTTCTTAAGAAGACAACAACGAGATAATAGACTTGGACATTTCCTCTGATATTTCACAAGTTCAATTACTCGATATGATTTCTCATTAATAAAACCAGTAGGAAAACATATTTGACTCTAGAGTGATCAAAGCTGTTTTTAGCGATAGTGATTACATGTATCTCCCCTTATTTTGTTTTTATGCAGATGTGATGAGACACTTCGCAGAGCACCATCCCACACCTGACATACCAGTTTAACATTAGAAAGGAAGCTACATAGTATCCTGTCACACACACTCATTATGTTCTCATCATGTTTGTTTTCATATGCTCACACTGTCTTTTATTCTTCCTCACTAAGTCTCTCTCTAGGCCGTGGAATCTTCCAATGACCTATTATCTATGGTGGAGTATGAAACATGGAAACTGTGATAGATTTTAATAGCCTTAAGCATGTAGCAGTTTCTCAGTGTGTTGATTTTCTGTTTCTGTATTTAAAGTTGAAAATTATTTACAAATGAGATTTGCATTTTCCCCTGGTTTCTAGTTGGTTTTTTTAAAATGTTGTATAGTTCATGTATTTGCAGCCCGTTTGCTGCATGAGAAATGCTGAGCTATCCTTCTGTGTAATCCTGGGTATAAAGCAGAGATGTGCAGTAGCCTACATTACAGTCTCTGTAATGAAGCTCTTTAAGTGAACCATCTCACAGTTACTTAAATTCAACTTTTATTTTCTTGCTGACTTTGTTTTAATGATTCAATTAATCCCAAAGTTACCAAACAGCTAGAGCTTAGATCATACTTCTTACAGTAGACTTACATTACACTTGTTTACACTGCAGACTCTTTTACCGGTGGCATCTAGGCTGCAGTTATGAGAAAGTTAGTTTAGCTTAGCTTAGCATAGCATAGAGGCGAGAAACAAGAAACAACTCTGACCTTCTTATCTGGTGACTAAAGATCACCAGACAAACTCAAAAGTTTGTGAAATAGTTTCACTTTAATACATGTAAACACATTTTAACCATCTTTTTATGTAAGACCGTAATCAGTACACTTGAATGTTTTCACTGCACCACAGTTTTATTGTGCTTAACAAGAGACAACATAGAAACAAAGTAAAGAAGAACATTAAAATACAGATTTAAGGATGCTGTTTCTGTTTGCAGCAAATCCTCCAGTGTAGGAGTCATTTTGCCGGAAAGCATGGCTGGCTCTGCTCGCCTTGAAGGCAGTCCATCGAGCATACTGCTCCTCAGCCTTCTGCTTCCTCTTCTCATCCTTTTTCTCTTTATGGTCCTGGTATCTGCCCATCCAGTACTGGACCTTCAGTATGTCTGGCAGCCACTGCTTGGGCTCTTTGGGTTTAGGTGATTGCTTGTCTGTTTTTTCTGAAGTCAAAAGAAGATCAAAGTTCACATTTTACTCACAGGACAAAATAAGAGTTTATTACTGATTTAAAAAGTTAAATATTTAGTGGCATGCTATATAATACAGATGTAAATTGAAATCAAAATCATATAAACAAAATTAAATTAATTAAAATAAAACTGACTTAACTTCAAAAATTATTTCAGAATTAATACATCTTAGTATAACTTAAGTGCAGTAATTAAAATCTTTGATTAAACAATGATAAAAACCTTCAGACTGCGGGGCCTTCTTTGCAGCAATGGTGGAGTTGACTGGGTCGGGCTTCTCTCTGACAGGCTTGCTGTCTGTCTTTGGCTCTCCAACCCAGTTATTCATCAGGGTTTCTTTTTACCCTGATGTTTGGGAGCCTTCAGGTCATAGGTCAGGCGATCATGGCTGGCTCTGTCTCTCACTCTCTGTGGGCGGTAAAGCTCAGCCTCCTCCTGACTCTCCTGCTGCTCCTCTTTCAGAGCACAGGTTGTGTACCTGGGCCTTTTGCCTGGCTCCTCCTCCACCTGCATCACTTTTTTCCAGCAAAGCTTCTCTTGTTCTGCTTTCTGCAGGGCCTTCAGTTCACTGGCCTTTCTCTCCTCCTCCTCTCTCTGTTTGGCCTCCTGTATCTTTATCTCTTCCAGATACTTCTCTCTCTGTCTTCTCACCCTTTCTTCCTGTTCTTCTCTTTCCATCTTGAGCTGGTTCATGGCACGCTCTCTGCGCTCCATCTCCACAGCTCTCAGCTCCTCATACATCCTTCTCCTGACCTCCTTCTTCCTCTCCTCTGGAGTCAGTTTCATGAAGCTCTTAACAAGCTCCATTTGAGCGATGAGGGAACTGTTTTGGTTTGCAAACATGGTTGCTGGTTGTTCTGAGTTAGTACCAGTTGGTAAACTGTACTTGTTTCAGTCGGTTTAGATAATTTCTGTCTCTGGCTCACTGAGATGCAATCTCTTCAAAAGGTTTGTGTGAAATGATCCTCACAAACTGAGGACTAGTGTAACCTTTGATGGAACTCCATTCATGCATCACAACTACCACTGTTAACTCGGAACATCACAACTATGATCAGTATTCTATGGAAAAACATGTTTTTTTATGAACTTTCGGCCACATGTTTTTAGCCCTGTTAGCAGCATGGCTCTGTGGGTGAAAATATTAGTCCATCATTGTTGAATCACTTTGGTCTATGAAATATCCCACCTGCTGTTGAAAAGATAAACATGAACCTTTGTTCACATATTCAAGTCCTGTAATAGTTGAAGCCTTACTATGCAGACCTCTATAATATGCAGCCTGTGGGTCAAAAGTAGCCCTCTACACCCTCAATCTAATCATTTAATTGTTTATAAGAATGCTTTAACATCAAAAAAGACAGAAATGTATGTGTAAATAATCTCCAATAATATACATAACATCTGTTGTTGCTGACTCAGCCATACAGCTAACCTCTGCTGGTTTTGAATAATGTTACCACCCATGCTATGGACCAATCAAGTGAGTGCCAAAACTGAAACTAACTGAAACTAACTACTCATCAGACTGTTTAAAGTCATATAATTGTTGTCCCATTAGGTGTTGACTTCAAGTTCATTATGTAGATTTCTCTGTCAGAGCTCTCAGTTTTTGGTTTTAGTAACGTTTTCAAAGTTTAAAATTAAGTAGAATAAAATATAGAATACTGCAGGCACAGAGGTCTCTTTACCAAATAAAGGATGAATATTTGTACCAAGATAGTCCTGTTATTGATCAATAATTATGCTGAATTACTACATGCCTTTGGTCGCTCCTTTCTCCTGCTGCTCTGCTGTCTGCATGTTAAAGCTTTGTGAGGTCAAGTACGAAACAAACAAACATATGCACACACACACACTACGCCTCTGTTTACAACACTGGATGTCAATCTGCTCGGCTGAAACCAGGTTTTCAGGATCTACGCTGTATGACAGGGCTACTAGCTGATGGCCCATTTTCGATTTGCTTTCTATGGCCCCACAAGAGGTTTGATATGTATTGTCCTGATCCACGCTTATGAGTGCACTCTCTGCTCCATTCAGCCCCTCCTTCTCTTCACTGACACACACATCAATGATCACAGGTAATTACTGTTTGAGCTCAAAGCGCAAAACCGATCACAGGTTCTAAAAAAAGAACTAAAAGTGAGTATAATCCGAGGTGATTTGTTGAGAAAGTCACTGTACTGAAATCAATGTTTCAGCAGCCTAGAGGACGGGCAATGCATGCTGTGTGTGTTTGTGTGTGGTGCACTCCTGTTTTCTGATCCATGTGAGGACCTTGACGTCATATTGTATGTTAATGGTAACATTCAGCTACTAAGTTTTTTCAGTTGAACCTGCCATTTGCTGCATTTTTCTATCATATAATGCAACTTGCACTAGACTATTTCAGTCTGTGCTATTCCATGTTTCTTTTCAAGTGCTGACCCAAGTGTGTGCAAGTCTTTGACTTAAGTTAAACTCGTGGCTGCAGAGCAAACATGGAATTTCATGAGGTTTGCTAAGATATTCTGTCATGTAAGTTTGACTTGATTTGAATTTGGTGAGAGTATTAGTGTGACTAACTAGTTTCCCCTCAGAGCACACAGGGCATCGATGTGGACACACAGAGTACGACGGGCCTGTAATTGCTCTGGATATTGGGCTCATTTGTCATTTTGAAACGTCTGGTCTGAGACACTGGCTAATGTTTAATTCAACATAGAAAATCAAACAGCCTGTCTCGTTTTCCACCTCCTCATCCCTCTTTGAATACTGTTTCTTCGTCCTCAGGCAAGACATGATATGATGGGAAAATAAGCCACCGTTTTCATGTCGCTGTGTTGGGGAATGGAGTGTGGCATTTATCCTGCAGCATGAGTGTTTAGTTTTGTCTAACTGCCAATGAAAATAAATGTATAATCAGTCAGGAACTTTTCTTTTGGTTTTCCTGCTGTAGGTTTTGGTTAGCTTTTTCTGATCGGTGCTTTTTGTGCTCATCTTCACTGTCACCGTTCATGGTATGAAGCTTTTCAAAACAGTATCAGCAAAGCATCAAAACAGCAGCAGTCTTTGTCTGTGCTCTGTTGGAGAGGTTTCAGCACAGAGTCTGTCAGGAGTTTCTCCTTGATACACCTGTCAGTGGGCAGAACCGTAGCTTCATGTTACAGCTTTCCATTACTGTAATGTTAAAACTCACACTTTGTTTCACTTCCCACCGAACTGTCATAACTTTTCTTGCATCCTACACTAGATGGTACTTTTTTTGTCATCCTGTCATCTCACATAGAGATGAAGATCTAGAGAAAGAAATGTCTTAATATTTTAAACCACATCACTGAGTTGAGTGGACAACTACATACAACAAAAGCATGTCTGGTACAGATCTGCCTCTGACATCATATTTGATAGTCCACCAGTCATTGATTATTGAAATTATTAGATGATAAATGACACAGTTAGTCCATGGTTCTTGTGAAGCCATTAGCTTTTAAATGTGGTATTATTGTTTTGAACTCATAATCTTATGCCATTAAAAATCTCAATTGAAGCCTCATCTCTGAACATAACTAGTGTTAATGTAAGATGAATAATTTTGTGTTAATGTGTAGCGTGTTCAACTTAACATAGTAATATGAAGAAAGTTTGTTCCACAGTTTAGTAGACAGAAATCAGACAGCATGGCTTTACAGGGTTCCCACGCGTCCTGGAAAACCTGGAAAACAGTGGACCAGTTTTCCAATACTGGAAAACACCTGGAAAAAGGGAGAAAAGGTCAAATGTCCTAGAAAATCACATATAGTCCCAGAAAATTATTCCAACATGGCTGCGTGCGACCTGACCCTATTAACAAAACACATCCCCATTCATTGAAAGTTGAGTGCACGCCGTGCTTGAAAAGACAGCGACACTGCGCAACTTTTTTCACATCTTTTCTCCTTCACTTCATAATCATGCATTCACAGAAAACGGGGGTATATTGTCTAGTTTTATGGTACATTAACCTTGTGGTCTGCTCTTTTGATTCAAAGAGTCTTATATTTAAGTTATAGTGTGACCAGTGGAGTCGGGCAGAGAGCTTGGGGGTCTGTGAAAACATTTGAATACATTTCTAATAAATGATAAAATTGTGCTCTGTCATTACAAAATAGCATACACCATTGTTATGATACCATTTGGTGGCTCGAAGGGATATGTGAGTCTTGCTACTGTTAATTTTCTGAAAGCGTTTAAGATCAATTACTTGAAAAGTATAAATGCTGTCATGTTGAGTCCACAAGGAATGAAATGACCCTCTGTTTTAAAGTATACAAGTGGTATTTACTTGATTCAAATTGAAGTGTTATCTGTTTATCACTATGGTACAGGTCTGAAGTATTTACATTGATACATTTTACAATACAAATAGTTCCAAGGGCATCTAAGAGTGCAAATTGTAGTAAGCATGTGCTTTAGTGATGGGAAGTTCGGCTCTTTTCAGAGAGCCGGCTCTTTTGACTCGGCCCCCAAAGAAGAGCTGGCTCTTTCGGCTCCGGAACGGCTCTTAATTAAGGATCTTTTGTAGCCGTGTATTTTACCTTAACTTTGCAAAAATAATGGTTAGGTTTAGGGTTGTTATTAGGGTAAGGGTTAGGGTTGTGATTAGGGTTAGGATTAGGGTTGTGATTAGGGTTAGGATTAGGGATAGGGTTAGGGTTGTGATTAGCGTTAGGGTTGTGATTAGGGTTAGGGTTGTGATTAAGGTAAGGGCTGTGATTAGGGTTAGGAATAGGATTAGGGTTTGGGTTGTGATTAGGGTAAGGGTTGTGATTAGGGTAAGGGTTGTGATTAGGGTTAGGGTTGTGATTAAGGTAAGGGCTGTGATTAGGGTTAGGAATAGGATTAGGGTTAGGGTTAGGGTTAGGGTTAGGATTAGGGTTTGGGTTGTGATTAGGGTAAGGGTTAGGGTATTGATTAGGGTTAGGGTTAGGATTAGGGTTAGGGTTGTGATTAAGGTAAGGGTTGTGATTAGGGTTAGGAATAGGGTTAGGGTTAGGATTAGGGTTTGGGTTGTGAATAGGGTTAGGGTTGTGATTAAGGTAAGGGCTGTGATTAGGGTTAGGAATAGGATTAGGGTTAGGGTTGTGATTAGGGTTAGGGTTAGGAATAGGATTAGGGTTGTGATTAGCAATTGGGTTGTGATTAGGGTTAGGGTTAGGGTTGTGATTAGCAATAGGGTTGTGATTAGGGTTAGGGTTGTGATTAGGGTTAGGGTTAGAATTGTGTTAGGGTTGTGATTAGGGTTAGGGTTAGAATTAGGGTTAGGGTTAGGGTTGTGATTAGCGTTAGGGTTGTGATTAGGGTTAGGGATAGGGTTGTGATTAGGGTTAGGGTTAGGGTTGTGATTAGGGTTAGGATTAGGGTTAGGATTAGGGTTAGGGTTAGGGATTAGGGTTAGGGTTAGAATTAGGGTTAGGGTTGTGATTAGGGTTAGGGTTAGGGTTAGGGTTGTGATTAGCAATAGGGTTGTGATTAGGGTTAGGGTTAGAATTAGGGTTAGGGTTGTGATTAGGGTTAGGATTAGGGTTAGGATTAGGGTTAGGATTAGGATTAGGATAAGGGTTAGGGTTAGGGTTAGGATTATGATTAGGATTAGGGTTAGGGATAGGGTTGTGATTAGGGTTAGGATTAGGGTTAGGATTAGGGTTAGGGTTAGGGATTAGGGTTAGGGTTAGAATTAGGGTTAGGGTTGTGATTAGGGTTAGGATTAGGGTTAGGATTAGGATTAGGATAAGGGTTAGGGTTAGGATTATGATTATGATTAGGGTTAGGGTTAGGGTTAGGGATGGGGTTAGGGTTAGAACCAGAACTAAACTTCAGCAAACAGAACCTGAGCCAAACCCAACCATAACCCAACCAGACCTGAACCAATCCCGAACTAGAACCAAACCAGAATCGAACCAGAACTGATCCAGAACCAAACCTGAACTATACCAGAATCGAACCAGAACCAGAACCCAACCAGGACCCAACCAGACCTAAACCAGTCCCCAACCAGAACTAAACCAGAACCGAACCAGAATCGAACAGAACCAGAACCATATCAGAACCATAACCAGAACTGAACCAGAACCGAACTCAAGCAAAAATAACCAGAACCGAACCAGAATCGATCCGAACCAGAACCGAACTCAAGCAAACCGAACCAGAACCAGAACCAAACTCAAGCAAACAGAACCAGAACCAACTCAAGTAAACAGAAACAGAACCAAACTCAAGCAAACAGAACCAGAACCAAACTCAAGCAAACAGAACCAGAACCAACTCAAGTAAACAGAAACAGAACCAACGTACACTGTTTTTATTGGAAGCCTTATAATTGCCCGATTTTGTGCATTTATTCTTTTACAAACCATTCTCACCCTGATCCTAGGGTTAGGATTAGGGTAAGGGTTGTGATTAGGGATAGGTTTAAGGTTAGGGTTGTGATTAGGGTTAGGGTTGTGATTCGGGATAGGGTTAGGGTTAGGGTTAGGGTTAGGATTGGGTTGGGATAGGATTAGGGTTAGGGTTAGAACCAGAACTAAGCTTAAGCAAACAGAACCAGAGCCAAACTCATGCAAACAGAACCAGAACAAAACTCAAGCAAACAGAACCAGAACCAAACCCAACCAGACCCGAACCAGTCCCCAACACGAAACCGAACCAGAGCCGACGCAGAACTAATCCAGAACTGAACCAGAACCGAACCAGAAACATACCAGAACCGAACCAGAAACATAATTGAACCAGAACCGAACCAGAACCAAAGCAGAACTGATCCAGAACCGAGCCAGAACAGAAACAGAACAGAACCAGAACCAGAACCATACCAGAACCGTACCAGAATTTAACTGAACCAGAACCGAACTCAAGCAAACCGAACCAGAACCAGAACCAAACTCAAGCAAACAGAACCAGAACCAAACTCAAGCAAACAGAACCAGAACCAAACTTAAACAAACAGTACCAGAACCAACTCAAGTAAACAGAAACAGAACCAACTCAAGCTAACAGAACCAGAACCAAATTCGAGCAAACAGAAACAGAACAGGAACGAAACTCAAGTAAACAGAACCAGAACCAAACTTTAGAAAAAATGATTAATGTCCTTGGGTTGGCATTGAGAAAAATCTGATGCCTCAGCTTGGATGGGCTGATCCGATTTCTCCTCTCAGTGAGTATTTGCCCGGTCTTCAAGAAGACGCTCTCTGAAGGAACAGATGTAGCCACGATACACAGCCTCCCCTCCATCACCTGAATCCTATATCCTCACATATGATTGGCCGCATGGCCGCCATGCTGACCAATCAAAACAAAGTTCTGCTGTGAGCAGAGCTGGGACTGAGCACTGTGAGAGCTAAGCAGCGAACGGAAAAACTGGGAGTTTATGTTAACTCAAATAAAAAAAATGTGACATTTGCTTTGTTTTATGTCGACCACTTAGCAGGATGAATATCATGATTAAGCAGGTATATTTTGAGTCTGAGTTGAGTTGAGAAACATTTGTGGCCATTTTTGTCATTCAGATCTATTTAGGTCATTAATGCACTGATCCTCTGATCATTATTATTATTTATTTCAGTAAGGCAGCTTCCTGATTCCTTTGCTGGCTCTTTTGTTTTTTTCTTAGCTCATTTTATATTTTTTGAGAAAAGAGAAAGCTCAGATGTTGCCCATCATTGTTACTTGGTTGCACTAATAAAGTGAAGTGCTGTACATCTGTGGTTGCATTATTCTATTATCAATTTGCCATATTTTTTAAGTATGTAAGAGATGATTTCATTGCTAGCCATAGACTACATGTCTTTCAATGTAGACTTACACTGAGAGGAACATATTAGACTATTTAGGAACTAAATTAGGAACTAAATTTAGACTGTCATACCAGCTTGATCATCAATGAAAATGTCCTGGAAAATGATCTCTGGAAAAGAATGGGAACCCTGCTTTAACTTTGAACTGTTTAGTTGTTAGTGTTCTAAAGAGAGACATCCATTGTGCCCTCTCCTTAAACACTGGTGCACTAACATCATGCTCCCATGACAGACAGGGTCTGCTTTGCAAATTTTGCTGACAGCCTTTTCCTTTGCAGCATTAAGGGTGAAAATCTCCTGGCTTCAGGACACGATGGTAATGCATGTGCAACTCTCAGCAGAAATATTACGGATGCAAGGTGGCGTCTGCTTGATGGCGTAAATGACCAATTGTGGGCGAATTAATTCATTTCCAGATGATTTTATCATCAGTTTTTGAAAACGACGCCATTTAATTTTTGCACCTTTACTCTGGTACTAATAATTCATTGCTTTCCCACATTGTTTGGGTTGATTTAACTGAAGAAGGCCCGAAAGAACTGTCATTTTTCTGAGAATGCAGTTGAGGTCCCTTTATATATTAAGCCTGATTGTTAAGATGCCTTTCTGGTTTTCCAAAGTTAAAGGCCACTGAAATGAAACAACCTTTGCTTCTGAATTATTGATTTCATAGAAGTATTTCAAATTCCCTTTGATGACACAATCACACATGTGGATGTGGAATTACAGGAACATGATAACTGCCAGTTGATGTAAAGTTCATATCTTTATCAGACTGAGTGTGAACATTGTCAAGTGGGACTAACCCCTCACGCTTCTTTACTATTGGTTACGGATTTACAAGACTTTGCAAGCCAAGTTTGCTGGTGCTCTGACAATTGAAGCAAATGTTTTATTTCTTCTGTCATTTGCAATGATAGAGAAAATTCACCCATTTTAACCATGCTCTTACAATTAAACTTACATTAAACTTGTTTACACCGCAGACTCTTTTACCGGTAGCATCTAGGCTGCAGTTATGAGAAAGTTAGTTTAGCTTAGCATAGCATAGAGGCGAGAAACAAGAAACAACTCTGACCTTCTTATCTGGTGGCTAAAGATCACCAGACAAACTCAAAAGTTTGTGAAATAGTTTCACTTTAATACATGTAAACACATTTTAACCATCCTTTTATGTAAGACCGTAATCAGTACACTTGAATGTTTTCACTGCACCACAGTTTTATTGTGCTTAAACAAGAGACAACACAGAAACAAAGTAAAGAAGAACATTAAAATACAGATTTAAGGATGCTGTTTCTGTTTGCAGCAAATCCTCCAGTGTAAGAGTCATTCTGCCGGAAAGCATGGCTGGCTCTGCTCGCCTTGAAGGCAGTCCATCGAGCATACTGCTCCTCAGCCTTCTGCTTCCTCTTCTCATCCTTTTTCTCTTTATGGTCCTGGTATCTGCCCATCCAGTACTGGACCTTCAGTATGTCTGGCAGCCACTGCTTGGGCTCTTTGGGTTTAGGTGATTGCTTGTCTGTTTTTTCTGAAGTCAAAAGAAGATCAAAGTTCACATTTTACTCACAGGACAAAATAAGAGTTTATTACTGATTTAAAAAGTTAAATATTTAGTGGCATGCTATATAATACAGATGTAAATTGAAATCAAAATCATATAAACAAAATTAAATTAATTAAAATAAAACTGACTTAACTTCAAAAATTATTTCAGAATTAATACATCTTAGTATAACTTAAGTGCAGTAATTAAAATCTTTGATTAAACAATGATAAAAACCTTCAGACTGCGGGGCCTTCTTTGCAGCAATGGTGGAGTTGACTGGGTCGGGCTTCTCTCTGACAGGCTTGCTGTCTGTCTTTGGCTCTCCAACCCAGTTATTCATCAGGGTTTTCTTTTTACCCTGATGTTTGGGAGCCTTCAGGTCATAGGTCAGGCGATCATGGCTGGCTCTGTCTCTCACTCTCTGTGGGCGGTAAAGCTCAGCCTCCTCCTGACTCTCCTGCTGCTCCTCTTTCAGAGCACAGGTTGTGTACCTGGGCCTTTTGCCTGGCTCCTCCTCCACCTGCATCACTTTTTTCCAGCAAAGCTTCTCTTGTTCTGCTTTCTGCAGGGCCTTCAGTTCACTGGCCTTTCTCTCCTCCTCCTCTCTCTGTTTGGCCTCCTGTATCTTTATCTCTTCCAGATACTTCTCTCTCTGTCTTCTCACCCTTTCTTCCTGTTCTTCTCTTTCCATCTTGAGCTGGTTCATGGCACGCTCTCTGCGCTCCATCTCCACAGCTCTCAGCTCCTCATACATCCTTCTCCTGACCTCCTTCTTCCTCTCCTCTGGAGTCAGTTTCATGAAGCTCTTAACAAGCTCCATTTGAGCGATGAGGGAACTGTTTTGGTTTGCAAACATGGTTGCTGGTTGTTCTGAGTTAGTACCAGTTGGTAAACTGTACTTGTTTCAGTCGGTTTAGATAATTTCTCTCTGGCTCACTGAGATGCAATCTCTTCAAAAGGTTTGTGTGAAATGATCCTCACAAACTGAGGACTAGTGTAACTTTTGATGGAACTCCATTCATGCATCACAACTACCACTGTTAACTCGGAACATCACAACTATGATCAGTATTCTATGGAAAAACGTGTTTTTTTATGAACTTTTGGCCACACATGTTTTTAGCCCTGTTAGCAGCATGGCTCTGTGGGTGAAAATATTAGTCCATCATTGAATCACTTTGGTCTATGAAATATCCCACCTGCTGTTGAAAAGATAAACATGAACCTTTGTTCACATATTCAAGTCCTTTAATAGTTGAAGCCTTACCATGCAGACCTCTATAATATGCAGCCTGTGGGTCAAAAGTAGCCCTCTACACCCTCAATCTAATCATTTAATTGTTTATAAGAATGCTTTGACATGAAAAAAAGACAGAAATGTATGTGTAAATAATCTCCAATAATATGAATAACATCTGTTGTTGCTGACTCGGCCATACAGCTAACCTCTGCTGGTATTGAATAATGTTACCACCCATGCTATGGACCAATCAAGTGAGTGCCAAAACTGAAACAAACTACTCATCAGACTGTTTAAAGTCATATAATTGTTGTATCTCTACAGTCGGATGTAGGTAATGTGCAGTTGATTTGATTTGATTTTTATCAAATAAAAAGGTGTTGTGTGGGCATGGGCCGTGGTGACCCTCCCTGACCTTTTGTTTAATTCCTGGTAAAAATATACCTTGGCTTCGTGGTCTTGCCCCCCCCTTCTATTTCATTATGAATTTCTCAAAATGAGCCAACTAAGCTTTTATTACTCACATTAAGCTTATCATTTCTGTGTAGTTCAACAAGGTGTACAGGACCACAAAGCATTTAACACATTTCAAATGAACCACCAGCAACCCAGTAATTTCCAGAAACAAACAAAGACAAAACTCCAGGAAACTATAGTTAAACCACAGTTTATCCCTTCACCCTTAAAAATAAACATGGAATGGATATTGCCATTGAGCTCTTGGTAAGAAGAAGGTTAAAATCAATTGTTGCTACATGTTATACTCCACTGTTATTGATATCAAGTGCTACCGTCCATTAACTACAACTTAACCAGAGGAGCTGAAAAACACTTTAAGGTTATTAATACATTCTCTCATTAGGTTGTTCGCTGTCACTTCACACCATGACAACACAACATAATTTTGGGCCTGTTAGCAGCACGTCATCCTCAATAAAGTCACAGTTTCTTTGGTCAAACAGTAGCCTGGCAACAGACACACAAAGGCAGGTTAATTAAAGCACATGTGCTGTCGCTGACCTTTCAGTCAGACTCACAATAAGTGTCAGACTAAATTATGAAGGACATTTTATATGGCTTGGTCATTGGTCCAGCATTTGTGTCCATTTCTCTCAGAGGCAGGAACAAGTCTTTTTTCTCATCAAGGTCTTGCCTCAAGTGGCTGGAAAGTCATAAGTCTCTGAGGGGCAAGTCCAAGTCAAGTTTCCATATTTTTAGGGCAGCGGCAAGTCCCAGTTAATTATTTCATGGTTTTAATATTGAGGACCAAACAACACTACTCATGTGTTTTGAAATGTTTGACTAGATGTTCACTTATCACAACAGGTGATCCATGTGAGAACAAGGATTTTTGATGATGATCCAAAACTGAGACTCTGTTAATACAGCAGTATGATGTTCATATTTAACATGAGATATTGACCTCAATTGGACCAAGGTTCTGAATGTGTAGGAAACACTGTAGTGCAGCAGGTGCGGGTGATGTGCTCTCCACGGTGTCATCTGTGGAGTGTGGCCACATGTGCACCATACGCAGGAGGCTACGCATGATGTAAGGGACTGATGTTCAGCTCGTATTGTTAATGGACCTAAAATGCAAAATGTAAAGATTGTGCATGAGTCCCAATACCTGATTCTGAGTCCGGGTCTGAAGTCTTTGGTTTGATGAAGTCTCAAATCACATTTTTGTGCAACTTTAGTGCAACTCAAGTCCAAGTCTCATACTCCAGTCCGCATCTCTGATTTCTCTCACCTGAGTGTTAAATCAACTTTATCTGTCCTCTCATTGTTTTGTACCTAAGTTGTGAAATTCAATTTGTTGATCTCATTATTAACTTTCAAACTGTAGTCAGTGACATTTTGTACATTGCAATTATACATAATGCCATGTGTCAAACTCCGCAAAGCTCTCAACTCAATAACCTGAAGCTGTTATGGTTTAAAAAATGTATCCCATTGTTGGAGTGCACTTGTCTCACTACTTTCCTCTTTCCCTCTTGTCTTGTCTGTCTACCTCCATTATCCAGCACATAATGATAACTCTGGGTAGTTAAAAAAATTAAACTAAAAGAAAGAAAAAAAACACAGACATTACTAAAATAACATTTTATATACTTGAGCAATCCTCAGTTCATTTCTCAACATCCTTCTTCCTGCTGTCCTACAACTCAACTTGGACAGTTGACTTTATGAAATGGCTGTCTGCACCTGTCATTGTCGATCAAATATCATTTTAAATACCTGGCTTTTAAACCGCGCTCTGTCTTTTCTTCTATCAATAAATGCCATGAAAAGAGCAAAAAGGATCTGACTGGAAATACTCTCCCACTATTACCTCTCTCCATTTCACTTAGCTCCGACCCCATTACTATGTAAGATAGAGATTTTAAAGCTTGGCCACATATTAATCTTTCAACAGTTTCAGCTTGCATCATCAAAAATAAAATGTTAGTGCAGTTATTGAGGGCTCTCTTCAGATTTGGATTGCAACACAATTGGTTAGTTTGGTATTTCAATGTAGGACAAAGTGAACTATAATAACTGTTTACATAAAGGAATGTGTCATCAAGTGCACACTTGATACAATAACTGTAAAATTCTGTGTAACAGATGCACTTTAATACCTATTTAGGCTACCAGGTTAAGAGAGCTGGTTTGATTGAAAAGACTCCTAAGATTAGAAGACAAGTAATCAGCGGAGGCTGTGGTTCAAGTATCGGCAAATTGACTGCGGACTACATGGGTGTGTACCTCACAACTTTCAGCACTACCAGGCTGAGTTCAGCAGCAGATAGTTAAAATATTGTAGTAAAAACAGCTGCACAGAAACACTGTGGAGTTAGCTGTGTCTGTCTTTAAGGAGGGAGACAGTTAATACTGAAGTCAGGACTGAACTTGGGAAAAAGGCCTTCAGGTTTGCTGCTTCCTCGACCGGGAATGCTTTACAAAAGGATCTAAAACAGTCTGATATGATATCTTTGAAGCGGTCCTTAAACGATTTGGAGGCTGAAGCATCTGTCTGTAGATGTTTTGTTTAAGTGTGACATGCTGTTTTTCTGGAGGTACCTGTCGTGTAGCTGTTGTATGCATCTGCTATTTGTATTTATGTCTATTGTAAAATTGTAACTCTGTAACTGTGCTGCTGCCTATCTTGGCCAGGACTCTCTTGGAAAAGAGACGTTTAATCTCAATGAACATTTCCTGGTTAAATAAAGGTTATATAATACCTTTTTTTCCTGCCAAGAGACCCCAAGAAACTAGATTCTAATTGATTGGATACATTTATTGTCTAATTTAGCCTCTTCTTCACTTGATATCTTTACAAAAAGAAAATCATTTAAATGCCCACAATGTTTTTCAGTCCTACATCATCCATATTTTTTAGGAAGTAGGTCCCTGATTAGTGGCTGCACTGATCTCGATTGCTGTTACATACGATTTCCAGATTGTTCTGTCCTTGAAATTTAAGTGTTACTAAAGTGAGAGGGCTGATTATAATGATCTGCGAGCTCATCCAACCGACCCTTTAAAAGTAACATTAAATTAATAAAAAGTAATGATAATATCGATCAATATAGAGTCGCATTTTTTCTACAAATTGAATAATCTTTCCTCAGATCTTCACTTCATTGCAAGTTCAATGATTTGTTATTAGATAATGTCTAAGAGTTTGAGTGATGAAGAGACGCACAGATTAAAGTGAGAAAGTTAAGACCACACTGACTAACAATAATTTATTCCCTAGATTCAGCACTGGAGTGCCACTGAATGGAAGTGTTAACTCTCTGTTAATCTCATCACACCTTAAATCTAAATTGATTTTACGTAAAACCAGGAAAGGTCAGATGGTTTTATTATGTCGCTGCTTCTTATATGTCACACTAAAAAAACAACTCCATACCCACAGAGCCTGAGGCCTTGGAGCAGCAGATTGAATTAAAGGAAACAAACACAACAGTAGTCAGCTCTCTCAGAAGCAATAAACTTCTAATCATTGCAGGCCAAAAATAACCTGTGTCTGATGGAACCAGAGGAAAACTACCTGAATGTGTGTGTAAACTGGAATCAAATCACTGTATGTTTGTCACTTTAGCCGGCATCAAAGCACACTCTGGGTCTGCGGTATCGCCCTGTTTTGACCTGCTGAATGGAAACAATAGCAAACACTCATATGTCACTGGGTGGTCCAGGCATGATGAAACCTCACTGCTGGCTGCCCATTTTGCTCTGCCACTGGTTCTTTTTATTATTTCCCCTTGGATATTGATTTTCTTTCATCTGTGTTGAACTAGTGGGGCTGGCAAGCAGGCCTGTACTTCTTCCTGCTGTTTCCTGTCAACACTATTTTGCAGAGGATGCATACACACCCAAAAGAAACATTATGTATTAAACTACTAGTCTACGGTGCACGTGCAAACACATATTAATAGATTACAGTATATTTACCCTTCTTGGATAAACAAATCAGAGCTTGTCAAAGAAGACAAATAAGTCCCAACACACTGCCAATGTAGGGCCACATAGATTCACATGCTGTATTTGAAGTTTTTAGCTCTAAGGTTGAGATGACAGCAGCTGCGTGTTGAGCTCCATTGAGCCAAAAAAAAAGGATGGACTCAGGGTGCACTGCTTTCTCACCTGGTTAAGCAAATACCATTAGGCATAGTTCTTGCAGCTGTGGCCCAGATTGGATCCTGACCCTGTCTTTTTCCTTCATTCCATCTCCTTTTCTCTCTTCTTCTTGTCAATGTCCCCTGTGTCTCGGCAACTTGTCACTATAGTAAAAGCTCTATTTTAAGAGGACAGGGTTGGACTTTGTGATGATCTTTGTGCATTTAAACATGCAGATAAAACACATAGCCAATCAGAAGTCTAGACTGTATCAAATATGTCTACTTTTGGTTTAAAAAGTGTGGTCAATGCCTGTGCTGGAGCCTTAAACCTGCATTCTTTCTAATGCCCAACAGGAGGCGACTAAACTGCTGATAAAAGACCTGTGTAGGTCTTCCATAAAGTGGCCCCACTTCTGAGTCAAGCTAGTTCCTTAATTTTTCTGATAACTTTAAGTCTCTGCATAGTTTGAATTACAACGTCCAATTTTAGTAACCACTGACAACAAACAGTGGCATTGAGCTTTCAACACACAAACTAATGGGCATCACATGAGGGCCACACCTACTTTCTATGTGCTGCCTATGGCACAAATTGTCAACTTTAATTGACTTCCACTTTAAATGTACTGCAACTCAAATGATTTGGCAGCTTTTATCTGTAATGCTGAACCATTTTGCAGTTACGTTTCATGACTGGGGATGTGTCGGGAGTCATTGGGCTGATTTTGATGATATGGTTTTTACAAATCACCACAGGAAACCGCTGATTGAGATAATGTCATGAACAACGATGAATTTAAAAGTTCTTGTTTATTGTTAGAGCTGGCTCTCTGTTGGACTTTTATACATCCCTTGCATACTTAAATACTACCATTTTTTTAATGGCCAAACTAAAACTCCAACTCAGTAAAAGTCCAACTCCTCAACAACAACTACAGCTCATATGTCATTGTAACTTTTTTGTCCTTCCTTGAGTCCCTCTGCGTCAGCCAGACAGACTTAACCTTGAGGACTAGCACCCTAAAAATAATGACACAATGTTGAGGCGTCTGGAGGCCCACTGAGCTGCTACCTGCTGCTGCTCAGCGTGATCTCGCTCTGTGTCCTTGTTTGTTGTTCTTTTAAGCGTCTTCCTACTCTGCTTTCCTCTCTTGTGGTTTAGTGTCAGCCTGGGTGTGTGGGGTAAGGATACAGCAAAAATAAAGTGTACAACAAATGCTGGGTTTGCTTGTATGTATCAGTGATCGGTGCCAGAACCGGTGCTACATGAATGACAAAATAGTGACTGCAACACAATCTAAAACAGAGAATGAGTGTGCGATTGTTGTGCATACATATGTAGAGGCATTTGCATGTGCCAAGGCGGGTGTTTATATTTGTATTCTCATCCCGAGGGTTGCAAAATGACCTGTCTCCTGTGATTACATCCTGGGTAACCAGAAGTGACGTGGTAATTGTGAAATCTATTTAAAGAAAAGTACCTTCTCTCTCTCCCTCTTTTTTTTCTCACTTCATGCCTCTCTCTGTTTTCAGGTCATTACTAGATCTTCCTTTTAACACCTACACATCACCGTCTTATTCCTACGCCTCCATTCTTCCTCTGCTCATGCTCTATTTTCTTTTTTTATATCTGCTCTTGTTCTGCTGATTTCACCCTCCCTGCCTTACCCCTCACGGCGTCACATTTCTTGTTCTCTGTTCATGTACCACTCTGTTTTTTTCTGTTCCCTTTTCTCCCCTCTCTCTCTGTTCTCAATTGTGTTTATACAAGAACCCAGCATCAGATCGATCCTGTGATGTTGCTCGGATCAATAGCACAGACAGTGTCACAGTTTGGCCTGTAAACAATGATGGACGCTTTCTGCTCACCATATGCGTTCCACGTGTTGGTGATGAGTTTTCTTCTCTCACTCAATTCCATCTCTCTCTTTCTCTTACTCTTTTTATGCATACAGTGGCGCCCGTTCCTGCCTGGTCTGAAATATGAAGTGATCGACTCCGCCTACATCTCCCTGTACACAGGTAAGAGCTCCTCTGTCATGTTAAGACACAGCATGGCAAGCTTTTCTGCCATCTTGTCTTGGAGGTAAAACAGGTTTAATGATGGTGACAGTACATTTCTTTCTCTTGTCTATTTCCAGACATTAGGTTTTGAAAAGAGCTTACAAAACACAGAGAGGGAAATGACACTGTAAAAAACAACATTAATCTAGCCTGGTTCTGATCTGCAGACCATGAGTTTGTTTTTTGATCTTGTGCATCTCTCTTGTTCCTCAGGCAAATTTACATTTTTTGTCATGATCTTGTTAACATCTTCAGACAGACATTTCCCCTCATTGCTTGTTTTTCTCTCAGTGGGCAGCTGCTCCGTGCCCTATTTAGAGAATGCCCCATCTTCTCTGTGTGGGGTTAAAGAGAAACCATAGAGTCAAATACTGCCTCTGTTTTTTCTCTGCAGTTGTCATTCATAGTAGAGATGAGGGCACCAGCTCCTCAGTAGATGCCTAACCTCTAAAGCTCCTAGAATAGCAGGGTGTCACAGGGTTTCAGCATCGCTAACAAGAGGAAAAACAGAGGAAATGATGTGTGGGGTGGAAACTTTGGGCAAAGCTGTGGGTTGCTGGGGAACATATGCCATCATGTTTATGACCAACCATTAAAGAAGAGTAGTGAAGTGAAGTGAAGGGGGCCTTTTGTGGTTTATGAGGTAACCTGCTGGATTCAAACATTACCATCTCCTCATCCCTGCCTCCACCCTTTCATCCCTGCTCCTCCCTTTATGCTCACAGCAACTTGTATTTCCCTGAGTTACATCTTATGACGCGATGTTACAACACTTTTTATTTCACTTCTCATCTGAACATAATTTACTAGTTTTTATTTCATATTTTATGGAGCCTCTGAAGTCCTGCAAGGTGATCATTTTTGTCCTGTGCACACAAGTTAATTATCTTGAGTTGCCCAAGATAAAAAGTCGTTTGGGAACCGGTTGTGCATGCTCCCTCTTACCATGTGTGATGAACTAGGCATAAACATTCACTTTTGGCTCAAGCACACTGTTTATAAGGATAACAACAGAGGCATCTTGGGTTTCTCACATCGACCTCTGTAGTAGCGATAAGGTAGAGAAACTGCTTGAACACAGAGAGGAGTAATTTAGCTAACTGTGAGATAGCGTTGCTAACCCGCCAAGATTAATGTAGTCACAAAGATATAGCTGGTAAAGTCTAACTTAGTTCACCACAATTATTGTACATCAGGGCTGTGGCACTGCCCTCATCTCTGAAACCTGATTGGCCACCTCAGGTGCCATCCCTCAATCCTAAGCTTTGATTGGTTATTTGCCTTGTCGAGCTGGGACTTATGCTAAAATCAACTTTTTCGGCTGTGTTGTTACAGACTGGCAGTAGTTTTCTATGTGAAAAAATATATCACATTTTTGTGGTAGTGTTAATTGCGACTTTGGACAGATATCTTTTTTTTAAGCCCTTAAAGAATTAAGCCGAAGAAATGTATGTGTCGCCACTCTCCTGTGTTTCTATAACAACTGTATGATACTTAAATGAGACTTGTTAAAGTAGATGAAGACATAGTAGGTGGATGTTTTAATTTGTGTACGAGTCTTCCAATGAGAGGCACAGCTGACTGCAGGAACACTGCAGCTGTTGGCTAGGTGGCTCAAACTCCGCCTCTTTACGTCACAGTGGCTCGACAGAAGCAATATGGCTGCTGCCGACGATTGGCCTCAAAACAGCGCTTTAGAAACAGATGGGTGACGTCACGGATCCTACGTCCATATTTTATACAGTCTATGGTGCCCACAGATACCCTTGCCACCCCAGCCTATGTCAGTGCCCCAGTTTGGCCATCCCATTTTAAAAAGTCTGGATACACCCCTGCTCTACAGGGAATCCATATTCCTTCACAAGTGTTTGATAACAAACAGGGAAGTTCTCTCAAACATACCACATGAATAAATAGAGAATTCAACAAGAAGAACTGACTTATTTGAACATATCTCAGCATAGCCTGATACAAATAAACACAAACATGGGGCACATCCCTGCTTAGAGAATTGGGATCTGTTGTGCTGAGGTTGTGGAGCATTTTGGGTCTGTCCATGTAAGCAATTTACAGTGATTAATTATCTTACAGTTTTTAAAGAAGATATGATCATTCATCCGTATCTCACCTGCATGGTTTATTCAGTATCTATCTTTGAGGTTCAGCTATTTCACTTGTATTGAGTTTTTACAAATTAAACCATCATAAGTGTCAGGATTCTTCATGGTTTGTTACATCGTAATTTAATTTGCAGAGCAGTTCAATAAAGCTCCAATATCGTTTCTCATGGCTTCAGGCCAAATTCTTGTCTCAGTTGTGTGATTGTAGTTTTCAGGGCAGTTGTTTGTTGAAATACACAGATGAGTGCTTCTCCATTGTAGCCTTTTAATGATTTTACACCTTCACATACCTACATTCTGACATTACTCTGCCGTACAGAAATAATGCTGTAATTTTGTTTCTTTAATTTCAACCCTGCTAAATGTGTGCAACAGGATGATAAATCATCAAAGCAAGAGAAAGGGTGTCTTTGTTTTTTTGCTTGTTTTGAAGATTTTACAAGCAAGAGAATTAATTGGTCTTTGTAAAGCTTGTGAGGAATGTGATCAACAGATGTCTTATTGTTATTCACGAGAGGAGGTCTAAGAAAAGGCTTTCCCTGTATAGCCTCCTGTGCACACACAGACACACACACACACACACACACACACACACACACACACACACACTGAATGTGCATACTCCTCCCTCTGGAGGATAGAAATGATGCTGACCACCCTCTTAATTATGAAGCATTTCTCCCATCAGGCCTTGCTCCTGACATGCCATTAATCACACATGCTCTCTCCTCCTCCCCTGCTATCGATTGCTGTAATTATGACTCAGCTCTGTATTTGTTTTCTTCCAACTTTTTTCACTTCTCAGCTTTTGTTTCTGCTCTCTTCCTCTTCGTCTTCTTCTTTTGTTCATCTTTGATCTGCTTCTTTATTTTTGTTGTTTCTCTGCTATTTTATTATTCATGTTCAGAATGTTTTTATTATGACTGCAAGACAAACAATGTGCATAACTATTTTCCTTCTCACAGCAAACACAAAATTTATCCATCATGAGACTCTGTCTCCGTGTTTTCCAGACGAGTCCAACCTGAAGATGAACAGCGTCGACCACATCCCTCAGACCTTGGCCAGTCACATCCGTCTCCCAGCGGAGTATTCGCCTCATGGTCTGGAGGGAGGAAGCATCACGCAGCACGGAGCGGATATGCTGAAGCCGGACCCCAGGGACACCTTCTACAGCAGTAAATCTGCCACTCATCATTTCATGCTGCCCCCTATTCCTGTCCTCATCCTCTTTTTCAAGCCTGTCATTTTCTCTGACGGACTGATTGACGGTCTGGCTCACAGCCTCTTTGGGTTGTCATTTTAGCTGTATTCAGACTGTCATTTCATCTTGGCAGCTGTGTTCCATTTTTTATGCATTCTCCGTTGCCCTGATCATCTCCCGTCTTCCTTCCTCTTATTTTTGTTGCAAACAGATATTTATTGGTACCTGTTATTCTCTCTTTTTCTGTGTCCTCAGCTCCTATGATCGACCCCTCCCGGCTGGAAAATGTTCTACCTGCCTGTCTCTACTCCCCAACCTATGTAGTCAAAGATTTTCCAATCGCCAGATACCAGGGCCTGCAATTTGTAAGTCACCTCTTCACCACCTTCCCTCTGGAACTCAAAAAAACCTGCCACACTGATGTTTTTTTCTGTCAGTATGTATAACAGAGTGAGTTCCTACTCAAATGAGACTTCGGGGTCATCAGAAGTGCACTCAGTTATGGCAGGAGGCTTATACTCTCTTTTAAGTATCCCCCTGCAGAGTCAGCGTAATATTAAGTTCCACTGGACTGACAACACAAGAACTGAGAAGCTAGATATGTGTTACTTTAGGCAACTCACCCTTTGAATTAAAACACATAAAGGAGGCATCTGGCAGCTGGTGTTGAGCAATGCTGCCCCCTCTAGGACAAAATCAGCTACTGCAGTAGCTGCAAAGACAAAGGACGAGCTGGAAATAACAGCATGGAATTTGGGCACATTGTTTAAATATTTAGCAGGGATCCCTGAGAAATGAAAAGCATTACTTTCTATGAGAAAGTGGTTGATTTCATTTGAATACTGTTCTTGATCTGATCATTGAAGCCCCTGTGAGGAGTTTTAAGCCTGTTATAAAATAGATTGGTGTTAATAACAATGCCTCTTTACCAGCTACAAAAGCAAATCAGACCACAAGGGAAAAGTCTGAGTATTTCTACATGACCATTACTAATGCCTGAAACTGCTGCTTCTGCTACTGCTGAAAGGAAGGTGTCAGACGGAGTGATTAACAGCATGCAGCAGAAGCAGACATTTTTTTACATGTTCACCCACAAAGCTACAGATTATACTGTTGAGAAATGTCATTTAAAACACAGCTTAAATACATACAGGACAAAATCAGCAAAGACAGGGGCAGTACTGCTCTTTCCAAATCAACACATAACAAGATACTCACAACAGCTTCAAAACTTCCATGGCAAACTTTTGGTGCATGTTAATTTTGTCGTGCCCTGTGGACAAATATAAAGATGTATCAGTTGTGTTGCTGATAGTCCTGTAAGCTTTTGTGTGTCTTAAAGAGGCATCACTGCTAATTTTAATCTGTTTCACATTGAAAAACTCCTCACTGTGGCTTTAATGATTAACACATAAGATAATGCAATGTATAATACATGAAAGAATAAACGACTTTATCAGTGTTTTCATAGAGAGGAGGCATTTTCTAACTGAAATTTTCACTTCTTTCAGGTCTATCTATCCTTTGTTTACCCCAATGACTTTACCCGTCTCACCCACATGGAGCGAGAAAACAAGTGTTTCTACAGAGAGTCCCCTATCTACCTGGAAAAGTAAGGACACTTTTGGCTCTATCGGGTAGAAACTTTATGAAACATTTGTCTCTGTCTGGTGTATTATAGCAAGAACACTAGTAATGCAGAAAAACAGTATTTTTGGAAGTGTTTTGGGATTTAATTGCTGCAAGTCATGCTACCTCTTACCGGAAGGGTAAGTGGTAGAACCATCTGCCCATGCTTGGGGGCATGATTCACTGAAGGATCGCATATCTTTTGCACCTACTTAACCTGTGCAAATGAGCCAAAAAGACATTGTCTCATTCACAAAGCACATGCAAAGGGTTAAATGGTTACACTGCTGTGCAACAGTGTTGTTTGATGCATTTAGAGTTATTATGCATTCATTTAGAGCAAAATATTCCATTTTCTATGCAAACAAGACTCACTGCAAGAATCACCTAATTCACAGATTCTGGTGCTAACAGCCAAGCATAGATAGAGTGAAATTGTTAGTGACTGCTGAGAGTTGGTGGTATTTGCACTGGAGTATTTAAAAGCCTTGTAACGCTCTAACATTTCAGTGATTAAGACAACACTTGTACTCTGGATGACCTCGAAATGATATATCTGTACATGAAGTATGTGAAAATAACTTTGACCGGACTATTTTTATAATAAACAAGGGTTGAATCAGTCTGAGGCTGTCTGTGGTTTAACCCTTGCACATGTAAGCAGTGTAATTACACATGACGGTTTGTTTTTTCGCCGTCTGGACAAGCTGCTTTTTGCTAGCTTGCTTCAAGAAACACACTGGATATATACAGTACAATTTGTGTCTCATCAGTCATCAATCCACTCCACAATATAATGGGAACGACTTTACTTTTCTATATGGATATAATTAAGCGCTGTCAGGGTGACCGCGCACAGCTCAGCTTTGTGCAGCAAGCTGTGGAGATGCGTACAGCTCATGTCTGTCACAATAAAACACAAGACTGGGGCAAACTGCACGGAGCTGCAGAACTTTGTGGGTGCTTTAATATTATTAGACCCTGAGACGGAGCAGATAGCGGGACAAATGATGCACAATTCTTAGTGCCATTACCAGCCGCAATCCATTCTTAGTGAATTCCCTCCTGAGTCTTTAAGCTGCCAGTATAACTTCAACCTTTAGCAAATGCCTGTAATTGTGTGATTCTTAATGTGTGTTGAATGTGTTGTGCGTCTTGTTGTATTTGCCAGGTTTGGTTTCTACAAATACATGAAGATGGATGAAGAAGAGGATGATAGATCGTTCTTTTTCCCCAACCCAGATGGTAAGTGATCTTAGACCAACACTGACTTGTGCATATGGAAAGTGACACTCACATTCAGGCCCTCATGTTTTCTTGCTGTGTCTAGACTTCCTGGAAGAAGAGGAGATGATAGATACAGAAGATGAGGCAGAGATCGTTGGCACACAGCTACCCAAAAAGCCCTCAAATCCCAGCCAGACCAGCCACACCTCCAACCCCTCCCACCAGCTCTCAAAACCTGCGCCCACACCAGCTGGCAGAGAGGGGGAAGAAGAGGAGGAGGACCCTGATGAAGAAGAGGAGGGAGCAGCCAACAGTATCATACACCGCAGAGAAAAGAGACATTTTCCTCACAGAGATGGCAGGGATCTGGACAGAGACTGGGGGAGAGATCATATGAAAGTAAATCTGAGAGAGGACACCAGAAGAGGACTTGAGGAAGAGACAGAACCCAGGGGGCTTCAGCCTGACATGGACAGTTTAGTCAGGGGTCGCTCCTTGTCTTGGATCCGCACTGGTCCTGCAGAGCTGGGTCCTGGCAAGAAAGCAGGAGGAGGAGAGAAGGGAGCTGAAACACCGCCAAAACTGTCTAAATCTTCCCTCCTTTTCCCCCAAAAGTCCTCCCTCTCTGCCCTCGCCAGCCGAGCCAAGCAGATCCTTAGCAACTCCGCCCACAGGGACCACCTCCAAGTTAACAACAACAAGCTCCCTGGAAACAAAAAGGAGAAGAGGGAGGATAATAAGATCTACATCACCAGGCCTCGACCCGCTAAGGAGCGGGAAAAGGACAGGGAGAGGGAAGCAGCGTCGAGAAAGGAGAGAGGAGAGGGCATCTCGGCATCCCAGAGAGGTGTTCCCAGGGGTTTTTCTGTACCAGACTGGGAAGACCACAAGGCTGGTCAACCTAGGTGCCAAAGGACATGTGGCAGGGGATAAAAGTCTTGTTAGTGCCCCTCAGCTCTGGCCTAATCCACCCACAAGAGAAGGTAAGACACCCCCTCACAATGGCAGCATTAACATGCAGATGGACGGTGTACAGAAGTCAAAACATCCAGAGAAAAGCAGGAGAAAAGGGATGCATCAGGATTTAAAGACTACCGATCTACCCAAGAAAGGAGACCCATTAAGCCCACTTACCCATCATCAAGGTACCCCTCCAGTCACCCCACTAAGGTTGAACTCCACAGAAAACACACTCCAAGGCCAAACACGGGTCACCTCTTACCTCAGGACCTCAGAAATCACAGAGTCCCAGCAGCATCCTGACCCAGATGCCAACCTGACAGATCTAGAGCAGGATACAAACCGCTCTAATACCGACCCAGAGCCAGAACCAGAGGAGGGCGAGATGTCAGACTACAGCTACGAGGAAGTGGAGGCTCGGCCAGGCTGGGCAGAGGAGAGCATCAACTGGCAGAGGACATTCTCAGTGAATCCAATGGACTTTGAACTGTTGCGGTCCGACTGGAATGACCTGCGATGTAACGTGTCGGGAAACCTGCAGCTGGCAGAGAGTGAGGTGGTGGACGTGCTGGCACAGTACATGGAGAAGCTCAACGAAAAGAACGGAGGGTAAGAATAAACGGGAAGGAGTGAAATAATGAGAGGTTAAGGAAGGACTTCTGTTTCCCTGCATCCTTGTAAATTCAAATTATGGTTTTCTCCGCTAACTATTATGTAAAGCAAGAAGTAATTTTCTCTGTGAGCACCCTGGTCATGCCCTGGTGCTTTGACTTAATGTTAGCAGTCTGCTAACATTCTGATGAGTACTTTCTGCTGCACTGCTTACAAACGTTGATTTTTTTTCTTTGTAAAGCAGCGTGGCCATTAACTTTTCTCTGCTTGCATTTTCCTTCCACATTACACCACCTGACTGCACACCACCACAGATAATAAGCAGCTACATTTTTAAAGTGGTCTGCTTACAGTCAGTTATAATTAATCCAGTAGTGAGGATAATTAAAGGGGTTTTTATTACACAAATGCACAAGTACCCTTTCTGTTTTATCCACCTTCATAGAACTCCCTCTCTTTTCTTCCCTTTCTTTCCATTTGCACATCAGAATCTACACCCTGCTGCGAATCATAAATGTTGAGAAGCGGCGTGACTCAGCCAGAGGAAACCGTTACCTGGTGGAGCTGGAGCTGATGGAGAGAGGACGCAGCGTGGTGCGACTATCAGAATACATCTACCTGCTGCTCCACCGAGGCAGGCAGGGAGAGGAGAGTTTTGAGAACACTGACTCTGCCCCAGCCTCTGCACCAGCTTTGGTCCCATCCCCTGCCACGTCCACCCTAACCACTCCAGCACCCCCTCCCTCCTCCAGGTCCCCTTCCAAGCTTGGAGCGACCCCCTGGAGCACCACCTATGCTAAGCCTCTGCTGTGCCAGCCGGTCATGCTGCAGTGGAGGAGGGATGTGATGGTGCACTTTGTGGTGCCAGGTAGGTCAATAAGGCAACTTTGCAAACTAGATGGCCTATATTACACCTGTTTTTATATCTTTAAAACGAAACATCTCTGTACGATACATATTTTAAACTTTGAGAGGTTAATATTCTGTCTACAACATATTCTTTAACTCTAAAATCTGAATCTTATGAATAAAACATTTTGTTAAACCTTGAAGACTGAATAATCTTTATCCAACCTGTTGTTAATCTTCAAGTATTAAGGCTTTGTATTCCACATATCAAGATGTAACGTAGCACATGCATCATTAAAGGGAAGTTAGGAATGATCATGGTTTCAATTTGTTTCCTTTACTTGTCATACATGTTCATAAATCTTCCCATTGTTTCTGCTCTCCTTCAGTGAAAAACCAGGCTCGCTGGGTACAGCAGTTTATCTCTGACATGGAGAACCTTCATCACCAAACAAAGGACGACAACTTCAGCATCATCATTGTGGACTTTGAGAGTGAGGACATGGATGTGGAGCAGGCGCTCCGAGACAGCAGCGTGCCAAGGTGCGTGCATGTGATGGGACTTTAAACTTATTTTAGAAAAGTTTTAAATATTCTTAAGACTTCTAAGTGACGTTTGCTTGTGTTTGTTTTGACAGATATGAATATCTAAGGAGAGAGGGGAACTTTGAGCGCTCAGCGGGACTGCAGATCGGAGTGGACACTATTGAGGTTAGAGAAACAAACAATATGTGAGCTGGCAGCCAGGAAAAAAAGCCACTTGCTGAAGGTCAGCAGCTCACACTGACCACATGACCTTTACTGGCTGATGGACAGGCAGAGAACACTCATGCATAATGAATATATCACATCTAGGCTGGTCTGTCACTGGCTGCAGATTTCGCCCTTATCTCCGAGCCTCTTCCTGTTTCCCTTCGTCCTCTCCCACAGAGCCCAGCTGTGGGCGACGGGGAATGGCTCAGACAGTTTGCTGCATTGCCTCTGTCATGTGTATGCCATAGCTGTCACATCTATTCCCTCTCACAGGTTATTTGTGTGTATGTGCCCTTACACCCGCACTCTTTTTATCTTACATATACACACATACACAAACCCACAGGGGGCGTGAAGCAGCTGGAAATTTGGACAGACGTTGATCCCTCAGTTGAGTGTCAGCACTGCCACGGTGGGATGACTGGGCTGTCAGTCATGTCTGAATGACCTGCAGGCTGTGGAAGTGAAGACAGAGCCCAGTCTTCTCCATTTTCTTTTATCACTATTAACAGATCATTAACATTTAAAACTGTTCTCAGGGGTGTGGATTTTTGTGTGGAAAATGTTCTGGTTTCTAATTGCAGTACAAGTGTAGTCTGATATTTACCAATCACAAATCAGCAGGCTTTTGGTCATAAAAGAAAATAAGTCTAAATAGAGAGCAAAAGCAGATGGAATCAGCCAAAATGACTTCCTGGCTCCCATATGTAGTAATATTACTACTGTTTATTTATACTCTGTACTTCAACTTTATTTAAAGTGACGTCTGCATGAAAACACAACTAAAGCACCTATGAAGATTGACAATTTCAAACTGAACGACAAATCATCTAAGTGCTGTACTGTGAAAGCCAATTAGGGTTTAGATTCCTGCAATGCATCAGAAATGATTGATCTGACCTTCATCCTACACATAAGCACCTTAGAAGATATTTTCTCCCTCTCTTGGGGACAGAGTTGACAAAGTTTGTATTCCTTTTACAAATCTGCATCATAATGTTGTCATGTCCTCAAAATGGAAAACCTAAGAGTTGCAAATAAACCACAAGAACAGAAAGAGCACTTTCAGGTTATTACAGGTGAAGTAAATCATAGGGAAGCCTCCGTGTAACAAACTACTTACAGTGAAACTGAGACTCACCAAAAGTACATAAACAGGCATTACTCTGTAGTAGAACAGGAATGACAGTATTTTTTTTGTGCTGACGCATCTGGAAGGGAAACTTATTTTTAAACTGAACACTTGGTCGCTTCTCAAGTTGCTTATAAGAGTGTGAACAATACATAAACTTACAAGGGAGTCTTAGCTTGAAGTTGTTCATATCTAACCGTTGGCTACATCAGAATGCCCAAAAAGTTCAATGTTGCTTGTGGAGGTTATATTCTCATCAGACAATAGCTGATTGGTTCCAGGAATGCACTTTTTTTGGATCCAATATTAGGTGTATGTAGGCTTCCATTCAGAGCAAGCTGATACAAAGAATTATCAAACAGACTTTTCTTTTTCTATAGCATAGGAAATCCCTGTGATTATTTACATGGAGTGCATGTGTTCATGTGGATTTGTTTGTGTTTCCCCTCACAGGATAGTCACAGCATTGTGTTTCTGTGTGATCTGCACATCCACTTCCCTCTCAACATATTGGAAAGCATCAGGAAGCATTGTGTGGAAGGACGACTTGCTTTTGCTCCCATTGTCATGAGACTCAACTGCGGCAGTTCGCCACTGGAGCCTGATGGTAACACAAAAACAACACACGCAGGCAGATGCTTGAACAATGACTAATTTATTTACATAATTTTCAGGTTTTTAGTCTGGCTCGTCACTCAAACTCATTGACCAGTAAACGACAGCCCAATAAATTCTTAATACAAGTTTTCACTTTGCATGCATTATAAACACATTTGCATCAAAAGCACTTTCCAGGCATCAAACTTTAATTTATTATAATCGCTGTTGATGCAATGGTGTGCAATGGGGATAACATTTGCTTGCTTCTTGTTTTTCTGCAGGTTACTGGGAGGTAAACGGCTTCGGCCTGTTTGGGATCTATAAGTCTGATTTTGACAAGATTGGAGGGATGAACACAGAGGAATTCAAAGACCGCTGGGGTGGAGAGGACTGGGAGCTGCTGGACAGGTAACCTAGCAACAAACCAAAGCAATAATCCTGCAATGAGCACTAGTAAAAGGTTACACAGATCATTTTGCTGGGACTGTATCACAGAGATGTTTACTCCCCACTATGATACCTTTTGAAGTTCTGGGTTAACATTATACTTCTTATATCTTAAAATGAATAACTGTTTTGATGCAATGATAATGTTTTTGCTGCATTGCCCCATTGTGCCCCTTTTATTAAAGCAATAAAGTGTGATAACTTGGAGGGCAAGTAAGGACAATTGCAAAACAAAAATAATATTCAGAGTAAAAAAAGAGGTAGTTTGAACAAAGAGATGATCTGCAATGCACATGTTCTTGGTGTAATGATTCCAGATGTTTACAATAAACTAGATCACTGCTCAAAGAAAGTTCATGCAAGCCTGAGCAAAGAAAACAAAAATTCTGTGCATTAGTTACCACCTAGATATATTTGTTTTTGAGGACTTTCTCCCAAAGACAAGTAACCGTTGTTAAGAACCATGACCATGAACAAATGCTATGGTTGTTAACCTAAGTTTCAGCTAGATATAAATAAATTACCTCAAGACAATAGGCGTTTATAGTTTCCAATGGTCAGCTGCCAAAAAAAACTTTAAATAATCTGAACTCTTGGAGCAGTACTGAGTTGCACATTTGGGCTTTCTTAAAAGGAGAGCTTTGATGCAGCCAGGACAAAGTAGTTTTACCCCGATCCTTTGTTACATTCTTAAAACAGCATTATGAAAAGATCCCCGTTTTAACCAAGTGCTTTCTTTTTCCAGGGTATTGCAGAACGGTTTGGAGGTAGAGAGACTACGTTTAAGGAACTTCTTTCACTACTATCACTCCAAACGAGGAATGTGGAATGCACAGAACAAAAAAGGGACTCCTAAGGGATAGCCTCCCCTGCTGGTTGGAGGTATCTGAACCCTCCTGCAGATCCACTGTGTGTGTGAGAGAGAGACCTGTAGGAGCTCGCTCACTGCCTGAACTCTGCCTTTTTTTGAAACAGGCTCCATTTAGGGGTGCCTCTGTTTTGCCACCGGCCACTTTTGTACGCTTCTCCATGCGAGGAAACCGAGTCCAATTCTGAGAAGCTGTTAAGGCAGATAGACCTGAGTCATCATTTTGCCTCACTGACTGAACTACTGTTCAGAGAGAAGAGAGTTATTTTTGTTCTCCTTCTCTCTGTCCTTTTCTGGTGCAATGTTTTCAGACAGACTGAAAAGCAGCTGTTACTTTTTTTTGGAGTGTTTGAGTGTTTGTGTGTGTGTGTGAGTGAATGCGTGAGTATGTAAATATATATATAAGTGTATGTGAGTGTGTTGCTGCTTATGTGTGCTTACGATGACAGAAAGCACCTTTTTTTCTAACAAGGAGATGTGAAGACAACCTAAGATCTTGTTTTTCTAACACGCTCTTACATGGGAGCCTAATAGAATGTGTGTCAACATGTTATTCAGATAGATTCAGACATGGTGACGTAGCTAAAGTAGAGGAAATCTGTATTTGGTAAAAAGTATTTCTTAATGCATCAGTTACTACCTGTTGGATATAATTAAGCGGTGTGACCAGGTGCTGAAGCTCTACTAATGCCTGATATTACCAAACAGTTTGTTTTAATCAGAAAGATCCTTTTCCGAACAAATACTGGTTAATACACATGTTTATTATGTTTTTTTGGTCTTTTTCTCTCCCTCTCTTTTTCTTTTTCTTAAACTTATGTCTGCCTTTATCTTTTTTTATATCCTTTAAATATTATACATACCCCGCTGCTTTTATTATACTAGTTTTGTGTACTACAACCATATTAATGCTACCTGGGTTTTTATTTGTAATGACTGAATTTGGGTGCACTGACATTTGGGGTGCTTTTTTCTGTCCTAAAACACTGAATTTGTGAACTGTTTACATCTTTTAACTCAAGTAACAGTATCCTCTATTCCCTCCAGATCTATAACCTCAGCACAAACTGGAACAAGAAACTGTAAAAGGAGGGCACAACAGCTTTCTGCATTTCTTTTAATGTTATCACATTATTGTTTCAGCTGAGTATTGCATTTAATATATTTAATTTGAGGTATTACAAATCTTTCTCACATGTATGAATTCTACAAAGACAGGGAATACTCAGCTATTGAAGACAATGACCCTCTTCTTTTAAGATGATAGAAATTTACAGCAGAACAGTGACCTGTCCCTGTGACAGACACTATGCGGCAAGGCATGGCTGTTTCACAAATGTGTGCCTTTATCAGGGTTTGGCTGCAGGCAGTTTTTAAACTCCTCTAATGACAGAAGAGCTTGGGTACAGGCATGAATACACGGTTATTTATTGGGGGCTATAATATCATTGTAAATTCAGAAACACTGTAACAGAAGGAAATATAGTTCTCTTCAATGATCGCAGACATGTCAGTGTGTTTGCTATCTTACATTATAAGCAGGAGAGGTCTTAGCCAGCCATGTGCCTCTCTGACTGATAAGCAGAGATGGTTCTAATGACTACTGAGTGAGACCAGGAGGTGTGATGGAGACTCAATGGCAGCTGCAGTCCAGCAGGACCCCACCTCCCCCCATTAGTCTGGCTGGAGGCCGGGCTCCTAATGCCTCTGTTTATGCAAGATGGTACTTATATTGATGGAGGACGGCTGGAGGGCTTAAAGCTGGACATACACAGTATATAAAGAATAGAGTTAATGATCTGTTATTGACTATATGATTGTCAGATTGCCCTCCAAGACCCTTTCTTTGCCTCTACAGGAAAAAGGTTTACTGTACACAATGAACACTGACATGGGATTATTTAACGAAAGGAAACACATAAATATAAGGCTATATATATATAAGAGACATAAAAGTGAAAAATAGGAATCTACATTCCAAGGTAATTTCTGTGAAATTGTTTTGTAGAGAAAAGGTTTTAAGAATGTATTGTACTTTTATTTTGATTTGTTGTTTTTTTGCAAATAAAAATGTATGCTTACGTCCATTTAGTTTTACAGATTTGTTGGATTTATTTTTGCTTTTGTTGTACATTGTTGCCTCTTTCAGATCCATTTGTTGGACAGTGGAGTGGAGAGAGATTAAAAATAAAACCATCCCCTATTTGGCCACTTGGTGGTGCTCCACACATATCCACATACTACCTGTGACAGTAAAGTTGTTGATGGCTTATAACACATTATGATACTGTGTGTGTGTGTGTGTGTGTGTGTGTGTGTGTGTGTGTGTGTGTGTGTGTGTGTGTGTGTTAGGAGAAAGAGAGAGAAAGAGCAGGGGTGGGCTGATTCAGTGCAGGATGAATAAAAAACTCCATCCTATGTGAGCAGATATGAATACAGATAAACTGTATTCAGTTTTGCTCCCTCTTTATAAACTATTTTGGTGACATTGTGGCTCACTTTTATGATGTCAGTTAGATAACTCAAAACTTTGTAGACAACTAAAATGTATTCTGTAAGATATTACTTTACTGTACATGAATTTGAAGAGACAAAACATTTTAAGTGTCGTTTTCATGAGTTTTTTAAAAATAATTATAGTTTTATCAACCAAACCCAACTTGTTTCAGGTTTGATCTGGGCTCTGATGCACTTTTATTTCAAGCTAATAATGAGAAGTAAAAATGATATCATGTGCTGACTCTCTGCAACCCTTACTGTTTTCATTCTCTCGTGCTGACAACACGGATAACCTTTCAAGTTAAATTAGATGTTACCCTTATTGTGTTTTTTGACCAATGCAGAGAGGAAATAAAACATTGTGAAACCAAAAGTTTTACTCCAACAGAGCTGGCATCCTTTAGGGAACATATTTGATCATTTGCAGAGTGTTGTGTTTGGTGTATTTGAATCCTTCCTGTGTGTTACTTTGCTCTGGGTGATGTACTAGCTTAATCTCTACCCTGAGCAAGCACGCACACAGAGAAACCATGAGGTAAGCACCATCCACCACAACTCCATGAGGTCTGAATGAAGCAAGGGCTAACCTCATGTAATCTCCTCTGTGCGTTTTCTGCTCTCAATCAGAGAAGCTTTGACTAATGGTGCAAAACAGAGGAGGTTAACTCGGCAGGGCTGAAATGTTGACTCCCCATGCTGTTCCCCTGACAGAGTGATTCATGCGTGTGTGTTTTAGTGTCAGTTTTTCCAGTTTTAGCACATGCATAGTATAGCATGTCCTGTAACATTTAGGCTTGCATATGTGAAAGGAAGCATTCACTACAGTCCCTTTCACCATGTGTTGCATCACAGAGGCTCTGCCCTAAACCCATTATGCAATAGGTTTGGACTTCAGTGTGGACACACCCTACCTGTCTATGTGAGTGTAGAGTGATGAGTAACAGGTAGTCACAGGCCTCTTCAACATGTTTGCTTTATTTGACCTCAAGCATGTTACAGCACTTAACCAGAAACAACAAACAGGGCCACACGATGATCGAAAACTGAAGCTCTGTAAGAGGATTTGCTCATTATTGTTTTGATAGCGAGAGAGGAACCACTTTAATGGCGTTTCCTCTACCAAACTGGTACTGGAATGAGTCATGAGCTGAGTACAAGCCATACAATCAAGTCTATAAAGCTATATCTTTTACATTTTGAAAAAGGATGGTGCAATTTAGTTATTTATACAATTTCAACACTTCCTAGCTTCCCTAAATAATTTTTTAAAATCGACTGCGAGTGAAAATCCCTGAAACTGACTTCTTCACTTCTTACACCATCACAAAGAACAGATTCAATATCTGTAACAGGCTGCAGGTGAGAGATGAGCTAATGTGTAGGCCCCCAGCCAAGTTCCTCTGAGTCAACATGACGAGATACCTGAAGTCTGCATGGTAGGCAGTTTTCTTCTTGGCAACTATAGCCAGGAAATGTTACTCTTCACCAGGGGTTCCCACACTTTTCAGCCCGCAACCCCCAAAATATAGGTGTCAAAGACATTTTGACCTCTACTGTCCCTTGAAGTGGTTAAATGTTGCTTTATACTTCATTTACTTCAACTTCAAAATGAGTTTACTTACATAATTAAATGTTAGCTAACCTAACCCTAACTTTAGGAGTCATCTGGCAAGAAAGAAAGGCAGAAAACTAATGAAATATGCTTATTTGCAGGGTTTTATTTGAAATGCAACTACAATTGTTGTCTATATTTTTACAATAATGGGTAAAATGAGCAAATTTAGATGACTTTAAAAAATAAAAAAAATCTGGAAGAAATCTGGCGACCCCTCAGGGGGGTCCCGACCACACTTTAGGAACCCCTGCTCTATACAATAATATTGTATCTGATGGCGAAAACTAAATACATATTTATTATGGATGAATTAAAAGGTGATAGCTGATCATACAATGAATCACAATTTGAGGTATACATGATAACAAACGTACATGTATGACAACTGAAATGACATAAACATATAGAGGTGTAAACAAGTATTGCAACTCGAGTCTGTAAGACTATACAGCCATATTTATGTGACATATTTTACAGGAATTTTTTTTATATCTAATTGGGCTCAAAAACAAAGTTGAATATTCCTCTGAACTCAGGGAAAAGCTTGAAGTGGATCCTGATTGGTCGCCTAAAATGTCTACCCTTTCCTGATTGGTTCTCGGGCTGCTTCCGAGTTGTCATTCAGCAGCAGGTCCTCCTCACACACATCTGTAGCGGACACTCGCGTCTAGGCGGCTCCTAACGAACACCGGGAGCGATAAGGGAGACTCGTTAAACTTTTCAACGGATATAAACCAAAAGAGATCTGTTTTGTGTGTTGAGCGGCTTTATTGGACTTATTTGAACTGGGGTCTGCCTATTTTTCTGTAAGCAAGGGGACATTTCGTCGGGTGGAAAAGATTGTGTGGAGACTGGAGGAAAGTTTAAATCCCTGTGCTGCACTGTCCGGGGAAAGGTGAGGCGCGTCTGACGTCAACTTTGGTGACTTTTCGGATTGTTGGCGACTGAACAGGGTGGTTTTGGTTAAGACTAACTTCAAAACATCGAAAGAGGATTTTGTCAGCTTGAGGTGTTGTATTTTACTAATCCAGCGCTGAGCACAACATAGCAGCATGTCTGTCAAATGTTGTGCTGTGTAACCAGTCCGTCCAGCTCAGCGGGGAGTTTCGACTACTGCTTGCCTGACTTCCAGGTAAACCGCCAGCAAGGTTTACCCCTTTTCCGAAACACCCCTGTTTGAAGCCATTTCATTATAATGGCTGGATTAAGCAATGTCCACATGAAAACCCTGGAGGACCTGACGCTGGACTCTGGCTACGGGGCGGGGGACTCCTGCAAATCCCTCAGCCTGTCCTCCTCTAAGTCCAACTCCCAGGCCTTCATGACGGCCCCTCACCGGGGCAACTGGTGGTACTACTCCGGCTCCATGAACAGCAGAAACAACAGCTGGGACACGGTCAACACAGTCCTCCCTGAGGACCCTGAAGACATCTTCTCAAAGTGCCCCCGCTTACCTGAGCTAGAAGAGTTCCCCTGGACCGAAGAGGAGGTGGCCAAGATACTGCGTAAAGTGGCCGAGAGTGGGAGCATGAAAGGGGGGCTCGCACCTGTGTTCTCCACGGAGGCTGTGAGGCGGCTGTCCGCTCTCCTCCGCCGAGCTCTGATCCGCATCTCCAGAGAGGCTCAGCGGCTCAGCGTCATGCACTGCCGCTGCACGCGCTTTGAGGTGCAGAGTGCCATGAGGCTTGTGCTCAGCTGGGCTTTGGCCGACCACTGTGTCTCTGCGACGGTCAAGGCAATATCCATGTACAGTATGAGCGCAGGGGAGCTGCTGAGGAAGGGCAAGTCCGCCCGCTGCGGCTTGTCTTTCTCCGTGGGACGCTTCTTCCGCTGGATGGTAGATACCCGCATCTCGGTGCGCATCCACGAGTACGCAGCGATATGCATGACCGCGTGCATGGAGGCTCTGGTGGAGGAGATAGGAGCCCGGGTGCTGATGGCTGAAAGAGGTCATACAGGGCCGGATTCAGGGTCAGCATGCGCCCTAGTGAGTGCAGAGGCCCTAGAGGGGCTGGTGAACAATGATGCGGAGCTGTGGGGAGTCCTGCAGCACTATGAGCACCTGATCTGCGGGAAGAACGCCAATGGTAAATAGTTTAACTCTCTTTTCAGTGCATTTGCTCTCAATGTTTGTTTGATTGTCTTGGCCAAACTTCATCTGAAAGTTTTTTTTTCAGTCACACACTCTCCTTCCAGAGCGTTGGTCATCACTTTCCATACTCTCACTGTGGAAAAGGTGAAATATGTCCTGCTGCTGGATACAATAGCAGCTATTTGTGCGTGAGGATTTGATGGATTCAATGCTAATTTGACCTGTCAGAATAGGGAAAAAAAGTGCAGGATCACTGCATAAGAACAAAGAGTGTTCCTCTCTCAGCCTGAGGTCATATAAGGAGAAATGCTGCTAACTATGTTCAATTTCCATATTTAGTTTTAAGTATACTTAAAACGGAAATTCCGTTGGTTAGTTTTAAGTTTGCACCCAAAATTCCTCCTTCTCTGCTGTCATGATTTGGGGGTGCTTTGAGTCTGTAGAGCACAGGCAGGAGGCTCGTCTGTTGACACAACTCTCTGTTTGCGCTGACTTCACCTCTCATTCCCCTGCTGTGTTGGCTGCACTCCTCTAAAATCCTCCCCTCCTAACATTTCCTCACCCTGTCTCTCCTCCTCTCCTCCTGTTGGACAAATCCCTCTCACCTACCACCATCTCTACATTGCTCTCCCTCCTTTCTCTTCCAGCTCCAGCTGTGCGTCCTGCTCCCTGTGCATTTGTTTCCTCCACCCTCACATCCCTCCTCAATCAACTCTCTTTCTCTTTCCTCTCACACCCCAGTAGACTCGCAGGACTCTTTCCGAGGCTGTTTTGGCAGTCCAGCATTGGCTTGATTCATGGGCTTGTGTTGGGACAATGTAACCAGCCTTTGTTTGTGGCCCACTACCAGCTCCCTGGAGCAGAGCTTTTTACTGCAGGACAATAGCCTTTTGTAGTGTGATCGTGCAGCTTAGCCCAACGCAGAGGGAGTGAAAACAAATGCTGAGGAAGCTGGGCACACAGATCCATGATCATATAGAACATAAAGGAAGGAGAAGGAGAGAGGGTAAATGGAGATAACTGTTAATAAAGGGTAGAATACTCACTATTGATTTTAATTCAAGACCTTATCATGCAGGAGCACCTTTCTGTGCATGCATGGAGTGCATTAGAAGAACACGTAAATGCTGTAACTCTGTTGACTTACAAATCAATCAGAGCTTAATATGCAATATATACACAGATGCATGCATGCTTTTATTCACTAGCACCTTGCATTTCATATAAAAAGTGTTGAAAAGACAGAGAGCAGTACATTGGGGAGCTATTTCACTGCAAAACAAGTTAAAGAGCAGCTTTTGTTCCAGTATTTAACCAGATGTCTTTTGGTTGGGTTTTCAGACCGGCTATTTTAGTGATTTAGTCATTGGTTTTGAGAAAGACCAGCGTGTGTAATAACAACAGACCATTATTCTGACCACCTTAGCTTTTTATAGGCCCAAGACCAGGCTGTGCAAGCCACATACCCCTCTACCACCTTACCACCTGACACCCCACACCCTAAACCCGGCTTTCTGCACCCACCCCCAACACTGCAAAAGTCCCCTGGCCACCAAAACCATCAGCACACAGACACGAAGATTCACTTCCCTCTCTCAGAACCAGAGAGTAGACTACTGATCATCTGGAAGGGTAGAGTCTGATTAATCCCTCTCCCTCCCTCTTGATTCTGTCTCTCTTATTCTTTCTCTTTCTCAGGGGCTGGTCCACATCTGGAACTCTTTAAGTCAGAAATGACTTCTACGGCTCCAATAACAATCCTGAAAAACTCCCTCCCTCCTCTCCTCCTGCCCTCTCTCGTTTACTCTCACTCTTGGCTCTCTCCTCCTCTTTTTTCTTTGCCATTGCTTTCACGTCCACTTTATCTTTATCTGTTTATTTCTTCTGGTCTACAGGGAGTGCATTAGAGGAACTTGGTTGTGATGTGCCAGGATCCTATTCATTACTCATGCACACAGGCTCACATGCATAGTCTAAAAACTATTTATTCTGCTTTGCATGTGTTCAAATGGATCCACAGCACTGGTTGAACTCACTGCACAGTGCCCCCATACAGAGGAATCCATTTGTCATTCATTTCTGCTCACAAGGAAATAGCACAGGCAAGCTCTTCCTGGTAGAATTGTTGATAGTGCTATGGGGCATTTTAAAGTGCAGAGTAGTAGATGTACTAATGGACAGTGGAAGTGGCTTTGAAATCATTGATCTTTCTGACTGGTTGGCATGCAGAGATCCGTTCAACTCTGACCAGCTGGCAGAGGAGTTTTCAAGGTGCAGTTTCATTTGAGTTTTTGCATTGTTCTCTGACTTTTTTGTGCTAATATTTGTTTCCCAAGTTAACTTTTAAAGCTTTTAAACTTTTAAATGACTTAACCCAATAGAAGTCAATGGTTGTAAATGCCTGCTTTATGACCCGAATCTATAAAGCATGATTCGTAATCACGGGCCAACCTGAAAGAGAGCATTCATGCAAGAGAGCAAGATTAACCTGGATAAATAAACTTTGATTCAGTTCAGTACTAACAAACTGTTCAGTTCCTCTGCTCCAGTTATGTGAAGCTTGTAAAAAAGCCAGTGAGTGATGGGTTTAGGGTGCACTCAAAGAGCAGGACATATGATTTGCTTCTCAGTATTTCCCTAAATATGTATTTAGCCCAAAAAGAGGCGTGGGAACAGTGGGCAGCACGATGCAGGGCGAGCAGCCCAGCACTGTGGTCACACAGATGGGGAAACCAGCACTCTCAAAATACACTCCCTGTTCCTCAAATCTGGGGCAGGTTTAATTTTGGAAAACATCAGGACATTAATATTTTGGTAAATAGACTTCTCGATCATTCTTGTGCACTCCACGTTTAGACATGCTGCTTTTGTCCTCAGGCAATAACATCAAGTCTGTTCTTGGCCTGAATTCACTGTACAGATGAATTTAGGAGGTCATGCCTGTGTACCCTGTCAGCAGGTCAGTGTGTGTATAGAGTTAAGACCTAAAGTCATATAGCTTTACTGGATAATAAGGGTTAATCCCTCACATAACACTACAACTCATGTATTTGTGGGAGAGTGTTCTGTGCAGACGCATATACCCCCCCAACACACACACACACACACACACTGATGGCCCGTGTCACTGTTTGCACTGGCTTTTTGTCTCGTCCCAGCTGTAAAAACACAGACCCGTTACAGTGCACATGTGTTGCACTGTGCTCATCTGTGGGTTCTTAAATGGACATGTGTGTGGATGTGGACTATTCTGGGAAAAAAAACATGAGTAATTTTGTACAGATATGACACCACAGATGATTTGTCAGGCTGTTTCAAAACCCATGACATTGATTCAGGAACCTCCAGCTGGTTTCACAACCTCGGATGTTGGTCACTAAGTTTGTGACATTTCTAAAAACCAGTGTCCATTAACATTGTGTAAGATTGTATTCTCCCCCGTGTGCTGTGGTCTTTGTTGCTCCTCTACCTTCTTTGAAACTTCAGTCATTATTTTCATCCTAAGCCACGCACCTCCTAATACATTACAACAGCATGACGCATGCTTCTCAACACTGTTTACAGTAAAGCACTGACAGGGAGGAAGCACAGAGAGATGGGAATGACAGATGCTCCAGGGAAAAGGGTAATGGGCACAAATAGAAGTACAAAAATAGAAACTTTAAACTTGAAAGCGTTCATCATGATTTATTTCCACTAATCACATTTAGAGAATAGTGGTTGCATTTAAAGAGAGTAGGAGAGTTTAGATTGTGCTTCAACTTGTTTGAATTGGAAAATGTTCAGCCAGTATGTCACATGAATTACCACACAATCCTAGCACAGATTCTTGAAGGGAGGACATTAGATTGAGTAGTGAAGCTCCAGTTGCAAATGGGGGAAGCAGAAAGACTGGCTGGAATCTTGGACCAGATACTTCAGTGCATTGCCTGGATGCAATGATTGTGTTAAAATGGAACCACTGTGCATATCATCATGAAAATGTTTTTGGCTTAGAGGCAGAATGCCACATGCACTTGTGTTGGATGGCTGGCTGGGTTATTTAAATACTGAAATATCAGTGGTATGTGATGAGGGCCCGGAGTCAAACGTCAGTGGTAATCATGCTAGTGTAAGCACATATAAATATATGTAACAGTTATGTGTTGTTTCCTTCTTGTCTCAAATGAAGAATAATAAGGCTGTTGGATGGAAGTACAGCTTGCAGCTTGGTTTTTGAAATCTTGGACTGAAGCCAAGGAGTCCACTTTTGTTTTGAGGACGACTTAGAGAAAATAACACACAAGCCAATCATTGTTATTCATCTTTGAATCAAATTGGTCTTGGTTGCCATGAGTTTCAAGTCTTTTTTTTTTTATGTCCGTCTTGCCCACTCAATCAGTATGGGTGTGGTGAATCAAGATAACTAATAATGAGTCAGCATTGAGTTTATATTGTGAAGAAGAGGTTGAGATGCAAGAGATATGCTATTCAACTCTTCAGCCTTTACAAAGTGAAGATGATGGCAAAGGTATCACAGCTTCTTTACATTAAGCTCCTGCAGCTTTCTCTTCTCTCACATGCTCGTATGGAAGTCAGGACTGTTTGACATTTACATAAGATTACATTGAAAATTCCAAAGTGGCTTTTGCAAGCTTTAAGTTGGCTTTAAGTTGGGTTACCCAACCTAGTTCTGCAAATATGCAATTAAGAAAACTAATCCCCTCTTTATTTCCTTTTATATGATTATTTTCTCTCTCTGGAAGTGTCAACTGAACAAAAAAAAAAAAGTCTTACAATGAGAAGACTGTTCATAATAAGCTACTTTGTTAAGAGTAAAAAGAGTCATTGTCTCTCATTGTACCCACACAAGACATAAACTCAGTGCAGTCAGTCAGTGTAAGAAATCTGCCATTGCTACCAAAATAATCTCCCATTTAAACCTCCCTCTCAGTCAGTTATTTAACACAGAGATGCTTCATTAAGTGTTATATGACATAGTTTACAAAGAAACACACATAACGTACTCTATTCAAATTTGCTTTATTCAAATATTCAGTCTCTTAAATTGGTAGTTTCTGTGGTGATATGAATCCGTTCTGTCTTGATGTAAAGCATTTGTATAGATCTCACAGAGAGTGAACTCTGAGTCACCACAAGAACCCACTAAAGTTATTAGTTTTTTGCTTTTTACCCCTGAAAAATCAGTGCCAACCATCACACTTCTAATTGCCTATAGGCATTAGCTGGCATGCATCACTTCTCTCTATGTGTGCTCCAGGAGAAGTGAAGCCATTTACTGTAGTCGATACAGAACCAATCTGTGGGCGATTTGGTTGTAATATTTAATTACACACTTAAAAGATCAGATGGGCAGACTGAGGGAAGGAAGAGGAGGAGGAGGGGGAGCGAGAGCATTGGGGGGTAGTTTAAGTGGAAACACATTTGCCTTACCAAGGGTTGGATATAATAAACCCTCGCTGTGCTCTCTGCTGAAATCTGTCGGAGTCATACGGGCTTGGCTGGATGGAGCCAAGGAGAGATAGAGGGAGAGATGAAGCTTCAATCCCACATATCCTCTCTGATTGGGATCTATATAGACTGCTTGTGCCAAATCTCTGCAGCCAAGGAAGAGTTTGCATGTGTGTAGGATTGCTCCTGTGTCAGATGTATGTGTGCCAAAGGAAGGGCTGTGATCACTGAAAAAAAATACGCTGTCTACTTTGGCAAAGCTCGGAAAGTGATTTTTTTTTCAACTTACTTTTAAGTCTGACCTGTTGTTTTTAAACAGGCAGAGAGAGGGAGCTTTTTTTGATGCTGTCAGTGACCTCTTTGTCCGGCAGCGTCAGAGCAGCAGTGTATGGAGCCTGAGAGGCAGAGATCCAATATATTGCACTGGAAAAGCAAACACACTTGTCTGTAGATGCACTGTTGAATGTAAGACACCCCCTCCCTCCTCCCTCCTTCCTCCTCCCTCCTCCCACCTCCTCCTCCTCCTCTGGCCACCGTTCAGTTTTTCACACTTGACACCTACAAAATATTCCTTTTAAATGTGTGAGCTGCATGTGACATTTTGAAACACATCAATCTGTCATAATTCAGATAAAAAAGGGAAGATACAGATGGCTGTCTATCCCTATAACCAGAGGCAAAATAGAAGCACACAAAAAAGATACTCCTCCAATTACATGGGTAGAAAACACCTCAGTACATAGATAACTTCCCCTGTGCAAACACACAAACACACATATACAAACAGACCTAAGATTGTAAAGAGGGGAAGCAAACAGGAGAAGATGCTTTTCCCTCTGACTTGCATGACTACTAAGGCTCTGAGTGTGCAGAGGGTGGAGTAAGCAAACATTGCACCAGAGGACAAAGAAACTCTGTTACAACTTCCATTTCTGCTTCTTTCCTGTTGAGTGTCCTCCAGTTACGATTAACAGCCAGCAGCAGCCCCTTCAAACAAAATTATTTCAGTTGAAATGAATGCAGAGGTTCATACTCAAAACACCAAAGCCCATCTTTTACAGGTTGAGAAGTAGTTTACAGCGTGCATGAAGTTTGGAAACAGTTTCTGCAACACCCCAAAGAGAAAGCCAATTTTCCAGAGGGAGGAATTAGAGAGAGAGCGAAGGAACACGAAGGAGAATGGAAAAGTTACATCAGCTTTTATGACAAGGTTGTTGCTGACTGTGCCAGGTTCATTAGAAAACGTGCCAATCATGACAGGTTAAGAGAGGTGTGTGCGTTCGTGTGTGTGGGAGGGTGTATGTTTGCCCGACAGTTATAAGTATGCCACGGCAGCTTTTGCCTCTTCTCCTGCATGTTTCTGCTTTTGATGTGTTGCTGTCTCTCCCATTTTGGTCGATTTACCCTGACATGGACGGTATCTGTGCTTCAATGGGGACTGTTAATGTGTGTGTCTGTCTTTGTGTGCATTTTGCTTATGTGTGATTAACCAAGGACTGACTACGTGACTGCTAACACAAGCATCCAATCACAGAAGGATCATTCAAGACCTGGGATTTCTACTCCTGCATGCAGAACCCACTGGGAAGCAGCTTGGATTGAAACAAGGAAGAGAAACAAGGAAGAAAGGGTTTTGCTGTTTCATGCTTTCTGAAAAAGTATTCTAGCGACAGGAATTCTTTCACTGTGTCCATAAGTTGGGAAAATGTTTCTTCTCTCTCCTTCGACACATGCCTCTCTCAGCAGTCTTGTCTCTCCCTGTCAGACACAGGAATGTGTTTGTTTGTACGCCGACCTAAATCTTTGTCGGCAACAGCACGTTCATAAACATCAAGGCTCAACGGCTTGATGAATCTCTTTTTTGCTCTCATCGGAGGATACAGTCCCTTCCCCAAGCTGTCCTGATAGCCACACCACTGTGGTCTGAAGCCTCTCTGATTCAGGAGTGTTTTCCTGTCCTGCTCTATCTATCTCTATCTATCTATCTCTATCATCTATTCCAACTCCAAAAACACCAAACAAGGCTCCGTAATTTTTTTTTTGACCCTCCTTTATATCTGTGTCTCCTTTACTTTCATTTCTCCCGACCCACATTGATTACAATCTCAGCCTTGCCCTCACTGCTGGAACTTTGTCCATTCATCTGTTCTCCTTCCTGCTCTCTACTTCTTCACAACTCACTCCCTGATTCAAAAACTGACCTGCTTTCCATTTTTATTTTCCAAAACATTTGCTTTTCCATCTGCAACCCAGCAGCGCCATCTTCTGAAAACATCACCTGTTGGGTCAAGGTCATCCAGATAGACCACGGTGATTAAAAAAGCCACAGCCGAACACACAGCATATTTAGACCAAAACCCCGTACAGTAAGGCTTCCTGGAATTCCCTTGTGGTTTGAGGAGGGAAGGAGCTCTTTAGAGCCAGGGCCATATGTGGAACACATGTGGGCACAGGAAAACAAACTCTGTCAAGACAGGACACACTTGGCCATAGCTTCAAGTCTCTTTATGTTGATAAGATCTGCTCAGCTCATCCACCATTTCTGGGCTTCATCCTGGAGCCAAAATAAACTGTTTGGATCCCACTGGTAACCAAAAGTGGATGTGTATTATCAGGGAAAGTTGGTGACGAAACATATTTGGTGTGATGGGGGTGTGACGCCCAGTCACACACTGGGATTTAAGAGTGAGGTGTGTGTAAACACAAGCAGGTTTGGATAAGGGGACCCAGACAGTGCTGGCCTGCCTGTATTTCCGCCACAGACTTAAGAGGCTCCTCATTACACATAATCACCATGTCTATGTGTTTGAAACACTGAGGAGTATGTTTGGGTTTGAGTCTATGTTATGTTGTGTTTGAGTGGCATGGAAAATTGGAAAACTGGTAGCTTGACTGCCCACGCTGCTGCGAGAAGAAAACTCTCTCCTGGCACTTCGTTGCTGTTTCTGTGCGTCTGTGCAGGATGTCTCTTTGGTTTTGTTCCCACTAATCTGGGTTACATCTGTCAATAACTGTGCATGTGTGGGCTCATGTCCTTGTGAGAATGTGTTAAACTTTTGAGCGTTTCTGTGAATTGGTAGGCTGATTTTCTCTTTTTTAGCTACATCTGATGTTTCTTTCTCCGTCTCTGCCTGAGTCTATCTCTGTTGTGTCGGCCATCTGTGTGCCACTGCAGGGTCACAGACATTGCTGGACATGATGCACTCCAGTAATGGTGGCCAAGTTTCCTCTCCAGCTCTGAGATAATCTGCCTATTGAGCATTAGAGGGCTGCAGGGAGAAGATAGACGAGGGAACACGGAAGGGTATGTGGTGGAATTTCACCCTGATGAAAGGATGCGTTGTTTGAGGTTGTTTGGGAAAATGAATTATTCTTCCGTTAAATTTGAGTCAAACAGCTAAATCCTTGTGAAGATGAGACATCTCCATTTAAAGGTGGGGTGAACATATGTGCCCTTCTCTTTGCAAGTACATAATGAGTCCATCAATATGAATTGGCCCATTAGTATCTTATATGACTTTGTGCTGGCAGTGTGTCTCTGTCTCAGCAGAGGAGTGGAGGCTACAGGAAGTCAGTCAGACAGCAGTTAAACAGAACACCCCTCCATGCTTCCCTCACTTCACCTCCTCAAGGAGCGAAACACAGTCTTTTTAAAACGGCTACAATGCAAACATGATCATCAGCTCTTAAAGCCTGACTGTTTAAATCTATGTAAGCCCAGTGGAATTATTTAACATGTTAGGATTAGACTTTTGTTCCCCCCGCATGGCCTGTAGACACAAGTGTGACTAATATAGTCTCTACTGAACAAGCATTGTCATTATGATCCATGTGTTTCACATTAGGTAACAGTCCAAACAGAGCACATACTGTATGCGTCTGCGTGTCAGTGGCCTGGCCTTTTGGTGCTTCGCTTAAAAGGGATTGTAAATGCACTTTAAAAGGCAGCCTGACAACAGTTAAATACATAATGTAAGAGCCAGCTAAACATTCACTCTGACACAGGGCAAGATGGAGGAAGTGGCGGAGCTGGAAAGGTCAACACACCTTTCTTCCATTAAGCGAACATACCAACAATTTTATGCTTTGCCTTAAGAGCCGGATTTTGGCAGGTGACTACATAAGGAGCCTTTCAACAGTCCAGTCAGGTGCTAGAAAGGGGCGTGTCTCTCTGCATGATTGAGTTTAGGGGGGCAGATGTGTCAGGAGTTCAAGACAGGGAAGGGGGAGGGAGCAGGCCCGAGGGGTCTGGGCGTCGTAAATACTGCAACACCCACCAAGCCGGTCAACTGAGAACGGACAAACTGTGGAGTGTAAGCAGCTTTGACACCTTGAGGTGGTTTCATGAAAATATTTTCTAAAAGTTGTATTTGGTTAGTTTCGGCAAAAGAACTGCGGACAAGCCAAAACTAATGCCAGGACTACAAGGGAACATGCACTAGTTCGGAGATAGGAGCCCACACGTGAAAGCACAAGCAGGAGATGTCTTGTCTCTGTCTGTGTGGCTCTGATAACATTGTGGGTCTCTACCGGTGTCTGAATAGACAGAGATAAGACCGACACAGAACAGCACTTGCATGCAAGCACACACAAAAAATCAAGAGTCACTTGAGACAGAGACACAGACTGATAAATCACAAACAAGCAGACAGAGATAGAGAGGAATTTACACTATCGGTGTGCAGTGGCCTTCGCACTGGATGCAGGTGTGACAATCAATGCTTCTTAATGCTCATTAGAATGTCTGTGTGATAACTGCTGTGTGAGAGACAGAGAGAAAAGAGGAAAGAAAACAGCCAAGATCTTTGACATTCATCAGGTCTGGATGAATGGGTATCATCTCCAAACCCATGCTGGGAGAAGCAAACTTCAATGAAGGCCCCTTGTCTTCTTCTGACCCTGCAGAAACCTCCCAAGAGCTCCATCTTTCTCTCTCTTCCCTTGCCTCCTTCCTTCCTTCCCTTCATTCTTCGTTCCATTAGTGATCTTTTATGTTTCTCCCTGAGTTCAGTGCAAGAGTCTTGAAATGCCATCATCTTCTTCTGCAGAGAATGGTGCTAGAAAAAATAAAGGAGAGAGAGACTGATTATAAGAAAGATTGAAATCATATAAATGTTTAGGAAATTGCAATCGGATGAATGTATGCTCTTGTAGGTGTTGAAGGTTGAATGAATCTACCTGACTCATTGTTGGGAGATCCAGACAAAGAGTGGAGCTGAGCGGGAAAGAAAGGCAAAGAGATGACAGAAATTAGGTTCAGTGACAATTTCAGAGAAAAAATATCACAGACCGAGAGATGAACCTGCCCAGCACTTCTTGGCTTAAGTGCACTTCTGCACTGAAGGCTGTAATTACCTTCTGACCAACTTGTGCTGGTAGCTATAGAGCGGTGAGGTCAGCATTTAGCTGGCTTGCACAGTGAGGTCAAGTACTATTCATGCCCAGGCTTGTGCATATCGAGCTGTCACTCTTTAACTCTCTGTTTGGGGTAAGTTTGTTGAGTATGAATGCGTGCAGTCTGAAATTCAAATTAGTGAAAAACTCACCTTCCGTTCACCTCCTGTCTTCCAACTTTCTCTTTCCTTCATTCACTTCTCCTCTTGGCTTTAGTCTGGCTGTGCATCCTGCCAGTTCTCTTTTTGCCGAGGGTCAGCCAGAGACTTTCTGCAAAGAGACAGTGTTGGAGTCAGACTCCTGGGAACCTGAAAACGGCTGGGGAAGGCATCAATTTATTCCATCTCATACAGACACACCAGGGGGCTAAAGCTACATTTTAAAAACACCCAGTAATCCCTGTGTATCATTTTTAGGGGGGATGTTGGCTGCTTGACTCACTCAGGCTTTCAGCAGAGAACTTTAGAAGACTCTTTTTTTTTCTTTTTTTTTAATTTTTCTACTTGAGATACCTTCACTGTCCTGTTGCAGAATTTGTATTACACAAGCTCCCCTCAGACCTTTCCCATCTCCAATATGCTGTGATATATTCTTCCCATGTGCTTCTCAAGAGGCAAAGGTGAGATATAGCTTATTATCACCCTGCAGTTTGTGTAAGCCCATCAGAGACTTCAGGGTTGAAATTGGAGAGTGTGAGTTGTCTCAGGGTGGAGAAAACAATGTGTGTGTGTCCCTTGCTTAAAGCTTTGGGTAGTCAAAACCCAAACTCTGAACACTTGGCAAGCGGTTGAATGAAATATCCCTCGAGCCTCTTTTTCTTTCTGTCTGTCTAGCCATTTGCGGTCACGGGGTTTCCCGAGCGGGCAAAGCAGGGGCTGCTGTTTATCTAGGAATGGCAAAGGAAGTACAGGAACTCAAAGTTTAAGCAAGAATTTTAAAAAAGAGAATTGAGCTGAAAAGAGAGACTTTGTCGAGTGAGAACCTGTCAGGAGGGGGTAGTTGATGAAGATCAGCAGGGCCTGCACACATGCTCAGCCGTCATCATCACGCCTAGACAGACCCTACAGTGGGAAAAGGGAAATGAAAACAGATTTGTCACTCAGTCTGCTGTTTGTACAGGAGCTTGTGCAAGAATAGTTCTCTCCCCTCAATCTGTTACACACAAACATTCCTCTTAAACACTCCCACTCCCGTGCACAGCACTCTCTTGACGGGGTCTCTGCTGGGTAGTCTGGTGTCGCTGGGAAGGGTAGAGGGGTTTGTGTGTTTTTAGTGTGTGTGTGGTCAGGATGTGGCTAGCACCTCTCACTCGTCATGCTAACAACTAACAATACCCATGGTGGTTAGAGGCTGACACTCAGCACATACTACAAGTCTGAGTTGGTGGAGTGTACAACAATCTGGGAACTTTTTTTTTCAGGTCTTCCATTCTCTGATTTTGTTCACAATGTAACACAGTCTCACTCAAGAACGCTGCTTTTCTCCTGATTTATCGCTTTCTTCCTGCCAGACTTGGTTTAATAATTTCTTTTGAGGTTGTATTTGGTGATATACAATGTGGCCAGACTGAAATACATGTGTGTTTGCCAGGGTGTGAGTTACTCTGTGTTAGGAAACACTTCAAATCTGTCTGCTATTATTTAGCCATTGTGGCTTGGGAGCCGTTGTGGGAACTTCATTTGACTTGAATTGACCGGGTCTTCTGAATACTCAGAAGAAAATTTATCAATGCACACATATGAGAGTCATTCAGCTTCTTAAGCAGTTCAAAGGCAAACTGCCTTTAGCTTTTCACAGCTTGAACATCTTTTGGTGCATTGTTTGTTTAAGTGTTTTTTTATAGTTTAAAAAATATGGAGAAGATGAGAAAGACAACAGTCTCTATGGAGGTGCTATCTCCACGACTGCGATCTTTGTCTTTCTTTTTCCATCTGCTGCTCAGAGGAAAGGGCTTCAGTGGGTGGTCCATTGAGACTGCTAGAACAGAAGCCTCTTATAACCTGCAAAACACACACATACTCATATAAAAAAAAACCTATCAAGAGGCCCAAACACACACTGAGACAGACGCATTAAATCCACGTAGATTAAACCTTTCTGAAGTTGCAGAGATGACCTTATAAAGAAATTCAATGACACACACTGAGTCAAGCTTTACTGTAGAAACCTGCAGAGGCAACAGCTGGGAACACACAGCAACAAACACCACCGCTTGTACATATAAACACACACACACACACTCGCCTCCCACAACTTTATTTGTGTTGCTGCCGTGTTCGGGCATAGGAATGTGTGAGCAGGTGCCCCCCATAAGAGAGGTAGCAGCAAACACTCTTCACAATGCATGCATGCATGAGTTGTTTGTATTGTAGTCGCTACATTGTTCACTTTTGTGTGTGAAGGGCAAGACTGCAGCAGTGATGAGTCAGGATGATGTGAAATGATGTAACAATGAGCCAAGTTTTAGTTCTGTTTTCACAACTTACACTCACTTAGCACAAAAGGCTATTAATGTGTTTATCAAACAGGGATAAATTAAGATTCATTCATCAATTTTATTTTGATGTCTCTGGTTAAATTTAGCCAGAGAGCCAAAAAACACACCCATAATCTGACACTTGAACAAGGATGGCCATCCTATTTTTGTCTCCTGTTGTTTATGCAAGTAAGTTTTCTTTTGTTCATCACTTCTTGTGCTATTTGTGTTTTTTTTTTAACTCTCTGTGTAGCTCACTCTCTTGAACAAAGTGTTCTCTCGGGTTCAGAGATAGTAACAAGGCACAATCATGTTTATCAAAGGAAGAGGACGGAGACAGAAGGACGATACCTTTATCAGTCTGAGCAAAAAGACAACATACACGGCTACACATGTCTCCGTCCAACACACTTTACAAAGAGTGTGTTTGTCTATGTTATCTATTGCAGTGGTTAAAATCAGGTTGTGTTCTGCATTTTTTTTTAGCAGTTTAACCCTAACTGGGTCACAGAAAGTCAAGAGGTAAAAAGTGTTCAGTAAAATAAAAAAGGGAGTAGTGAAAAGTTTAAATATCAGCAGGTTTGCGCATTTGTGTTTATTTTCTCACTTGTTGTAACACATCTAGCAGCCTATGCTCTCATTCATTTTGTGGCACGTTGGGGAGGACCTGACCCCCACATCCAGTACTATTGTCACTGTAGGTGTCTAAGTACGTGTGTTTGTGCCTTTGTGAAATGATGACATGCACACAATAAGGCTTTGTCTAACTTTTAGTGTGCCTCATAGTGCTGACCACCACATGGGCTCTTGTTAGCTCATGGACATAGGGGAGGGCGGCATGAATGTGAGCGTGTGACATTGTGTGTGTAAGTGTTGTGAAGATTTTGGGTCAAAAGGGGACATAAATGCATAAGAGGATGGCTCGTTTTTAGCTTTGTGGACCCTCCCTCCTTCTGTGTGTGTGTGTGTGTGTGTGTGTGTGTGTGTGTGTGTGTGTGTGTGTGTGTGTGTGTGTGCGAGAGAGAGAGAGAGAGGGGTGTGTACAGGCTGTGTGTGAGGGTCAGGGGTTGGTTGTAAACCCCTTTGGATGTCAGATGGGTCATACAGCAGGTTGAAAGAGGTGACTGGCCTGGTTAAAGGTAGTTTACTGCCTTTTTCTAAAGAGGTGGACATTCTGACACGCCCTTAAGGTCTCTACCACACCCAGGTCACACACACACACACACACACACCACCACACATGCAGAATATTTAAAGTTACTATCTATGCTCAGCACAGGCCACACATGATTTGTGCTATTGGATGCCTGGTGCATACCAATTTTTTATTCTGTCCTGATATCTGTGTGGTCAGACTGCAGCAGCCACATATATCAGACTGTCATCATGTGTGTCTGAGGTTGGGGGGTCCATTGATTTATAGATTGTGCGTTACTCTCAGACATGTTCCAATAGTGGCATTGATTTCCTAACTAATTGTATGAAATGGTGCTCTACCCACTTTAACCACCCTGTGTTTTGACTGACATGCTTCGCCTCCCTGCATTGACCCCTCACCTCTCTTCTGTCTGTCACAGTGAGGACAGTTGTTGTCAACAGTGGCGTGGACAACAGTTGAGAGAGGCAGATGTAAATGGACCAGCCCCGCTCATTACTGCAGACAAAAGACTGTGGGGCCTTTCTGAACAAAGCTCTGCTCTGTCCAATGTCCACTGCTGTCAAACTCTGCTGAGTCGTGCTGCCTATGAAATGATGCAAACTCATCCTCTATGTTGATCTTCTCTGTGTCAGGTTATAATGGGATGGAATTAGCCTGTGAGTGCAAGCTGTTCTTCCCTAATGCACATGTAATTGGAGCGAGACAGCAGTTGAAACTTTAATGCAACACTGCTTTACAAACAGTTTTCTATCTGCAGAAGTAAATGTAGCCTCCATTGTTTATAGAGCTGACTGTGCAGGATTTGAATCACTTAAACTAAGGCTCTGCAGACAGTAATGGAAGGTAAACTAATGCATTAACTCAAGCAGGTTTGGATTGGCGGTACTTGTATGGACTTAAGTAGTTCCATTCTCTGATTCTGTGTAGAGCCCTCCATTCCCCTCATGGATTTTAGAATAAAATGTAGCTGTTTATAGTTTAACGATTAGGATTATTACATTATATTTGTACAACCCAACTCTATATAAAGTACCGAGCTTTGTCTTGATGAGTTATATAAAATACCAGAATACAACACTGACGGGAGCAAATCTATATCTTGCTTTTGGATATTCAAAGCACATTTTCTTCACATTTACATTGGCGCAGTTTTGCCTGTTAGATTTCTTATCCATAACGAGTATTTCTGAGTTACAGAAAGACTTACACAAACATACTGTACAACACACTTGTATGTCTGTGTGAGTGAACAGCAATTATTGGCTGCCCAGAATGTGGTTTTCCTTTCCTGTCCTCTGGTCTTTTCCACTCTTCTGTGAAACTGCAGCCCAGCAACTTTGGGGTTAGGAGAACTAGCACAGTAGGAGACAGGAGGAAGGGAGTGATTGAGAGATTGAGCGAAGCTCCAGTCCTAATCATAATCCCCCCCCCACCCTTTTTTTCCCCGTTTGACTCACTCACGGAATGTTAATCAGCAGAAAGCTGCTTTAGATTTACAACGGGGAATTTGGATCCAGCGCTTTGAAACGTCAAACTCTTAAGTCTCTGTATCCAAACTGCTTGTTGGGACTGTGAGAACTGTACTGCCTCAGAGCTTCTCAACATGATTTGCCTCCTTGAGCTTTTCAAAGGGAAGTACCTGCCTCTGTCTTTGGACGCTGAGGAAAGGCAAATCATTGTTCCACTATTTCAATCTCCAGGATAATTTAATAAGGGGGATGAGAGAGTTTAAAGGACAGCTCGGAATAGAGTTAGATTCTTAGATAAGTATTTGACGAGTCACAAAATGTGCTTTTATGGATGTTATTCAAGCAGGGGCCGAGGTGATTATGAAACAGCTACATGAGCCTGTGTGCAACATAGAGGCACTGACGTGTCTAATAACCAGGTTATTTCAGTCTCATTCGTGATTTTGAAGGTTTCAGAGTGTAAAGTAATGAGCGAGTGGGCTGACATTAATCTGCATGTATGAGTTATTTCAAGAAATTTCAAAAGGCTAATGTCAGTAAAAGTCTTAGTCACATACAAGTAGAAATCTGAGTATTTTAGGTGGCAACAATGACGATACTAAACTTGCTACTATGAAATGAATGAGTAAATTGGGCTCTGTGTCCTGCTCAGTACAAGAGGATTCATCCTGCCAGCTCACATCTCTGCTTGGATTGGATAGCTTCTCTGTTTTTTAACTTCTCTCTCTGAGTGTTTGAAATGACTTGAGAGAATACCAAAGTTTATAAGTTCAAGTCCAAAACTGCATCATTTCTCAATGAAAGACTCAGCATTTGGCTACCACCAAATGGTCAGAGTTCATGTTTATTTGGCTGGAATGGTAAAGTGATTTTGAACATCAATCACAGCACACACTTTTGAGAAAGTCACATGTTTTAGGCATGTGGTACACTGAAACAAGTGAGACATCCACACAGCCAACTGGCCGGTGAAACTTTAATATTACTGCAGTTTTCTATCATGAAAAGAAAATGAACCTCCAGCTCAGTCTACATAAGAACTGTGTGGCTTTCCTCAATGAGCGTGCTGTCTGCAGTCCAAACTGACTGGCTCTCTGTTCTGTCTCTCTAGAGCGTCCAACTGAGAGAAAATGAGCCGATCACACGGACAGAATGGGAGCAATTAGTGCAAATACACACCAACATACACGCACTTTGACCAATAACACTATGGGCAGCAGGCTGGGCAATGAAGCACAGAGAACGGGATAGAGGACGGCTTGTTCTTGAAGGGGAGGCTTCTTTTTGAAATTAGCAAATAAAACAGGCAGCCTTTGATCTGTGTCGCCTGATGGACAGTCTGGCTTCTAAAAAATGACACAAATGAGAATTGTTCTGCAAAAAAAAGTCTGACATTGTAGTTTGCTCTAGTTTTATTTGTCAAACACTTCACCTCCTGGCAGAGTTTTGGATAATGACATCATCTGAAGAGCAAAAGTGGCTCTTATTATGAGTGGGTGGGTTTGAGGTTAGATGTTTATGTGGTTGTGTTATTGCAGTGTGTAAGTTTTATCCGTCATTGTCGGTCTTAGAGAAAACAAAACCACCCTCCTTATCCAGTATAGTGTGTTTCCAGACTTACTGCTTTACAATACGCCAGAGAAGCTTATAAAATGTAGTCATCCAATAATGGAGCTATAATGTCCCTTTGCTGCACACTAAGTGAAGTGGCGTCACATATGGAAACAAGGAATGTAGGATAAGACTAGATAGCCGCAGGCACCACATTGGGCCTGGAATGCAAAGTATAAAACATGATTTGGGGGAGTAAAGGAGAGGAGAGGGTTGGAGGGTGAAGTCATGTTTAGGGTTAGGGTTAGATGTGTAGGGGAGCTTATGGTGATATTTTTCAGGGCTGTGGGAAACCAAAGCTGTCCTGCCTCACTCCTAATTTGACTTAGTGTGTTTGTAAGGGGTCGGTGGTGGTGGTGGATACGTCATTGCAGATCTCATCCACAGCCATAGCAGTTACATTATGACACTCAGAAAACAGAAGTGGAAACCAAGAAGAGGAAATGTATTCCTATTCCTCCTGGATTCTCTCATAGGACAAAGTAGTGATCTTCTAGCTTTACTACAAAGTGTCCTTTTTATCTGACTAAATATAAACCCACCTGGACTTTATACAAGACGGTATCTGATTTATGTTGGACTTCAACATGGTCTGATGGATATGAGAACCTTGTTTTATAATAAGACAGAAATAGTGTAGGTTTTATATTCCTTAAGCCTTATAGTGTATTATTTGCAATGCTCCAGCACTTATATGCCAGAGTTCCAAAACACAGACAACACTCTCCTTTTGAAGATTCAGCGTACCTCCCATGGAGATCCAGATCTGATCTTTGTGGCTTTGCACTCTGGGATTTAGTAGACATATTTCTAACAATAGACAGATGCAAAGGCCCTACTCCCATCCTGTGGGCAGGGACTCCAGTCCATTCTTTAATATCTTCATTTTATAGTTTCATATCCTAGTTTTATCCATCTTTGTGGTTTCACTTCCTAGAAAACGTCTTTACAAGCCAAAAAGCTCAATGCTCTGTATCAGCAAAAGATCAGACGCATCGAAAACCTTTTTAACTCTGCGAAATATTCCTTCACATCTTCAAATATAGGAACTTTCCTATCTTTCCATCTTGCAGTGATTATTGATGTGTGGGTGTTCTCTCTAAGTGACTCTGGGAAGCCCTCTTTAACACAGCTGATAAGGTTACTTCCTCTTTTAGCTCCAGCTGAGTGCAACCCCTGACCTCTGACCCCTTCCACCCGGGGTCGCCAGAGGTGTCAGGGATATCAACCAGACCCCACGTCTCCTGTCAATCAGAGTCTGTGATTTATCAGGCTGTGACAGGCGTGTCTCTGCTTGTGCATTTGCTTGCGTGCACGTGTCTGCGGTTGTGTGTGAGTAAGTAGGATTCCATTTAAATCAGAGACATCTCAAATCACTCACACAGATGTTCCAGTGAGAGTTCAAGTACACTGTAAGCACTTTCAGCTTATGAATGCTTCTTTTTATGCCCCCCAAATCCACACAGTGTATAAGGGGGTCTTTCAAAATACAAACTACCTAACTTGTCAAATGAATGATTATTTTTATCCCATGTACTAATAGACCTCTTGAAGTTTCTAAATGCCCCTCTGTCTTGCTTGAATTTTGTTTAGATAAAGAACACGATGAGGGTCCGCCAGAGCAAGCAAACTCATGGATATTTTTAACCTTCCATGTTGAAACACTGCCATTAGTGTAGTCAAACAAAGCTTTTCCCTGTGTCTCCACAGAGACCTACACATAAAGTTCATTCATCAATCTCACTGTTGTTCTCTGAGAAACTCAGTGGCTCCAGCAGAAGACCTGTGAGTGGCACTCAGTCGCTAAAAACAGGGAGAAGAATGTGGAGTGAGTGGGTTAGGCTGGATGTGTGAAAAACAGGTGTTTTGAAGCCTTTATGTGTGGAAAACAAGAGGCCCGGCCTGTGAGTGAGCGATCACATCTGGCCCCTGGATTCCACTGACATGAAATGAAGCTCAAGCATGTGTGTGTCTTTTGTTGAGTGAAAGACACACTTATAAAGGAGATTAGATACTGTGGGGGTGATAAATACCGCACCAAATAACAGCCCCGTTAAACACTGTACTATTGTGTGACTGTAAACCCTTCCACACAGGGACAAGTGTAGAACCTCCTGGCCCAGAATCAGAGCTCCTTTTCTGGGCAGGGGAAGTCTCTTTGAAGCCCCCTTTCCTTGAGTCTCTGATCCATCCACCCTGTCATGAATGAAGAGGCTGTTAAAAGAGGCAGGGCAGGTGTCTACTTGTGTGTGTATGTGAGTGTGTGTGTGAGTATGTGTGCATGCCTTGAGTTCACTTGCATGTGTGTGCGAGCCTTTTTCAATTAGCTTACTCAGCAGTCAGCAGGAGCAGAGCTGATCACGTCCTTATGTCTTTCACACACTCTTTTTAAAGTAGACAAAGCAAACACACCCAGACACATAATGGTTCAGGAATGTACTTTAATCAGGACCGAGTAATGAGAAAGAATATGGCAAAAAAATAGTCAAGGTCTGCACCACATCAAAAACTATTTATCACTGCTAGTCTTAATTGAATAACCTTAGAAGAGGTAAAGAATGTTCCGAAGTTTTCTGTCTCTCTGTGAAGGTTGACAATGAAGTGACTTTTTGCAAACTATTGTCAATAAGTATTCTAATAATTCATGTACCATTGAAAGCTTGGCTGAAAAAAAATCCGTTCGAAACACATTCATAACCTGGACTTTTAATCCTTCATTTTTGCACATCTACCTCATGGGACAGGCGCGTAGGAGAGGAGTGAGATGATTACAAAAATTACGAAACTCCTGCACACTGTCCAACTTGCAAAAATGCATTTCACCTGATGAAGGTCTAGGACTGAAACATTTTCAATAAATGTATTTTTTGCAAGGGGGACAGTGTGCAGGAGTATTGTAATTTTTTGACAGTAAGCATTTTTGTCATGGTCTGAATATTTAGAGCTGAAAGTCACACCCTGAAGTGAAATCCAAACACATTCAAAATATTCACTTCAGCAGTTGACATCAGGGGAAGTCTTTTTTCTTTGCCAAATGCTGCACCTAAGCCAAGTGCCAAACACAAAAAGTTAGAATGAAGTAGAACAACCTGTGACGGGACATAATGTGATATCACAAAAGCTACAAAGACAAAAAGTCAAGATATGTAGGTTAAAGTTTGCAGTTTCATCAGCTGTACTATAATTTATTGGCAGCCCAGAGCTCCAATATTAAAACTTGATTTGACAGCAGCATTATAAACGTGTCAATGTGCTGTGGCTTATAAAAGCCCCTAATCGAGAGTGGCAGCCTGCCTGGGAAAAGTTTCAAAAACTTTCAGCCCAACAAAAAGTAGTTATTGAAAGATTCTGACCTTGTTATGGCAGTTTGTCCGACATCATTGTGAGTGATTGCTTGGCTCGGGGAAGATGTAATGGTTTTGAGAGATAGTTTGGATGAGCTTGGGACTGTCACAGGCTCTGTGGTAAGTTTCAGCTGTGATTTGTAGCTTGGATTCCCACATGACATTTGCAGGGTCAACCTCAGAAATGGAACCATAATGACCACAAGAGAATGAATCCCTTGTGCCACTTGTCTTCCCCTGCCTCACCCTCTTTACAGTCTCAGATATTCCTGTCTCCCCCACCCTCCCCATCCTCAACATGACTCATATGCCTTCTACCACTTCTCTCAGCCACTCTTACCCCCTCCTCTTTGTCGTGTCCTCAGCCTCTTCATACCGGAGAAATAATTATTTATAAAGCGCTGGAGCTGCTGGTGCTCATGATGTTAGTGGTGGTGGTGGGGACAGGCTTTGGTTGGCTTACAGACCAACATCAGGCCTAAATGACGCAGGCTGGGGTTCAGTGGTGAGGCATGCAGTAAGGGTGGGACTGTGGGAACTACAGATAGAATGATAGTGTTTGAATATTTGCCACAGCTTTGAAAGAACACTGCAGAATCAATTGGATTTAACTTCTCACCTCTGTGTCTATTTTTAGCTCTACTAAATAAAGACTTGAGCTCATTCTTTGACAGTAAAGAAAAAAATCTTCAGTTAGCGTGCAAAAAGAAAAGTTGTCTAAAAGCTAGATGTTGGCCTACAATGCTCAACAGAAGTAGTCATTTTTATTTTAAGGTGTTCTGTCTCATTGTGCTAGGTTTTTATTTTGAACGATATAATTTATTTTATGCAAATAGGTAAAGCCTGAAGACAGGAATAACGTCAATGTGACGCTTTTGGTGAGTCACACAGAGAGTCGGAGTTCTATGTTAATCCACACATCATTGCTCACACATAGACACACAGTCTCGCACACACCTGCCGGGTGCCGACACATCCTGATTCTTTCACACACGCTCTCCCACATTAATGAGACACAATCTCTCAGAGAGACTCCCACATATCAGGATACATGAGTCTCTCTGACACAAGTGAGAATTTAGCCTTTCCTGAAAGAGGATGTTGCATTTCATATCACACATAACACCCACTGATGTAGTTGTGGTGGCTATGAAACATGGTGGTGTACACAGTGTGGCGTGTTATACAGAACATGAGTAACTGAACATGGTATTGAAAGAAACCTCAGTTAAGTTCAGTGAAAATATAAAGAATGAAGGCTTGAAGAGAGATTCACTCACATAAGAGTTTAAACATGTTTAATCCTTCTAATCTTAAACAACATTTATGTGTGCTAAGTGACATTTTAAAGACTGATTAAGAATGATTTACAACCTGCACAAGCAAAACCCTCATCATAATTACAGAAATACCTGAAGAGCCACATCAAAGATGGCAAACATATTTGATATGCACAGACTGAGTGAGTCTATGTTTGTGCTTGTGTGAGAGGGACGTGTTTTTGCTTGTGTACAGCTAAGTTCTTTGACGTGCATGTTTTTTTGTAGCAGTGGCGCCCTGCTAGAGGCAGCCGTTTCCATTGTGTGTAAACGGGAGTCAGCACATATTATACAAGTCAGATGGTGCAGAGAAAGCTAGAGAGAGAGAGAGAGAGAGAGAGAGAGAGAGAGAGAGAGAGAGAGAGGTGGGGGGGGGGGGGGGGGGGGGGGGTTGGGGTAGAGAGAGAGATGGAGTTACACTTTTTGTATGAGTTTTGATTCCCTTTGGCAGCATAACTCTGCTGGAGTGAGAGAATCTGTAATTCTCAACATATTTTCAGTTGTGGAGCAAAGATTTGGGCCTACGTGACTCTGGATTGACTTTGTTTTTATGAAGTCTGTATATCATGTGTCCTTTTCTTTTCATATTCAGGACATTTGATTTAACAGTGTTTCACAACCGTGGCTTAATTTATGTTCGTGTGCATACACAGCAGACACAACGCTGCAGATTAGACTTTGAAGGCTTCTGTGTGTGAGTGAGTAGCATTGTTCTCCATTAGATAAAACTCTTGCGCTGTCACAAAAAAACTTTCCAGTGTGAAATAAACAAATCGTGTTTACAAGTTCAGGCAGACTTCTCAAGTTGTGCTGCCAAACTCAATCATAACACAAACTACAGACCATATTTGCATAGGCCAGTCTATTCATTATACAAACAGGGCTGATATCTCATCTGCTGCTTCTATTAGAACAAATAATAATCACTGTTGTACTCTGTGTCCATAAGTTGTATTTATATAATAATGAATTCTTTCCATGTGAAAGGCTGGTCTGAAATGGGAATGAATGTTTATCAATTTGGTGCTGAGATTAAATATGCATTCCTTTATATAATGCAGTAAATTAATCAGATATAGTGCACAACAGAAGTTTGTTACCCTGAATTGAAAGCACATCTTCTGGCAACATGTTTCTGCTTTGAGCTCAAAGCATGTTTACAGTAAGAGGATTTGTTTACACTCACAATTTATGTTGAAAAAGGTGTTTCAAGAAAAGGTGTGCATATATATATTGTGTTTGAGTCAGTTGCTCTGTTATATTTAAAGTTCAGTCTGCTCCTGCATCACAGGGTGTTGGCAGACTCCAGAGTTAGATGATGGGATTACTTTTTTTTTTCAACACACATCAGCTATTTTATTTTCAACATCCCTCCCTGATTCCAGTGAGAGGACAGCACTTGCCGGAAGCACATGGGAATGTCATTTCAGGGATGGTAGCCCATATTTTTCCTGTCGGGAGAGTTTAAGATGAGGAGACTTTTTTTTCCCTTAAGCTCTGTAAATAAATCACAAACTTGCACCGATCATCTTTCCATTTCTCTGTTAAATCTTCAATCTACTCCCACTCATGTCCTCTGGTTTGGCAGAGTGCTCACCTCTGATTCTGAAGCCAAAAAAAAGGTTAACTTTGGGGCAGCTAACTGTGTTCACACAGACCAACCAGCCAAACAGTAGCTAACAGCACACGTCCTGTGGAGCAATATGTGGTAATGTAAAAAGCAAAGCTTATGACAGTGTGTGTGAAGCAGAATCAGTTTGTGTTCTGATATTCTCTTCTCGTAACTGTAATCCATTTAGCTTGAAAACAACAAACTCTGGGAGGTTACAGAGCAGGATGACATCTCTGAGTATTTATAAGAAGGATATTATCTTCTCACTGGCAATTAGCCTGACAGCCGGCTGTCATCTAGATAAGAAGAGCAACACTGATGTTTAATATTCATTTAGTCAGTTATCTCATTGCATGGAGGGAGGGTACTGATATTACTTTGAAAGATTGTGCATTTTTATATTACAAACTGTACCAGACATTTCAAAATGACTTCCACCTTATGAGAGATATCTGGGTTGGACTTACTGGCTCTCCAGAGGGTCCATTAAGAGAGGAAATACCACTCGTGCTCCGGACTAACTGTTACACAACAAGACATGACAGTATGTTAGTAGATGAGACAATGCAGAAAACATCAAATAATTATTGTAACTTCATCCTTCATATCAACCATCATATGTTATCATTTTAGGATACTGCTGGCACCGTATTAGATGACACTTTTAACTGTAAAATTTGTACCTAACAGTGTTATTCTCATCCAGAGTTAAGACTTCAGATTCCTCCTTGAAACATTTTCACTGTTTTTGTTAATAAAGAATAATATTGTTTATAAGGGGAGTGAAAAAATCCTCTCTCTTTCATAACAGGTTTTAATGTTTTCTTGATCAGAAGGTCTCTCAGTAGGTCTGAGTTGGGGTTGTTTGAGTTATGGTGCTTACTTTTATCTTGCTCCGTCTTAATGTTCCTTTATATGTGGCCTCAGCCTGCTTCTGATGCCATGTGTGTTTGTTTTGTTTGTATTAGCCTGATGTCACTACGCGCTCTGTTTATTTTCCTGAATGCGTTGAGAGCAAGGCTCACATTCCCTTGTGTGTTTGTTTGCCCTCAGCGTTGTGGGTTACATGTTACCAGAATTACAAATACACTATGTAAATAGCACTAGCAGTTGTTCTGGGACTTCCATGGACAGAGTGGGACAGAGTGTAGATGGATGGTTGCAGAAATCACAGAGGCTTGCCTGCCCACAAACTTGTCATATTAATCATCAGTACCTCTCTCTCTCTGTTTGTGTCTTCGTAGGTGTTTTATCTCTTCCGGCCCATTTCAGTCCCTACACAGAAAACCAGCAGACGTCTGTGGACAGCAGGGAGGATGCCTATGCCCAGCTGGAGCTGAGGACACTGGAACAGTCCCTGTTGGCTACCTGTGTGGGCAGCATTTCTGAACTCAGTGAGTACATGTAGCCCATAATAGTTTGTGATCTGCATCTTTTTAATATTAGCAGATTGTATTTATGTTTTGTGTTTATGATTTCAATTTGTATGAGGTCTTGTAAAAACCATTGAAGTACACAAATGAAGCAATAAAACCTTCTTAAGATTACTGACAATTTATCATTCTGAAAAATTGCAAACAAACTGTTACAACTTTTTTATTACTTGGCACTTTTTAAACACACATCTATAAACAACTTTTACAGCTTTAGAAAACATGGTACCTCCCTCCTGCAAAATAGGACCGTCATTGCAGACAATCCAGTGTCAAGCAGAGATAATAGAGTTATCACTTTCTGTCTTGGGATAAGTCTAGACATGTGCCTCCTTATTGTGAAATCTATCTGAGGCAGGCTCTTCTGTAAAAAGCAGTAGGGATAGTTAATCTAGGTGTGACGCTCTGGAGAGTAAAGTGATAATGATTGTAAAGAGTGATCTGTTATTTCAGATAAAATAGAAGACCTGGATCCTTTCTCATCTCCCCTTTATAGTCACATGTTAATGATTAAAGATGTATGGGTCTTTAGGTTGACTTCTGGGCAGCAGATACATTTTTTTCAGTATGATAGGCACAGAAGAGTGTTAATTGTGCGTTTCACAGGAGCTTCAATCACAAGTCTGTTCCAAAATTTAGGTTTCAGACCCTTAGTCAAGGCTGTTCAACATTTTCTTAATTCTCAGACCATTTTCGTGGATCTGGACTGTTGAAGTGTAAATCTTCCTGGGGCTTTTTTTTTTTTTTTGGTTGGATGGATTTCTTGAAATACTGCCAGTTTTTGATGTCCGTGTCTGTGGACTTAGGTTGGCAAATAGAAAGGAATGCACACACGTATGTACACAGAACTACTGTACTCTACTGTACATATGGTTTGTGTAAATGGTGGAGTGTGAACAGGTCATTAAAAAGTGACAAAAAGGGGAGTGGAGGCATAGAGTTTGGAAAGATGGGAGATTAAGTTTAAGGATTGAGAATATAGTGGTTGAAGAAGGGTTGGGGTGTGTAAAGTTTTGGGGGGAGGCAGCAGGAGCAATGGAAAGGTAAAGAGGTGAAGAGTGAGGTCGTCAGTGTGAGGAGAAAGCAGGGGGGCACGGAGATTCATGTTTGTGAGGCTCGGGGTAGGTTTCCCTCTCCATATGAGCTAACACTCTGCCATTTGTTCCTTCAGCACAAGGCCACGTTCATACACCACCGTCGTTACTGAGGCATTAAGAAAGTGTACACACTCTCAAACACAGACACACTCTTTCTCACTCTCACTCAGTGGTCTCTTTGTGCCACATCTCTCTGGTGGTGTGAAGTTGGGCTGGGCTGGCATCCTTCAGAGTCACTCATGCCTACAAACACACACACATACACACAGAGACATATGTACACAGATACACACACACAACAAAAACTCAGAGGGCTTGGCACTCTGATCTGAGCCCAAGAGACCAGGCGGACATAGGAGCATCTGTACTCAGCTGCTCAGGCCTGCTGGATCTCTAGACTAGGACTTGGCTAGACACACCAACATGGCATACATTAACATGATGGATAACTGATGGCAGCATACTAGGCATTTCAGCTAAATGTCCAAAAAGTGTTGGAAATGAGTGGGAGCAGCAGACTGGCTCTTAAAAGTTGTCTTCTGACACATTTTAAAGTTTCAGTTTTTGCTCCGTGGTGGTCTTCACTGGCTGTGGGAACCCATAATAACAGTTAATTAAAGGAAATATTAAGGTTGTGCTTTGTGCAAAAGCCCCGAAAGTCAATTAGCATCTGGGGTCAGAGAACGTCCTGACTACAACTTTTGTAAACATGTTCATATTGAGTTGACTAACAGAAGAGTCAGCATTTTGTAATTATCCTATTCTTTGAGGCGTTTTATTATCTTGTGCCTCTGACCTAAGAGGCACGTTTTGTTAATATGTATTCATAAAGCAGTCATGTCAAAGTTTATTGGCTCCCGGGCTTCCACAAGGACTCCAATATAAGCGGTAATCTAAGAATGAAGTATTTCATATCCTCCTGACCCCTGCAGCTCACTAGCCTTGGGGCACAATATGGGCTGGAAACGCCAGAGAGAGGCTCTCCATCTTAGGCTAGAATTCCTGGGAGACCTCCTGGAGGGGTTGCTGGTAGTGGTTGACACAATGGAGGCCCTTCAGCCTTAAGTGGGGGGCACCTCACTATAACCCCCCTCGATGTACCCCCTAATATAGACCTACACATACACACTCATAAGACCCCCAAAGACCCCCAAACCCCAAAGCCTTGCCTCCCACTCACAGTCTTCCACTCACAGTAATCTGGTTAGAAATTAACCCTGTGGTAATTATGCTAAATGAGCGTTACACGATCCGAAGTTCAACCTGGCCTGTCTCCATCGTGCTGCCCCTCCTCCACATCCTCTCCTTGTGACAACTGATATTTTGTCTTTCTACTTGACCAAGTGGTCAAGCACTCAGATGTTATCTACAAACTCTACTCCTTGCAGTCCTTCACAGTTGTTTTTTTGTTCTTTGACTATATCCATGTGTATTGTCTTCAATAAAGTTTTATATAGTAAAACGAACAGTTTTATCTGAACTGGCTCTCATCCAGCTGCACATGGTTGTTCACTTGGCCCAAAGTGTGGGTGGATGAATCCTCTGATAAGCTGCATATTTTGTATGTCTGCTTCTCAGTATAGCAGAGTTTTCATCCAAGAGGCATTTGATACACATTTAGACTTTACCACTTAATCACAGATCTTAACCTTGGTTTTATCACATGTCTAACACCCACAGTTCCACCTTCTCAAGCTGAGTGCTGTGATTGAAATCCATCAATACAGAAACAGTTGAACAGTTCATTGGAGCCTGTGATCAACTGTCTCTTAGCCCATTAACTCCTTCAGTGGTTAGAGATGAATGGCTGTTTAGACTGGCCGTCTAGCTGTGCTCAATGATAATGACACTACTAATGGCAAACACCTCTAGAGACTTAGAGAGTGGAATAATGAGTGAAGGGAGGCTGGAAGTAAGTGGTTTTTAAAAAGGGGAAATCCAGTTTGATTAGGAGCCAACAGTGTTTATAATGAGCACTGGGAACTCTTGTTGAGGTTTTCTTTAAATGTCAACTTGACTTTTTTAGGACCAGTGATTTGATACCGGATTAAAATTTAACAAAATCTTTCTCCCATCTTCTTTGTTCCAGGTGACTTGGTTTCTCGCGCCATGCACCACATGCAGCGCCTCAGCTCAGTGCGTCCAGGACTGAGCCCTGCACGCCACGCCCGTCCCCAGCAGCCCGTGTCCTGGTCGCCAGACGCCCTCCACACCCTGTACTACTTCCTGCGCTGCCCACAAATGGAGTCCATGGAGAATCCCAACTTGGATCCCCCACGCATGGCACTTAGCAAAGAGAGGTGGGAGTCATGCATGAACAAACAAGCTTTTTCTTAAAGCTTTCCAAAGTCTATCACAGGAAGTGAAGTCACTGTTCTCATCCTACTGATACATGCTATGTGGGGATTCATCCTCGGAAAGTTAATTTCAGTACTATCAGTATTCTTCATCTTTAATTTAACATTTTCTGCCTTTCAGACCAGAGCTTTGACAAATACACAAACATCCACAAATCAACAAATAGAAGCTAATCAAGTCAACCCCTGTTTCCCAGACCACCTTTCTTCTTCAGTCATTTTAAATACTTTGGCTCTCTGGTCATTGAAGTGTTAATTTTCTGTAGGTAAATGACAGGTAGGCGAAGGCTCCAGGTGCTAACGTCAGCCTCATACGAGGGTGATTTGCACCTTCGGAACATTAATTAGATTGAAGACTAGTGGTTAAAGAGATTTTAAGAGGTGCTAATGGTCTGTAATTCTGCTCTGGTCTCTTTAGATCCACCCCAGGCTGCCTTTGTAGAACAATTACAGTAATTCTTGTCTCTTTTTTCAGTCCAGAGACAGTTACTTTTTTTTTTGCAGCCTGAATGTAAAATAGCACTTTACATTAACATTTCATTTTAATATTTTGGTTAAGGTAGTATACCTGACCTTTTTCATGATTTGTTTAATGAGTCTCAGGAAATTAAGTTTTATTTTATTGGGTTTCCATAGAAATGAACTGTAAACATGAACTGAGTCATGTTTCTTTTCTTCCAAAAGAAATGTATTAAACCTGTTAAGACATCAGTTTGCATGACGCATACTTTCTGTAATGATGTTATTCTGCAGTTAAATGATGTGAAGGCCTTGTGCAAACAGTTAATGTAAGATTATTAGTTTAAAATGTGTGAGAGATAGACAAGCACTCACAGCTTTCTCACACATCTGGGTTCAGAAAAACACAGACACGTGTCAAGTGTGTGTTTGTGTTACATAAATACACACACACACACACACACACACACACACACACACACACACACACACACACACACACACACACACACACACACACACACACACACACACACACACACACCAGAGTAGGTATATGTACCCAGCATGTCCGTAGAAAGGCGTTAAATATTTGTAATGGTTAATTACACTTCATACACTGATCCATGAAGGCCTGTCCAAGGGAGCTCTCAAGCTTACAAATTGGAGGCAGCTTTCCAACATTGTGTGTTCAGTTCACATTATTAATGTGATTGTTTGTTTGTTTTCCCCCGTTAATGTGCTAACCCCAAGTTATTATAAGGGTATGGTATGTTTACTAAAGCATGTTTTTTTTACATGTTTCGCTACAAACTTTGCCAAATTGGCATATTTTCTTACATCAACACACACACACTCATACGCAGATGCACACAGCCAGCTGGCTCCCATACATTTAATAACAAACAGACATGGTGTGAGCGAGCAAAGGTGGGCTCCTCATTAGAATCAAAGAGAAGTGAACAGTAAATATGCGCCCCTCTCTTCCTTGTCCTGGCTGTTTCTTCCAACTCCTCAGATGTTTTCATGATGGATGTATATCAGCTTGCTTTATGAGTGCAGGATGAATTGATTTAGCATCATGATATACAGTATTCATATGAACATGTGGGACTTACTTTTTTTTCCCTGTAAGATCTCCTGATGTGCCTATATATGTTTCTATGTCTGCCTGTGTGTAATGTGTCAATGTTAGCATGACCGACTCAGGTGGTAGAATACAGCAGTGCAAACCTGGCAGTGATTACCGCGTGAGCACCTGGTAATGACATAGACTTCTTTCCTTCGATGGGCCTCTCAGTCTTTGGGACTCACCCTCTATTGAAAGCTTTATAGAAGTCTTCGGTGGAAACCCAAAACCACCAAATCTGTGTGGGCCACATCATTAAATATTTTCAGAAGCCTGGCAAGAGCCTTATTGCAGAATCCTCGGCACAGGAAGAGATGCCCTTTTCGTTTTGATCCTTTAAAACCGGTACGCAGACATAGCTGTTACTGATTGTGTTGACAGACACCAGAGTCTACTTATGTTTGCCTTTACTATCAGCTCTAAAGCCAGAACATATCGAAAGACAACTTCTCTGAGAGCTGAGAGTCATTAACTTATTATTTTAATGGTAGAATCACTCACCACCAAAAGGGCTGACTCCCAAACTCCAAGCTGAAGAGACCACCCCAAACCTTCTGCTCTCCTCAGCAGATGGAAGGGAGCACTAATAGATAGATGTGTTACTGCGATAAGAAGAAGCCACTTGGGCTCACTTCTAACCACAGATACATCTGATATGGTAACGTCCCCTCTATATGGAGCCTTTATGAGAGTAATCTGACTCTAGATCAGTGGTTAGCCTTGACCCTTTGGAGCACATAGTGGGGTCTGCTTTAAGACCTCATTGAGGTTTCTTAACTATATGAACTCACTCACATTGGTTTCAGGTTATAGGACACACAGGACATATGGGGATGTTGTGATTTTGCCTCCTGTGGAGAGAAAGTCTTTATATTTTATGTTGTAAAGTTCAAACACACCTGAGCATGATTTGATCTGAACAGCCAGGTGCTGCTGAGAAAGCTGCCATGAATCAGATCCAACATTTATATCTGTGTGTGTGTGAACATGTGTGGGAGAGTTTGTGTTTGTGTGTCTGTGTGTGTCTACATCCCGCTGTTCTCAGAGTGGAGCCTTAGCATGTCGGGTCACCAGGCTAGCCAGAAGTGCTATCTAGTTTCAGTGTTAACAGGCGTCTCAGCTTTGATGTCACGCTGACCCTCTGATGGGGCTGAAGTTTGTGTTTCAGGCTGAGGGGCATAACCCAGGCACAGGGGTCAGATGAGAGGGGTATGGGGAGCAATAAAGGTACATGGGGACAGGGTTTTTTTTTTTAGAAGAGAAGGAGCAATGAATTGTGGGATGGGGCCAGGGCTTCATGGTCCATCTGTCTGGAGTCATGGGCCACTGGCAAAGGTGTACACACACATATGGCCTCTGTTCCTGTTCCTGTCTTTATACAACCCGTCAAGAACATACACATGCAAAGACACACACAGAGTCACACACCTTTGTTAATTAGAATGAAACTGCAGCCAGAAGTTTTTTTTTAAACCCATTATTTCTGTAAAGAGATCCCTGCCTTGATAATTATTCAAAGCTTTTTTTGCAAAATAAACTTTCACTTCCTAAATAATGGGCTGTAAAATAATCACATATAGGATGCAGAAAATGTCTCTAATGGATCAGTGACAATTACATGTTAAAAGCCTGATGGGGTTGTTCTGAGTTGCGTTAGTTCTGGATTATTCGCAGTGCCATGTGCGTGCCTGGAAGCAAGCATGCAGCAAATGATCCTCATTTGCCTCGTGGCAAGGAGGACGGACACAGACACAGACACATGCACAAACACACTCACACACAACCCAATTTGTGTTGAGTGAAGCCCATTTAGACAAATACATTGATTCCAAAGCCCCTCCTCACCTCAACCTGCCTTCCTTATCACTCTACACCCGCAGCACTGTCTCGAAACTGCGACCCAACCCCCGTCTTCGTCAAGATACATCCCACCTGCCTTCCAGCCGTTCCACAAACACTTAAACCCTCTTTATACGCATCTATCAGACCCATTTAGCCACTCCTGCTCCTCCTCTATCCCATCAGCCCCCTTGCCTGCTTGTTAACCGTCACGCCTCAGTGACAGCAGGGTCCTCCTTCTGACTGATCTCAGACTGATAAACAGCTTAAAAATCTGACTGAAAAGCCAGGAGATAAAACGGAGAGAGCTGAGAAAGCAGGTTTATCTGCTGACAATTTGAATGTCTTGTTATTCAACACAATAAAGTCAATGTAGATGTGTAGTGCCAACGGAAACAGATCAGTCTCTTTTATAAAATGTGAAAGGTTTTATTTGTCATCAAATTTGATTTCCTTGATTGAGTGAAAATCTTTTCAACCTCTTCAAAAGATAAGGAAATTAAAAGACGGACCTTTGAAAAAATGTATTAGGACTTACTTATGATTCATTTTGACATAAAATAGTCACTGAAGTTATTAAAAGTCGACTTATTCTGGGTATTGTCAGTAATAAAATAGAAGAGCATATCCGGTTCAGTAACCTTTATAGAAAGATTATGAACAGCACTCATTACCTTTATGTTCAGGCAGAAAAAAACATGACGTTTATTGAGTTACATTCTACATTAAAAAATTATTATTCAAATGTATCAAACAAAATGAACAAACTGTACTTCACTGTAGGTATTACTAACCAAGCACTTGTGAATAAGATGAAGAGCTGCTATATAGAAGGAGCTGCTCTATAGGAAACCACAGGTAGCTGCTTAAAGTAAGCCCAGTGAGGAGAATAAATAGCACTGCAGGGGTCCCACTGCTCATTAACAGTAACTAAATTTCCTTCTGAGCTACACGATTATATACCGCTCAATGCTCCATCTGTATTCATGAATTGCATTATAGTGTTTGCACCTCCTCAGAACAAAGGTAAAGCCACTGCTAAGAATAACATCACAGCAGGAGAAAGGCAGCTTAGTAACTCCTGATAACATGGAGACAGTGTCCAAACAATCATTAACACACTTTGGTTCAGGCACCAGAGAAATGAAAGCAAACAACAATCGCACTGCCAGTAATGTGTCATTGTTCACAGGAACATTCAATGCACATATGGTGAGAGAAAGGCAAAGACAAGAAAGGATTAATACCAGATAAACAGCCAGGTTGCAGATAGCCATATAATCAGCTGTGCTTTCTAAAGGGTTTCAGAAGGATGATTACAGGAGGACAAAGACGAGGCAGAAAAAGAGAGCAATTAAATAATCCAGATGACTTTTAGAATGCCACGTTCACAAATACCACAGCAGACCGACTGTTCTGCTCTCTGTAAGTCCTCCACTCATGTTTACTCCACTGTCTCTCATGACATTTGTCTTCTCTCAGGCTCGAGTCCATCTGTTCTATTTTCCTCCTTTTTCATTTTCTAAGTTTCACTGACTTTTCTATTCTATGACTTGTTTTTTTGGAGTGGCTTTTGATCAGAGAGTGTCTGATAACAATACAAGGGTGCTGTACCTTCTGTCTGCTCCCTTAGGTGTTTTATTGTGCTACAGCTGGTTTAAAAATAGACTGATTATTCAGAAGCCACTGCAGGGTTTTGTTTATCAAACTGTAGAGCAGATGAAGTCACAGTTCTGTTCTCATCTCCCATCACAACTTACAGACACTGATGTCTGACTGCACCACCTGGAAACTCAAATAGAAACTCTGATTACTCATATATAGTTTATTGTGTGTATGTGAGCAGGTGTGGTGACTGTAAAAGAAAACGTATATGGTGTATAAAAGATGGTAAATGTGTGTGGTTAGAGGAGGTGAGGTGCTGTGTGTTTAAATGTGACTCACTGTACACTGGTCAGGCTGAGGGGAAGTACACCCAGACATGTGTAAGTCATCTGGTTGAAGACGGTTTATGAGTTCCCTATCAGCATGACGGCATCATGACTGAAGAAATCCCCCACTCTGCGCTGAGATCACAAAGTTTAATACACACAGAACTTGGACTGTATTTATAAAATCAGCTGCTCATGTACACACTGAGTTATCTTATTTATACAAACAACTGAATCAAGATATTCTCTTGTATACACACAATTCTCTGCCAAACATGTCCAAGAACAGACATAACGTTATTCATCTTTTTTCTTCGTACAGGCCGTTCCTGTTGCTACCACCTCTGATGGAGTGGATGAGAGTGGCCATAGTTCACGCTGAGCATCGCAAGAGTCTGTTGGTGGACAGTGATGATGTCAGACAGACCGCCAGGCTGCTCCTTTCGGGACTTGACTGTGAACCAAGACAGCTGAAGTAAATAAGAAAACACACACACAGAGCTGGTCTACCCTTCTGGATTCCTATACTGGCTTTAGTCAGATAGATGGACACATAAACATAATCCAGATAACATTTGATTCAAGTATTTATGAGTCCAACTTTGTGGTAATGAGGTCTTCTTTATAGCTGAACAGACCTAATAGCTTGGACCATGTTGAGCTTTCAAACTTTTCCTATAACCCAAGCACTATAGGCTTCTGATTTAATCGGTTCTCCGTATAAATAATTACACACTGTCTACAGGAGATTAATGTCTGTTTGCTAACTGTAACTGGCTCATTAACCTCTTTATAAAGTGTACAATTAAAGGAAAAAGCTAGATGTAAATGTTCATTACTCTGTCTTTAATTTGTTTGGGGGAGAAATGTAGGAGTGCCTTCTCAGATTCAGCTTCTCTCCCTGAAGGTATATTGGTCATTTATTAATCATTATTCTTTATCTCTGTCTGTTTCAGGCCTGAGTGTTGCTTTAGCTCCTTCAAGCGTCTGGACTCCAGAGCGGCCACGGACAAGTTCCATCTCGACTTGGGTTTTCGGATGCTCAATTGTGGACGTACCGATCTCATTGGTCAAGCCATCGGTCTGCTGGGGCCAGACGGGGTCAACAGCATGGATGACCAGGTAGGACCGCCCAACCTATGTCTCTATATTCTATGCATGGGGTATTTTGAAAGGAAAATAAAATTAGCTTAATTTGTGTTTCATAGTTAATTTTGCGTTTCCTCCCATTCATGTGTTGATCTACTTTCTGTGTTAATCTCTCAGGGTATGACTCCTCTGATGTATGCCTGTGCAGCTGGAGATGAGGCTTTAGTCCAGATGTTGATCGATGCTGGGGCCAACCTTGATGTGGCGGTAAATATGCTTCAACAATTTCAACATATGGACACACTTATTCAAATATAAAGGTTAAGTTATCAACATGTACTCAGGGGAGGTGAATCAGCTTTAAATCATCCACACCCACAGAGACTGTAGTGCATTTATTATGATTCCAAATGTCCTCTGAGAGGATCATATTTATATTTTTGGATTTAACACTGATTCGTTCTTTTCTTCCAGGTTCCCCCTTGTTCCCCGAAGCACCCCTCTGTACATCCTGACAGTCGACACTGGGCTGCTCTCACTTTTGCTGTGCTGCATGGACACATCTCTGTAGTGCAGGTAAGAAAAACACATGCACACATGTAGAAACTTGAATGCAGGTTGTCCTACATAGTCCTAAGCTAAACAATTTCCCCATCAAAAGTTGAGTGACATATGTGAGGTCAGAGGTCAGTCCATAAATGAGTTACAGGATGTCAAACACTGCTCAGTATAACAGATGTGGTTTGTATCCACAGCTCCTGTTGGATGCAGGGGCCAACGTGGAGGGGGCAGCGGTCCGTAACGGGCAGGAGAGCACAGCAGACACTCCGTTGCAGCTGGCTTCGGCAGCAGGTGGGAAAACACATGCACACACTTAAAAACCCACATACATACACACTGCACTATGCTGCAATATAAAATAAGGCACAGCTGATGATAGAGGGCTGTCCTACATACATTTGACCCGAGCTCTGATCTGATTTATAGTGATCAAGATACAGCCTGCTGCAAGCAGAAAGATGCCATGGGTCAAACTAAGGAAGAGATAAATGACTGCTGTTAAGACTTTCTGCAAATTAGCTCATGATGATTCTCATAATTATCAGTTACTTGTACAGCAGTGTACTACATGGCTGAAGGACCACCAAGAGTAGCACAGGATTGAGTTATGAATGACACATTGGCTGGAGGAATGAGGAAATGAAAGGGTAAATGAAGGCACAGTGAAAGCGGGGAGTGCTGCCTGTGGTTGTTTAGAAGCCTCTGGGCAGCATTCCTCTGTGGGATCATCTAAAAGCCACACATAACTGTAGTAAAAGAGACACATGCTGTACACAGCAGCAGTAAGCTTGTAAATACTGCCTGATATGAATGTGTTTGTTTGTTTGAAAACATGAGATAGAGTCATTAAAATTTGCCCCAGTTGTAAAAGGTAATTTGTGGGTTTAACCACTATACAGCAAAGAAAGAAGACATCAAGAGGATAATACGCTGATGAATTATAGAACAGGCTTTTAAAACCCCTTTAAAAGGACCATATAGAATGTAGTGACAAAAGGGAAAATAAAAGGAGGAGAGGATACTAAGATATTAGTGGTGTTCATTGTTTTTATGTCTCATTTATATGTTCAAGAGCTGAATGTAATTTATTGTATATTTGCTTCTCAGGCAACTATGAGATGGTGAGTTTACTCCTGGCTCGAGGTGCAGACCCCTTATCAAAGACCCACGATGGAAATGCCCTGACTTCATCCCTCTATGAAGACATGAACTGCTTCAGTCATGCAGCAGCACACGGACACAGGTATGTAGTGCTCAGTCTGACCTGAAGACAGCGTGTTGTAAACAGATGCTCCTGACATACTGTCTGCTTCTGGCCTCTGAGCTACAGAGGAGAAAGTAATGCAGAAAAAAATAACACTAAGTCAGTTATCTATCATACCTGACCTGCGTCTGTGCTCAAGCTTTTAGCGAAGATTTATCCTTTTATCATGTGGTAACATTCAGGACCTTGACAGTATGAAAGGGTCTCTTTCTACTCAAAGTCCATCTGTCTTTGAACACCAACTGGCAGTGTAAACCTCTCCACCTGTTCACTGTGTGGATGTGTGAACACAATGTAGACTTAACACTTCACATTCCACCGTGAGGGTGACAGATTATGTAATCAGAGAGGAGGCTACAGGGTCACAGAAATGGAAGTATGTGTTGCAGTTTGGATATTATTAATGCCTTTTTTGCTTTCTTCCCTCACTTCCTTCCCTGTCTTCTTTCTTTGTCCCCTTCTTCCTCTCATTTATCTTGTCAGAAACGTGCTGAGAAAGCTACTGACTCAGCCCCAGCAAGTCAAAGAGGATGTCCTGTCTCTGGAGGAGATCTTAGCTGAGGGGGTGGAGGGTGAGGAGGTCGGGATATGCCCTTTCCTCCCTCTCTCTCCTCTCCCCACTCCTTCCTCCGGACCAGGGGCTCAGCCTGAGGTAGCTATAGCACGACTCTGCAAGGCTAGGATGAAGGCTCTGCAAGAGGCTAGCTACTACAGTGCTGAGCACGGATACCTGGATGTCACCATGGAGCTGAGAGCCTTAGGTACCTATCAGACAGCAAGAGGAGGATTTGCTTACTTTTTGAAATGTGCCTTATTTGAAAACCTAACGTACTTATTTCTCTTCTTTCCTAGGTGTCCCATGGAAACTACACGTGTGGCTGGAATCTCTGCGATGTGCCCAGCTGCAGTCCAGGACAGGGGTAACACTCTCTCTCCTTAGAGAGTTCACCACCATCAGAGAGGAGGACTACTGTGGGGAGCTTGTTACTGTAGGCCTGCCCCTGATGTTCAACATCTTACGGACTTCCAAGGTATAATGAAACATCAACTGTGTTTGCTTGTTCTCCTCCTCATGTTATCAGCAAGACCTGAGTTTAGAAGTGTGAAATAACTCCCCCCTCCCTGCTCTGTCACTTTCCTCCAGAACGATGCCATCATTCAGCAGTTGGCGACTATTTTTAGTCACTGCTTCGGCCCGGCACCTCTCCCAGCCGTCCCTGATAAGAAGACAACTCTTTCAGCACAGTTGGGTAAGCAAACTATGACTCGGACGCATAAATAGCTCTGATTTTAGAGTAGATGACACTAACGGCTTAATATTAACAAGCCAAGATTACTTTGATAAGACACACAAGTGATGGATGAGTGTTCAGACTCAAAGGGAATGAAGTTGTAATGAGGTGCTTCTATGATCTCCAACAGACCCTCACTTCCTGAATAACCAGGAAATGTCAGATGTGACGTTCGTGGTTGAGGGGAAACCATTCTACGGTCACAGAGTCCTTCTGATCACAGCTTCAGACAGGTGAGGGCACAGTCCACACAGGAACATACAATCACCCACAGCCTGGTTCATGACTTTTCTAAGCGTCTGTACTCTTTGTTTGCTTTTAGATTCAAGTCATTGCTGGCGTCATCTGGACCAGATGGAGGCCCTAACAAGCAGATCGAGATCAGTGATGTCAAGTACAGCATTTTCCAGGTAACAGACCTCTTTACTACCTGATGAGAATTTTTTGGTCAACGTTACTTTATTAAAAAGCTGGAAACATAATTGGTCATCCTGTCATTGGACATACTGTGTACATCATTTAGTCCAACTACTGTACTGACCTGGCTCTAAACAAGACCTTTGACCTCTGCAGATAATGATGTCATACCTGTACTGTGGAGGAACAGAGTCCCTGAAAGTAAACGTGCCTGAGCTGCTGGAGGTGAGCATTACTTCATATGTGTCATATCCCAGCTGTTCACAGTGCAGACAGTGTAATTAACTCTGAGGTGATAGAACATGACTGTTGTGAGGTGATTACTTTGAACTGAAAGTGTAGGATTTGGTAGAGAGTCCATGAATCTTCATGAAAACACCACCTTCTGCCCCACTGTGCCTCTCCATATGCACCTACACTGTAGTTTCCTGCATTCCGCTTCTCACAGTGAGAACATTTTGACTTTTTGAGATGCTTTATGATTGCAGTGTACATTTACAGCATCTCAGATATTTTTAATGGAGTTCTTACTTCATGATCGCATCAATGCCCTGTAGCGCCCTATTTATAACTAGTCAAAGCACAACAGCATCCAATTACCTATTGCTAAGTAAATTTCTCTCAAAAACTCATATTCTTCATTGTAGATCAACGTTTTTACAGGCCGCATAAAACGCAGCAAACGTTTTACTGACTGTTTTTTCACCCAGATGATTATCGATAAGTTTACACGAATGAGAGCTGATAAAATCCCCCTTCACTGCTGCTGTCCTTGTGACATTGAATGAAAGTCATTATTCTCTAACGTCAACATGTTTTTGTGTATTGTCCTGCAGTTATTATCTGCTGCCAGTCTGTTCCAGCTGGGGGTGCTACAAAGACACTGTGAACTCGTGTGCTCTCAGCTCATCAACCATGAAAATGCAGTCAGCATCTATAAGACTGCCAAGGTAACACATACACTGAGAGGCCTGGATCAATCTGTACTGTTATGTTAACTATACAAATGAGATATCATATTCTGAACTATGCTCTAAAACTCTGTAATTAAATGTTTTAAACTAATACTAAAGAACTGAAATGACTGATACAATAGGTTTCTTTGCACTTAATTTTTTTTCTCCATTTGGCAACAACATCTAACCGTTACTGTGTCCTCTCTTTCTCTCAGGTCCATGGTTCAGCAGAGTTGAGCTCGTTCTGTGAAGGTTACTTTTTACAGCAGATGCCAGCTCTACTGGAGAGAGAGGCCTTCAGGACCCTGCTGTTAGGACCTCCTGCTGTCCGACAAGGAAACAACTCCACCTCTAGCCTGGTTCACAGTCGGGGAGACTCACCGATGGAGGAGCTGGAGGCCACCCTGGCTCAACGACTACGCTCTCTGCACGTCACCTCCAGAGTCTGAGGACAAGAAGACAGCTGCTGAGGATAAAAAACAGAATTAAGCGCAACGTGGCAGTGGGAGCAGAAGTCTGCTTTTATCACTGATATGGGATAATATCTGAAAAGCTGCCTGTATACTTTGAGTTCAGATGTTTACCTACGTCTGGTGACAAGCAGCTTCCTCTAAACTTTGACACTGGGACATTGGCCAGTGCTATATCTCATTCTGTCAACATGTCAGTGTTTCATATTTTGTGCCACAAATGCCAACTTGCCATTTTTTTTGCAGTGTACAGCACGTTTATAAACTAGAGAATTGGACAATTTGATGCTTTTTCTCCAAGGCTCAGGAAGCTGGAAGAAGAAGCAACAGTTGGATCAACAGGTGAGAGCTCTGAGCTATGAAACACTGCTGCCCTCTAGTGGACAGAACTGGCAAATTGAATAAGTGTCATGGAGGATTGGGATCAACACACCCTCCTGTTTCTGACTGAAGCTAAGTGGAGCAAAAAATAGACTGATACAAACAGTAAAGAACCACGTGAGGGGGCCATGCTGGACTTTTGGCCCTCTTCAGTTTAATAATGCAGAGTGGAAGGAGGAAAACTCTGTGCCTCCAGTATTGATGTAAGCTTTGGATTAACAAGTATACTTTTGATGTAACTGTATGTTTTTATTTTCTATTTTTAAAAAGTATGACCGCAGAAGCAGAACACTTAGTGAAGAGTGGACATTTTGGACATTTTCTATTTAATGAGGAAAAAAGATGTGAGATTATTTATCGGGGTGTTCCCTTTCTATTTTGTTTTTTAATCCAAGCAAATTAATAATATTATTGTTAAAAAATTGCTTTTGCATAGCTGTTTTTTTCCAGGTACATTAACAGTTCATGAAGCTTATGTATGCTGAGGTTCTAATGCTTCTACAGAGGTACAGCAGCCAAACCAGACATGGGATTTTGGATGACATAATGTCTGCTTTAATGCTGAGTATTGTAATAAACCTGGTAAACAAGCTTTTTCATTTGACTTGTGCACATTATTCCAAACATGTATTGCTTTTGTAGGAAGGTATGCACTTACCTATAATACAAGATTACTTTGACTTGCACATGCACTGATCTACGACATATAACAGTCATTACATGTTCAATAAAATGAGTAAAATAAGTTCATAATTTAAGAAAATACAAGAGAGGTATAGTGAGAACATTATAATGACAAGAAAAAGTATAACTACATTAAATAATTGTAACTGTATATAGTTTACCACTGAGAAAACCCTAAACATATCCTTGGCTCAGGCCCACACTTACCCACACATGTAGGCTCAAAGAAGTTAAACAAAGACACCATAGCTTAATGAGTTTATTTGTTTCAGCACTGAAGATGCTCACAGTTATTTGATATGGGGATTACATCAGTCAGTTTTGTTCCTGCTCTGTCAACAGACCCGCTCTGGGCCTCAGAATGATCACATGTCCTTGGTGCTGCTAGCTTCCCATTGTAGAAAACAGAAAGAAGGGTGAACAATAGGGTATTGCTTTGTGTTTGTGTACTGGTATCCCCTCACTGCGCCTCTTCCACCCAAACAGGTGAAGAGAGCTCAGACCTCTGAGCCTTCCAGAGAGAGGTACAGAGTAAAGGAAGCATCGTTCAAAGACGTTGTGCACAAGATATGAGGAGGAGGAGGAGGAGAGAGGGAGGAGGGGTAAGTTTAGCCAGTGTGGGGAATAATAAAAAATAAGAAGGCTGAAAATAAAAGCAGAGAGGGTGAAAAGTAAGGAGCAGAGGGGGAGTTTAAAACTTTGAAAGGTAGATTTTGTGGAGAGAGAGAGAGAGAGAGAGAGAGAGAGAGAGAGAGAGAGAGAGAGAGAGAGAGAGAGAGAGAGAGAGGAGCAATGAAGGCTGAGAGAAGGAGAGAGTTTGGCATGGAATATGAACACTAAAGCCATGCAAAGAAAAGCTCATGTTTGACATGCACACAGCAATACAAGCTAAAAGCATAGAGCAGGAATCCCCAGCACGGTTGAGAAGACAATCAACCCCCACGGTTTGTCTGTCTATTTACAAAGAGAAGAAGAAGATCAGGATCTGTGGCGTCCTTCTCCTCAGGCCTGGCCTACAAGCACGATAATATGAAACTGACAAATATCAATAGAAGAGCATATTCCCTCTCCAAAAAGAGGCTAAGACTACATTCTTAAATTACTGGTAAATCATTTTTTCCCCAAGAGTTCCCACAAGTTCTCTTTCCCTCCACACAGAGGTCAGGGAAAAGAGAATTTGTGATTTGTCCATGTTCACATAATTTGTTAAATTCAAAACAAAAAAAAGTTGTATTTTTTTCTTCAAATGTTGCCCCGTTTACGAACACACAAGAGGGTAATAAATAACATTCAACTGACCTAACAGCTTTGTTCATATAAATAGCCAAGTTATAATAAATTAGGAAATCCAACAGTGAGATGAACAAACATGAATAAATAAGGACAAAAATACAAAAATATCCACAGTTGCATTTATCACGTCATCATTTTTTTGTTCCTCTACTCCTACTGCTGGTATGTGAGTCTAAGAGAGAGGTATAGATGGAAAAACCCAAAGACAAAGTGCTGCAGATTACACAAACAGGAATGTTTGGATCATTATTAGGTCATTCAAACAGAGACAGAAATGATCATGTAACAAAAATACACAGAAGATTTCAAAAGAACATTGATGTGGCAGGCGCAGGTTTACCAACCCGACCCTATGGTATCTAAACATAGTGTCACAACTAGACATTTCATTTTTTTTACATAAGAAATGATATCAGTCTGTACAACAGAATAGATCATTCATTTTAAATACCCACATGCCCACCCACGTCCCTCCCCCCAACCCCATACTATCATATCATCTCACCCACTGACCCCCTCTGCCCTGTTCTGCTCTCACCCTGCTCCTCTCTGAAATCACAATTCCAGTCCATTTTGCAGCAATAGTGTCAAGTCTAATAAATTCAGTTAGTATTTTAAACCCAGTTCTTCACAAATAAAGTACATTAAAAAGCAAAGAAATACAATCCAGCAAGCATCCACGTCGGCTGTTTGGGCGTCCAAGAAACTCCTCCCCCTTCTCTCCTCCTACGAATCAGTCAGTGTGTCTTCTTTTCGTTGTTCATGTTTTTGTTCAAACATCCCAGAGTTTTCAGTGCATACTGGACCTGTGCGTGTATGCATCTTTATGTTTTCTGTGTGTGAAGAGTCTCGTTGTGAAATGCTTATTTCCAAATTATGAATGCTCCTTGAGAAGGGGAAAAGGCTGGAGAGGAGGGTGTGCATTCTTGTTTCATCAGGATGTGTGTATTACTTGTGCACAGGTGTGTGTTTGTGTGTTTCTCAGATGGGAGGGTAGGGAGGGAGGGGGGGGGGACTAAAGGTATTTTCATCTACTTCTACTGCCAGAGGTGGGAAAAGAGGGCTCAGAGGGAGATGAAGGCAGAAGTCTGCATGAAGGGTCTGTTTCCATGGTAACCCCCACCCTCGCGGCGCACCTCTAAAAGCAGTCCTCCGTCAATAAATGTCCGTATCTCTCTGCACGCTCAAGGGGTGGAGGGGTTGGTTGAAGGAGGGTTGGCGGAACGGGGAGCAGGAGGAGGGGCTTAATAGGTTTTCTGGATAATTCCTGGTATCAGAAACAAGTCAGGTCATCACACAGGTTAGCAGCACGGGAGCAGAAAACACAGCACAGGTGATTGATGGTCAGGGTACGGGGGGGATGATGATGGTGGGTAATGTAAGGAAGGACAGGACTGTGTTTGTGATGGATGTGCAGTATGCTCTTTGCAAAATATCACTTTGATTCTGTTAATATATTTCTATCTAAATAATTTCATCTTAAAAAAATGTCCATAAATGATTATGTACATCCAGCTGTTAACAAAGATACTCTCTGTTCTTCTGGCTCATAGAGATACTGAAATTGGTTTTTAAGCTTCCTCCGGCGTCCCCACAGATGCCAGCGACAACCTGGCTTTGTCTCGGCCCGCTGTGGGGCATTTGGTGTCATTGTTTTCGGGCTCGTGCCTCCGGACATGCATGGGCGAGGGGCAGCGCTTGGTGGGTGTGCCAGAGGAGTACGGCACCTGTCCGTTCTTCTCGTCTGAAAAAAGTTGTTTTATTACGTCAAAGAAGTTACTCAATGGGCTGCCTAGGTACAAAGAGTGGAAGAGGAGAGGACAAAAAAAAGGGGGAAAAGAGAAGAAAGAGAACAAACAAACTAATGAACAAAGGATAGAGACGACACTAACACGGGTAAGACAGAGCAGGCAGAGGCGGGGAGGAGGAGGAGGACAGGCAGACAGCAAGGATGAGAACTGCTGGGGCAGCCACGCTGAGATTGTAATGTCTAAGTTCCTGAAAAACATGCACATGTCAGCACGACCAATGAAAACACACAAGTGTCTTTTTAACCTAACAGATGGAGCAAATTAAGAGGCTGAATGATACTCAATTGAAGTTATTTTGTAGCTAAGCTCTATGATGACAACAAGTAAGCATTACGCTCCAGTGCAGGTCTGGCCAGCCAAAAGCAGGGCAGATGATGGAGAGGAGACCATGAGAAAGCTTGATGCTTCAAGACAAAGTTAAAGAATGAGCGTCTCTTCTCATTTTGGCAGATCGAATCATTTGTAAAGTTGTTACGGATGTTATTAAAGCACTGAAGGGCAGCTCTGGGAAAGTGTAAATTATGAAGTCTGTTGTCTCCCGGCGATTGTACAAAGTGAGGCAAATCTAACAAATAATGTTGACTTAAGCCTGCCTCGAGAAAAGCTACAACATTTTACCAACACATCTCTTTGCTGGAGCTCTTAGTTTAACTCTTCAACTACAAATTCTGCCCAAAGACATCAAACATACTGGGAAGCTGCGTGTTACAGATTCTTCAAAGTAAAAGTCCAACTACTTTATGTAGTTTTAACATGTGAAATAAAAATAGATATCTATTTCCTCCTAACACTTGCAGAATATTATTAAATGTATCAATGCATGTGTGTCCAGCAGTGTGCATGCAGCAACTAATCCCACTCCTAATGGCCGTGCTGCATGTGGGTGGAGTGGTGCAGACATGAGTCACTGAACAAATAAAGAGTCAGTGCTGTTTTGTTGTTGGTGCAAACACACATCTAAAGCAGGACAGTTCCTGGATGCCTGGCACAAAAAAACATATGAATGAAAGAACCGTCTTGGCCAACAATTAGCTGTAACAACAGCAGTAGACACAAGGAAGGGTGATGAACAGACGACAAAACACACTGAACAGGAGAGTTTATGCTGCTAGGAAGCGTGGTTTTTGTTACAGCTTGTTTGTGTTTCTAAAAGCCTCATTTGCAAAAATGACAATGTGCACACTCTGCCAGTCAAACTGGCTGCAGTTGTCTGGTAAATTGGGCAGACTTCATCAAAACATGAATGAATTAAGGTGATTTTATTGTTTTGTTTGTGTGTGTGTGTGTGTGTGTGTGTGTGTGTGTGTGTGTGTGTGTGTGTGTGTGTGTGTGTGTGTGTGTGTGTGTGTCTGTGTGTCTGTGTGTCTGTGTGTCTGTGGTACGGTTGGTTCTGCCCGCTCCATTATCCAGCTGGAAAATGTTTGCAGCCAACGTCTCCCTCGTGTTCTCTTTTACTTTCTCATGTGTGAAAAATTCCACATTTAGTCACTGAACTCCACCCAAAGCTTCACATTTTCAAACTGACGGTAAACTCATGAAAGTTAATGATGTTAGCTGTTCAATGAGACAGAGACACAGCCTCTGAATGAATGGTTATCCTCTGTAGTCCTGAAGTTTGCTCACTACGTTCCTCCACCCTTCTTTCATTGTTCCTTTTCTCTATTGTCTCCCTAAGCCGGGCACTCAGGTACACTGCTGTTGGAGCTGATTAGAGGACATAATGACCAGGACTTGATGAAGCCTTTTGTTTGACACACATTGGTATGCAAAGCCATTTCTACTCTTAATTACAGCTATTGGCTTCTTTTAACAGCCCTGTGGTCAGGTAGCTCTAAAGGTGTGTTAGGAGGTCGAAGAAAGGAGGGGGTGGAGAAAATAGAGCTTAACAATGCTTTTATTTATTGCCAAGCAAATATTGACCTGTTTAAAGATTCATATTACACTGTGAGATACCCCGATAGTGTGAAGTCATGAAATTAATTAAGTCTGACCTTGGTTAAGAGAGCTAGTATTGACTTTTGATACTCAGCTCTGATAGCAGGTTCACAGCAGGGCTTCATTATTGACATTTTGGAATGATGAGGTTCTCTAAAGGAACCGCTTATAACTTTCAGTAGATCTTCAAAAGAATTAATTTTGGAAGAATTTCTGAAGAGCTCCTCTTAGACATTGCTGCTGAAACAACCCAAAGCAATCATTTAAACCTGATCAGATCTACTTTAAGATGTCTAAAATGTTGAAGTGGTACTGTTCGGCCCTCTTGAAATCAGCAGTCCACTGCCCAGTCCTCCTTTGATAAATCTTACCCAAAGGAACCTTTGGGGGATTTTTGAAACCTCATTTAAGTTTGATAAATAGATATACTCTGTAAAAGGCTGCTTTTGCTAACCATTCACTTTAGTTCAATGAGTAATTTTCATCCTTCAAAGTGTTGTAAAAACCAAGCTGCAACAGCCGACGTTGAAAAATGAAGCCAATGGGGAAGTAGAAAAAACTGTTGTTCCTCCAGTGTCCTCCTGAGACTAGCTCTAAATGCCAAGGAAACCCCATTAGAGCCCAAAATAAAATGCCCATTTACTGAACTGAACATGTTTAAAGCCTGGTGAAAGATTACAGTTCGGTCTTAGTGCCTGATTTCTTCATTCTTAAAAACTGTACAGTGCTGAGTTATGGTTATCATTCCTCTGTTTTGATGAGTTATGTACAATAAACTATAGTAAGGGGCATGGCTGATTTTGACTGACAGGTGGGTGAGTTGAAGCTGTTTGCCAGGCAGCAAAGCTGTTGCTGACACTCCACCTTCTTTCCAGTTTCTAGGGTTAGACAGTCGACATTTCCAATATGGTGACCACCATCTTTGGGCCTCATAACATCTCTTCAGAAACTAAAGGGTGACAACACTGAGACTGCGTCCATGTTTCCAGCTGCTACAACTACTACAATCCTTTTCATCACTATCATCTCCCTCAATCCCTCATCTGCACCAACCCTATCTCGGTCTCAGAAGATGTGTGTCTAACATGAGTCTGGTTCTGCTTGAGGTTTCTGCCTGTTAAAGGGAAGTTTGTCCTTGCTGCTGTAATTAGCTTAATACTGCAAAGTGCTCTGCTCATGGTGGATTAAGATGAGATCAGACTGAGTCCTGTCTGTAAGAGGGGACTGGATCTTATCCTGTCTTGATGTAGGGTCTTTGTTAATAACATAACATAGAGTATGTCTAGACCTTCTCTGTTTGTAAAGAGTCTTGGGATAACAACTGTTGTGATTTGGCGCTATATAAATAAAGATTGATTGATTGATTGACTTGATTTTATACAGTCTATAGTAAAATAACGACTATATTATTATTATTATTATTATTATTATTATTATTATTATCATTATTATTATCATTATTATTATTATTATTATTATTATTATCATTATCATTATATGCAGAAGCAATCTCCTTATTATCTTTACCTTACGATTGATCCTCATACGTTTGAGAGTTTGTTTTGAAATTTTCAAACACTTAAAACCGCTCCACTGATTGGCTCTCTCTTAGTTATCTGATTACTTACATCAACTTAATTACTAACATCACAGTGTAACTTCGGATGTCTTCTGTGATGTTTCTTTTAGATGTCATTTAATTGTCCTTTGAATGTCCTTCATCTGCCTAAATCTGTGAAGCACATTGGTTAGCTTAGACTATGTTTAATGTGCCATAAAAATATATATTTCATTTGACCTGACTGATCAAATGAAATGTGATTCAACATTCCTCAGATCCCTCTTCAGTATCTTTAAAAAAAGATCTAAAGTAAGTGGTTAACTTTCTGCGGCACAGCAATAACAACAGACTGCTGGGCATCACAGCAGTATGGATGAGAGTAATACTAGCATCCCCTGTAATCTACAGTATAAAAGAGCACAGGATCCAGCCATATCTGACAAGTATTAGTCCTCTGATCTGAATCACTTTGTAAATGTCTTTAGAGAAGAACGAAAGGACACAAACATACAACCACTAAGAGTTTAGTTATGAATGGAATGTTAAGGATTGTAGGCTGGTGGTGTTTCCCAATCTGACCAGAGGGTGGAGCTGTTGTCAAGATGATGTCGACTGAGATGCACACAAACAGAGCAGTGACTCACAGGGAAGGACATGCTGAGTGCAGAAGAGGAGGAGACGGATTCCTGTTATAAATTAATTGTCATCATCCAGACTGGGAAATAGTCACTTTGTTGAAGAAAGACGTCAACCCTGAGACCAGTAAGAAGATGGAGGAGATTGTAATGCTGTCCCTAAGTTCACAGGTGAAGAGGTTACATGTTGATTGAGATGTTTGGCAGAGGTTTTTCTATCTGCCTGGAGCTTTCAGAGGCTGCTGGACACAGAAAAACGGAGACGGGGTCCTATTGTACGAGCACCAAAGAGAGAGAAAGAGCAAGAGGGCTTGTCAGGTATGGTGTGGCTGTGCGGAGCAGTGCATTGTGGGAGTATGTGTTGAGTTGCAGCGGTGTTGCCATGGTGACAAGCTCCTACAATCATTCTTGGAAGCAGAAGTAGCAGAATGCAAATCAGCTTACCCTACCTCTGCTCTAATCTCCACTGCCAGGGCAACAAGGCAACATTTGACCCGCGGCCGCTGCTCGATAGCAACTCCCACCCGATTATGGCAGCGAGGCGCGGGCATGCAAAAAAAGGAAAATGCCAGGACAATGCCGTTTCCAGAAGCGGAGAGAGTGGCTCAGGGAATTTAAAGCGCAGCAAAAAAGGAGGGCAGGATTTAGCTCAGCTACAGCGGTGAGAGAGGATCCCCAACAAGGGTGGGACAGGCGAATGAGGCGTAAGGGGGTGAGGGAGAAGAGTTTTGGAGAAGATTTTTGAAGTATTTCTTTTATAAAATAGGAATTCCTACTCACCAGACAGCTGCTGGACCCCAGGCTGGTCATGTGTGCTTAACAACTGGCTCTGAATTGTCTCCACTACTCGCTTAAAGCGCCGGCTGGGTCCTAAACAAAGGCATACACAGAGGAAGTATTTTTATGACCAGATGCATCTTAAGAGTAATAGCAGTAGAAGCACAAGACAGACAGCAGCATGTAGAAAAATATAAAGAAGAAGTTAAGTGTGATAAGAAACACACACAGGGACACACAAGCCCATTGTGTGAGCTGGAAAAGCTGCAAAAAGCCAGAGATTTTAAAAAGAAGCCAGACAAGTGCTACCCTAAGCTCCCACCAGCTGTCTGTTGTTTACAGTACGAGGTCAGTGACATGGAAGAACCAGCAGGCTTCAAACTGCCACAATTACACCCCCATTCAGCTCAAATGTACCCCCCACGCAAGTCTGTATACGTGTGGCTATGTGATTGTTAAAATGAGTGTGAGATGGAAAAGAAGAAAAAGAGGGATGCATGTGTTTCTGCAAGGCTAAGAATGCTTGCATGATTGCATAGTATATAATCTTGCATAACCAGACCTCATCTTGTTACGCTCAGGCAGGTTTTTGGAGAAAATCTTATCAAGCAGTAAGGATTGTCAGAACTCTGAAAATCCTTAGGCAGCCATTCTTTTTGGCAGTGAGTTTGAAGACACCCACCTCTGGAAGCAGCACTTCTGCCATATTGGATACAAACAGTTTAGTTTAATTTAATCAGTTTGTTGTGGATTGCCACTTGACGAGGAGAAGATGTCTTTCTAGACTACTCAAAGTGACTAGTGAGCTTGAATTTCCACAGGTATTTGCAAACCTGATGAGATGGCACACCGGCTATTCAGAAACCCTGAATGTAACTTTACCCTCTGATCTTCTCTCTCATAGCTTTAAAGGTCTGGACTTCACTCTTTCTTTTCAGCTCATCCACAAGCGGAGGATTCAAATCTAATCTAATTCAAAGCACCCTCTTTTGTTGGAGTAAACATGTGCCTTACGATTTAGGGAACTCATTTCCAGTCTTGCTGAGAGCACTCAACCTTCCTGTGCAACAGGCACACTTCTTTTGTGTACTTATATTAACCACATTTACTGCACTGAGGAAATTTCTCATTTTGCATGTTTGTGTCAGTTTTTCCACAAGATGCTCCAACTTTCCAAATAGCTGGATGTTAAATACAAATGTGGATGTGTGAGAGTTTGATGTGGTTATTATTCCCCTGGTAGGCTCCAAAGGTCCACCTGCAGATGTCTCAGGGTCCTAGCACTCCAGGTCTCAGACCCAGTGGGAAAAAAGTGCGTGAGGTGTGTCACATCCTTGAGGGTCTTCTTGAAAATGGTCTTTTTTTTTTTACCCTAGATCAAAAGCATTCAATACGCTGTAATATTTTCTACAGAGATACAACCTGCTGGGTAATGATACATAATATGCATGTGATGTTAGTCTGTTGTCAGCTAACAATTGTCTTGACCCCATGATGGCCTGTGTCCACTAACAGCAATTTTTGAATTGGCAGCACCCACAACCTCAATTTTAGAGAACTTCTCACCAACACTTAACTTGTTGTTAGGTCAAAGAAGTTGTCTCATACCACATTCACTGCACACAGGAAATGTAAAAACAATTGATAGACATTTTGTGACACCATTAGCAACAGCTCTAATTCTGGTGAGTTTAGTTTATTTTCTGTGTAGATCTCTTCCATTGTTATTGACAAAGTAAATATCAGAACTCAACCTTTCTTAACCTTGTTTGGTGGGTGAGAGAGAAGTGACACTGACAAGGGCAGTAGTGTTCTAAAAGTTGAACTATTTTCAAGCGAGGCAGCTGTGATGACAGCTACAATTGAAGCTGGAGGCATTTTTGCACTCCAGATGCTGAGGACTAAAATGCTCAACTGCATGTTTGTTTGCTTTTATCATTTTTTAATTTGAGAAAATAGGCTTGCCAGTATTAAAAAAGCACTGTTAATGGACACAGGCCCTAACACCATGCATATCATGTAGTTATCATCAGGAATAGAGCTGAAAAATAAAATAATTTAACTTAATTTCCTGTATTTCATACTCCTCATTGATTAAGACAGCTGCTCTGTTACTGCATCAACATTAAACACCAAAATAAAATTATCTTTTAACAACAAGTTAGTTGACCAACACAGGTTGGATCCTATCATAGCTCTCTATTAACATTTCAGTAAATTTGAAACTTTCTTGGATTGGTGTTTAAATCATTACAAAATAAACTAGCTCTTACTCTGTTACACTTTTGAAAAAGGAGCAAATTAAGCTAAATGTTTGGAGACCTTTCTCCATCAATACTTTCATGCAGAAGTAGAACTGACACATTGATGTCTGAGGACCCTTCTCCCCTCCCTACTAGTTTGAGACATGATGAGTTTTGATAGACTGGTGACTTGTCCAGTGGGCACCAAACATTTTTGCATATGCATGTAGTGTAAGCAGATAAAAAAAAAAAGTGGATGGGAAGGGAGTTATTTTTCCTGACCTGAGAGCAGGGTGAACGTGACAGAGTAGATGCCGTTCTCCTTGGTGGCTGCTGTGCTCTCTGTGTAGGTGATGTCCACCTGGAATTTAACCGGCTTCTGGAAGACTGTGGGCCCTGCTGTGGACTTGTACTCTGCTCGGAAACTGGTCTGAGAGATCACACTGTGGCTCAGGCTGGGGATCTGGTGGCAGAGAAATGAAGTAGAGGATTCAGTTAAGGAAAAATGGACAAAGAGGTGGAGATATGAATGAAACGAGGCAATACAAAGAGGCGGCTAATGGGATTATACTTAGGGAGCATTGGTGTTTACATTTTTCTCACCTTAAATATGATGAGGTGAATAGACCTCATTAAAATACACTCCACATACTAGCGGGCCACAGTTGAAGCTCTGAGGAGATTAATGCCTCGGGAGTAGCCGTGCATGCCAGGGAGACTTAAGCTAATGTAATCTTGAGTCATCCACCAACACTGCACTCTCCCTTCCAAAATGAATTTGTATGCCTGATGAACAGGTGAGCTCCCAAATAGTCATGTTTCACCCATAGTGCTGGAGAGGGTTTGACATTCCATTAATGTGAGTGTGCTGAGAGGTATAATTCCACTGATTCAGGTGCCAATCTTCTGTCTGAGATAGCAGCTAGCATAACCCAGAGGAGAAAATAGCTACCTCCACGGAAGGGGGAAACAGATTTAACATCGAACTGCACTGGCTGAGTTTGCATTTACTAAGACTTTCTTAAATCTAACTGGGGTGAGGAGAGGTTCTTCTCAATTATGTACTCTGAATATCAACTACCACAGCTCAATGTTTGCTCTTACAGGTTCTCTGAAAAAGCCTCATGTTGCCCTAGTCTTGCATGTATTTGTACAACCACACTATTATAAATACAGCACACACACAGATACAGCCTATGCCATTTCTCAGTTTCCTTCAGTATACATCTTAATACACACACAAACATGCAGACATGCCCAATACACAGTACTAGTGGCAAAGCATCTATATGCTAATGATCAATGCTCTCTGTTGATTTTCCATTGACCTCAAGAGAGTCTGCAGTCAGAGGGAAAACAGAAGCGCTGAACACAAGCAGTTTGCTGAATTGCTACACAAATCAGAAGCATGTTAGCAAACACTCAGCAAGAAGCATCTTCATGGCAAAGCCAATCACTGCTGCTGTTAGAAAAGCAATGTCTTGCATCAGAAAGCAAACACTACAAGTAATATTACAGTGTGAATATATGCAGATGTAGAGGAAACAGCTGGAGCACAGGGGGGCAGAGGGCAGAAGGGATAAGTAGAAATTATGCAAGAAAGGTGGTCATTACTGAGAGGAAAGCTTGAACGATGTCCGCCTTGATGGAGCTGAGAGGCTTGTCTCTGATGACGATGAAGATCTGCTCCTCTTTTTCCAGGTTGATGAAGTTACCAAACCAGGATTTTTTGGCAAGTCTGTGGGGAAATAAAAGAAGGAATAAAAAGAATGTCTGCTAAAAGTTTGTTTTGTTTGCTGCATCATTTTGTCTTCCTTCTTCTCCTTTGCTTCTCAATTTCACAAACCCATCCTTCCGTCCATCCTTTCCTTTAACCATCTCTCTACTCATCCTGAAAAAATGGAAAGCAGGTGAGTTTCCCCCCACTCTCTCTCTCTCTCTCTCTCTCTCTCTCCCTCTCTGAAAGCTCTAGGGAAATGGATTGGAGCAAACGGATACCTCGAGGGGAATGAGCTAAAACTGTGCAGGGGAGGAAAGTTTTCTGACATTTCACCTCATGTGCAACTGGATAAGTGCAAATGCATGAAACTGTGTGTGTGTGTGTGTGTGTGTGTGTGTGTGTTTGTGTGTGTGTGTGTGTGTGTGTGTGTGTGTGTGTGTGTGTGTGTGTGTGTGTGTGTGTGTGTGTGTGTGTGTGTGTGTGTGTGTGTGTGAGTGTGTGAGAGAGAGAGAGAGAGAGAGAGAGAGAGAGAGAGAGAGAGAGAGAGAGAGAGAGAGAGAGAGAGAGAGAGAGAGAGAGATGTCTGGATGAGGCAGAGACATGGACAGAGAGAGACTGAGATAATTGAGCCTCTCTGTGAACAGAACTGTAGGTCCAGGAGGGGCAGAGGTGGAAGAATTTACCACTGGCTTCAGCTCAGGTGTACCTGTACCCACTAATAAGCCATATGGACTCCTGTTTCCAAGCATTTAAATAATTCATGAGGTTCTTTAAAATGTTCATGGACTTGGAAGACTAAAACTTCTGTAAAAATATAAACATCTCCCCCTTAAAAATAAACAAATACTAATATGCAGACTTAAACAATGTTACAACATCTGCAGTGACATTTAGTTGCCCATTGTTTAGCAGTAAGAAGCCTGTTACAGCTGGTGTGTGTGAGTGTGTGTGCTGAGAGAAGGTCTTTTCCAGCCAGCTCTTCAACTCCTTCCAGCCAGACTGTTCTTCCCAGCCAGATGGAGATGGCAGAGCCAGACAGCCAGCCAACCAAACAGGCATATCTAGGCCAACCTTCAGTTATCAGGCCCCTGGGAACTCTGCGACATCACAGGGGCTACCTTCCCTCCCTCATAACAAACCCACTACCGCCTGTTACGGTGCTTCCTCTCCAACCTAGACCAGACCCCAGGTCATTACAGGCACAAAATCAACATTCATGGATGTAGCACTTTCCAAACCATCGAGTTATAAAGAGAGAGCAAGTTTGAGCCAGTGACTGAGGGGCTGACAAGTTATGCAAAGTTATGACAGGAGTGTTGGCTTCAAAAAGTTCAGCATGTACTCACTCTGGGGAAGACTCTGGTGTGAGGCTGGACATCTCCTCTTGTGTGGGAACTGTGAAAGCAGGGTCATGGGTCAGACTCATAGGAAAAAAAAATCACTGACAATGAGAATAGAGGTAATATTTGTACCTTGGAGTTTTCTGCGGTGGAAGCGAGGTGAGCCCAGGAAGCTGTTCTTTATGGAGTTGAGGCGCGTCCTCCAAGGTAAGCCTCCAATGGACGGGCTGGGGGGCGGCGTTGGGGTGGGAGTCCCAGATGGACTGTCCTTGGGGGTGTGCACAGGGGTGCCCTTTGGAGTAGGGAGGGGACTACCTCGAGGGGAGGGGTGAGGGGTGACCTGTATGAGGGGGATAGATTTGGGTGGGTGGTCAGTAAGAGAAGAAGGCACCGGCGCCACTGGGTGAAAGTGATGCAGCCGGATGGGTGACAGCGGCACCACAGGGCTGAAGGGCACAGAGAGCTGGGGGTTGGCAGCAAATTGGGAGCGCCGTACTTGGGGGCTGTTTGGGATTGGAGAGCTTGGGGAGGAGGTAGGGGCAAAGGGGGAGGAGGGGGAGAGAGGAGAAGTAGGGGTAGGGGGCATGGAGGTGGAGGGTGGCTGCGATGGAGGCTGGCAGGGAGCAAAGGTCTCTGATTTGGCTGCAGATGCTTCATCTGGGGATGTTTCAGGAAGCGGGTTGGATCGTGTGGCTTGTAGAGGCTTCGGGGCAAGTTTGGGTTTGGCAGGAAGCGTCTGCGTTTTGTTGAGTGCTGCCGGCAGGGGCTCGCTGTTCGGAGCGAGTGAGTTAGGGGTGGAGATACGGGGGCCTGTGCGGTTTGGAAGGGGCTCAGGGGATGGGCAGGGGCTCGTGTTAGGGGACTGTGTCAAGTCTGGGGATTGAGGTGGCACACAGAACTTTCTGACAGGCTGGAGGTAGAGGACAAAGTGTGGGGACACATAGAAAAACACAGCCAAGAGCCAGAGCAGGTGGAGGAGGAGAGGAAAACAAAGGAAAACACATGGGGACCCATGCAGGCATACAAACACGCAGAAAAAGCAGGAGAAAGTGTGGCAGATCAAACAACCACACAGCCAGAAGTAGAGGTAGACAAAGAACACAGAGGCAGGTGAGGTGTTTACATACGCAGGAGAGATTGAGGCATTGCAAAAAATAAAAAATAAAGACAGAAAAGAGAAGAAACATGCAGTTAGATCATACTGTGAGTCATGCAAAAGAAAAAAAATGAAGTGCAAACAACAAGACAGTAAGGATTACACATAATTCAAAAAAGGTCAAACAAAGGACATAAAAAGTTGACTTCTCTTGAATAAAAGCATGCCGTTCTTTGCAAATGGAGAAAATAGTCAAACCAAGACATGTGTGAGAGACATTTGGCCAGCTGTGATGACAATCTGAGCTGTTTCAAAATCAAAGGGAACACCATCAAGGTCTCTCTGCTGTAGAGCTTCCAGTCTCCAGATAGGTGTATCGATCTGTTTCATTTGGTAATGGTGAAATTGTGGCCTCCAATGATGCATCATTTCCCCTCACATGCCTCCTCTTTACCAGACACAAATCTGAGAAAATAACCCCACATGGACCCCCTTGCTGAGAGCACAATCCCAGCTTTGAGTAGGTCTGGGAAATCAATTTCCCTTTCAGATCAGCCTGAAAGAACCTGTGTGGCTGCGAGGAGCTCGTCTTAGGATCCCAGGCTAATCTCGAGCCTTCTCAGGTTAGTCAGCTGGAAAAAGTTTGACTACAAGCTCCCCAGCTCTGAGCAAGAAAAGTGGGATTTTCTGAAGCGTTCGCTGAGCTGGATTTCCTCAGAGCTCAGGCCGCAGAAGAAACAGAGAGAGGGGGGATGATAAGCCGAAAGGATGAAGAAAAAGAGGCTTTGGTGGAGGAGAAAGTTTTCTATGCTGTCACATCCTCCTGTGTAACTTAATCAGTATGTTTTACTTAAAGATCCAACTGGATAATGTAAATAAAGTCTGATCTAATACAGGAAATGAAGAGTTTATTATTATGAATCCCTGCCTCCTTGCAACTTAAATAATGGATTAAAATTTAATGAGTGGAAAAATGTACCATATCTCAGAGAATCACTGAATAATATTGCATATGCTGAGAGATACAGAGATATTACTTTCTTTGAGCACTTTGTTGGAGGTCAGAAGTCCCTGCAATGTCTCAGGAGTGACTCTTTATTTTCCCGAGCGATCATAAACAGCACTGAGTTAGGATCAGCCATGGCTGGATGATCGTTCTCCCTGAAGGCAATAAACTAGATACCTGAGAACTGGGTCAAACCTGTATGTTGTATGCACTGGTCTTGACTTACCCGTGGGCTGCTGAGGGGGCTGGTGGAGAGGCCGGAGGATGCTCCGCTAATAGACCTCGACCTGTGGCACAACGCAAAAACACAAACACACATGGGCAGAGTTAATTTGTGGGATCAACATGGGAAGCTGTTACATGTTCCAGTGAACACAGGTGGAGTTGAGGGCATGAAGGTTACATGGTGCACTGCACTCGGATAGAAAGCACCACAGCATATGTTACTGCCATACTAAGCACAGCAGTTGCTACCAGGACCTTTGCAAGCAAAAAAACTATTAATACATTGAGGGATTACAACACTGTTAAAGTATTGACTTTACAACAGAGTGTACTAGCATGGCGTACCCAGCAATTAGACCCAAACCAGTAAACATTGTTTTCAAATATCTTGATTTGATTTGAACATCCCTCTGAATCTACTGTCCACAGATTAGCTTTCAAATTAGCTTCCCACCCGGTCTCTATCTTGCTAAGAACGAAACGTGTTGACTTTCAGGCCTTTGCACCGGATCAGTCAGAAATCTGTTGAAGGGGGAAATGAAGTGGGACATTTGGTTGAGTGCCATTTGTCATGTTTTTCCTTTTCCCCTGCAGATGCCGTCAATAACCCCTATGAGCAGCGCCCCGCTCAGAAATGAACAATCACAGGACAATCTGTCTCCATCAAGTGCGCAAACACACGTACACACACAAGCACACAAAAACTGGGCTTGTCAACAGTCGGAAACACCAGCTGCTCACTGTCACAACACTGCTCCTTTTTGTCATTCAATCTAACAACACCCCTCTTTCTTCTCTCCCTCTTTCCCTCTCCGTCTCTGCAATTTTAATGCATTTGAGAGCATGTTATCGAGCCTTCAGATCTTTTGTCTCTCTTTGAAACGATGACGAGATAAACACTACAACTGCTGTTTTTTCGAACCTGCTTGGTTGTAGAGTAAGACCTCACAGACAAATGCTATGAGGAAAAAGAGGGAGTTAAAGAGTCATAGAGGAATGAAGGATGCGAGGGAGGGATGTGGTATAATGGAGATTGATGTTCATTCCTGTTGTTAGAACACTCCCAAAGGACCACACAGGCATCCATACATGAGCAAAAAAATGTGCCCACTGTTACAGCTAATAGCCATAAAATGACACTGGTGTTGTCAGGACAAAAAAACTGGATTAACTTCTATTTGTATCAATCTTAGACTTAGAGGCAGTTATTCTGGTTCCTCTGAGAGAAGCATAAACAGAACACAGGGGAGGTAACACTAGCAGCCACCACGTGAGAGAAAGAAAAATATAGAAACACCCACACTCAAGCTATTTCTGTAATCCTCTCACTGCCCCCTCTGTGAGTGTATTCATCGCACACACTCATGCACATATGAGTAGGCGATGTTGAGACCACGCTGGCTAGGAGTTCTTGTTTTAGTGAGCAGCTGACCAGACTGATGCTATCACATTTACATTAAAGCTCAGCAGTCCACAGAGACAAGCCCACAGTCAATTGCACTTCATCCAAACATGGTCCAAACACAGCATCCTCAGGCCATTATGAGCATATTGTTAGACGCATTCTGCATCTGCTAGTGTTGGCCAAGCAGGTCTATAAAGCTACTGTTACAGATGGTTGTGTTGTACAGTAATAGGCTGTCAGAGTCCAGCCCTGCTTTACAGAGACGATAAATTATTGTTGACAAATGTCGTACTCACAGTGAGCAGCTAAAACAACTAATGCAGTCATTCATCATCTATCTCACAGAAACACATGTTATTAAATCAGTATGACAGGAGATGTTGAAGTCTGTTAATGGGTCAGTTCATCCTAATTAAAAAAAAAAAAGTTCTCTAGCATTGTCAAGTCAGAAAGTTTTGGTTTCATCTGTCAATGTTTTTCAAGATCACAGAGTTTTTGTCTGATACACATGAAAAAGTCAGGAGGGGAAAAATGCTTGTGTGGGTAAAATTTAATTTGTGGTGCTATTGGCATTAAAGCTAACATAAAAGAAATGAATGCTATCCATAACGCATATTTTTATTAGTTTCACAGGGACTACAAGATCATTTGAATGCAGTTTTCAAAAAATGGTGACATTAATTTAGAAAGTGCTTTTTTATAGACATACTTCTCTTATTTTTCAACACTGCAAACACCAGTGGTGAAATGAAATGCCGATACTCTATTAAAGCACAATTATGAGGCATTTATTCTCAAAAGCTCCAGTGAGGAATTCTCAGTTTGTGTTGATTTTGGCAACCCCTGTGGACAAAGCAGGACATTTTTTCTCTGTGCTGATTTTGTCCTGAACTTGTATAGGTAGTGTTTCAACCTCTTTTTGTTTAACAGTCAAAGAAATCACTTATAGAGCCAGGGAAACAGTAAAAAAAAGAAAAGAAGGCTTCATCATCAGTGTGCTGTTAAACATTGGTCCATGACCTACCCTGCAGCAGCAGCAATCTACAGCATTAAAAATAATTATATTGAAGTAGTTCATCTTTATATCATTGATTTTGTTTGCTTTTGTAGGTTATAACAGTTTCAATGTATTTCTTCACAAGCTAAAATCTCACTAACAGAAGCATTGAGTATTTCCCTGTCCAAGTATTTCTACTTCCTAATCCCTTATTTACTTGACAGTTTGTAGGAATCTTTCAGATTAGGAATTCAGGATACTGGGCACTGGTTTAGCAGAGTGCCTTAGAAGTATGTGCCTCATATACAGAAGCTATAGTCATCCTTGTTCAAGAGGTTGCTGGTTCGACACCTGGCTTTGAGCCTTTGCTGCATCCCACAATCTACATCCCACATTTGGCAGTCTTAAGCAGCTGCAACAAGATTCCCTCCACCAGTAACAGCATTTAAAGTATCAATGATAAATTATCTGCATATTGAGTATGTTCATAAATTGTGCATTTTTCTGTTGAAACAATATTTTCCTGTTCTGTGTCAGTTTTTTTAAATGGTTGTATCATTTCAATTTGGGCAAAGTTGTCCTTTACCCACACTTGTGTGCAATGGAGCATGTGTGTGGTCACCCATTCTGGTCTGTCTATTATCCATTATTCCTCGAGCTAACATTTCCTACAAGCCTGTTCTGGAACAGGACCCGCGTACTCAGTGTGTGACCACCAGAGGAGGCTGAGACCCATCCAAAGCACCCGTGGGGGTCTAATGTTTGGCTGTGGGGGATGGAACAAGTACAAGAGGTTCTGTGATGAGGGCATGGACTGAAATAAAAAGAAAGTGAAGCAAAATGAAATGGATGGTGCCAGGAGTCAAACTGTGAGTGAATAACACAGCCACAGCCAAAACACAATGCTGCTGCTCTGCTGGTATGATTTAAGGAAAATGGAGAAAGTTCCCTATTTTCATCTCCATGCCCCCCCTCTATATTGACTCTGTCCTCCTCCAATGAGTAGATATTCATATAAATCAACACACTTTTTACTTTCATTTCCTCTCCTGCACCCTGAGAACTCCCCGAGGACTCAGTGCATTAATATTCACAGCTCAGCTCTGCAAATTCCTAAATGTAGTTAGACCCCTGCAGTTTGTGCTGTGGAGATCAGTGTTAAAGGTGCTTTATTTGTGCTCATTTCAGCCTCTTAAATAAATTAGAGTCAATAATTAGCATGAGAGCCTGACTTATTAAGACTGCTCCTGCTAACCCAACACATTCAAACTGCATGAAGCAAGTAGAGCAGATCAGTGAAGAAAAAAAAGTCAATTGATATTCTCTTCTTCACACTGCAGCACTTTTCCATATTTCATTTACATATCATTAACCTCCCTTCATTTCTCCTGGCATGTTGTTAGGATTTAAAATTGAATCAGTGGGATTTCTTGTGCTTTGAGTTCAGCGTTAAATGTCTTTTAAGATACTTTTGGTTGTATAAAGAAAGAAACGAGCATGCACATGAGAAAGTCTCCATGTGGATGTCTGTGTAACATGCCTAATGCAGCATTTATCCCAAATCTATTTAATCAGACTTCACAGGCACAGTCAAATCACACATCGCATGTGGAAAAATGTAGCCCGGGCGGTTGATCAGATTGTGACTGCCTACATGAGATAAGTGTGAAGCAAAACGCTGGATCAGTATTAAGGATTCAGGCATTTTTGTTGTGTAATTTTAGATAAAACCCTTTCGCCTCTATTACGTTGGTAGGAATGTATCCTGTCAAAACACATGTTTCAAAGTCAGTCCTCCTCCTGACACCCTCTGATCTGAAGTTCTACGAATCCTCGGTGCTGTCGACAAAAGTTTGCTGTCGGGGAAAGATAAGGTTAGCTTCAGAGAAAGTCAGTCACATCTTTGGACGTTGTTTTGCTACGTATGTGCCTTCCGAGCATCAATGTCTAGATACAAACACAAACAAGCACGCACTGATCAAACTAAGCACATACATGGATGCGATAAAAAGCTAGAAAAGTTAAAAAAATCCAGATTCACAGAGACTTTGTTACACACATAATTTTCCCTCAAAGGCTGCAGAGCTGTGATTTTGCATAAGGAGGGAGAGAGATGTATAAAGAGAGGGAGATCTGATTTGATTTGGAGACAGGGGGGGTTGCGATATATTGGACTCCCCCCCACCTCCAACCCACCACAGCTGATAGGAAGCTAGACAGAGAAAAACTAGCAGCGTTTTTACATTAGCATAGCAATCCCATACAAACAGAGGGGGGTGTTTGGGACTGAAGGTCAGCTGCACACGAGGGACTATGGCAGAGAGAAACAGATGTAAAAAGAAAGAAGAGATATGAAATGGTAGAGAGAGAGAGATTTTGAAGGAGAGATAAAGAATAAACACACTGATTTAAAGTAGCATGGAAGGAAGATGCAGCAGAGCGTTTTAATGTATGCAGCCAGGATCCAGACACAAACCTATTTCATATGTTGATGTATCTTTTATTGAGATTTATAAGGATATACACGAAGGTCCTGTATTAAATAAAGGTTCAAAGCACTTATTTCATTGCCCTTTATGAAGAAGGCCATTCAGCTGTGTATGATTTATGAACTGGTGTTGACTCTGTTGTTTGTGAAAGTATTATCAATGCTCGATAAAGTCACTGCAAACTGGCCTATTTTGGGATTCTGCGCCTGACTGAAAGAGATGAGTCAGAGAGAAGGGCAGAAGAAGACGGCTTCTAAACTAACGCAACCTTTAAATAAAGAAGGGATGAGACGTGGATCGCCTGAGGGGATGAAGGAGGCGATGAAACAGAGGGAGATGAATCTGAAAACTGAAATAAATTCGGAGGCACCAGAGGATGGGAAGAATTAAGCAGAAGTGTTTGGAGGTGGGAGCTCTCAAAATGGATTTAAACTTCTGAAGTGGCATCCCCTGGTGAAATAAAGAGGGAAATAAAATCTTGATATTTTGTTGTTGGCATAGTTCAACGGTGAGGAGTTTTAAATGCATCTGGCATTTGGGTGAACACTCAACTTTATAGCTATAGATTTTTTGATCTATATAATATATGTGCCTGCTGCTTCTGCATTTGTGTTCTACATCTGTGAAAGCTTTTCCCCCGCACTCTGCCAATCTGCCTATCATTAGGCAGATCAGGTCGTCACCCCCCTCAGATTCAATCTTCCCCGCTGTCACAAACGTCATTGCCTGTGAGCAGGAGTGCACAGTGTGATGATATATTGGTTGTTGAAATAAGATGAGGAAATAGATTTAAAATCAGTGTGCCTTGTGGGGGTGTGAATCTGGCTTGACTTGAGAATTTGGAAAGAATTGAGAGGGAGAAATGTTCTGCATTCGGGGAGAAAGTGGGACACAGTTTGGGAGAACTGATTATCAATGCATCAGATTATGAAGAGCAGAGATAAATGAGCTGAAACTGGATAAGGAGGATTGTAGATTTTAAGGCTCTGAATATCAAATGTGCCTTCTTCCTTAGTTTCAAAGTTAAATTAAGTAAGAGACTACAGCTTAAGAACCCACAATCTGAAAAACTGGACTCTGGTGGGCAAAGCTTCTATCATGTAATTGACTATTAAAATAGATTTGAGAAGCCACCAAATTCTGTTTTACTATTTGAATAAAATATGCAAAGGGCACCGCTGCATCTTTCTCCTTCCATGGACATCTCCTAGAGTAGAGGTGAGACAGATCAAGAGGATGTGAAAGGGTGAGGAGAGTGTGGCAAATGAATACCTTTCTTCTTTGCTGCGCTTTGTACCGGCGTCTGGAATATCCAAGCTTTTACTGTATACTGATTTACTACAGTGAGACAGAAGACAAAGCGAGCGGAGCATCAGTCTCTGTTTTTGTAGCAATCCAGCTATCTGACATTTGAGCTTGACTCGCCGTCAGGCTCGTACACCACAGAGCTGCAAGATCCTCCACAAACAGAGCTATGTCTAGTTTAACTATTTTATAATCTCTGCTCCTTTCTTACCTTTGTCCGTGCTGTGTCATGTCAATCGCCCTCCTAGCTGGTACTGGTGAGCCACCGTCTGTCACACTGAGAACTTCCATGGACTTCCTCTCTGGTCTCCTCTTGCCATGACGGTTCAACATTGGTGAGTCCACCCTCTTCCTTGGTGGATCTGTGAAAGATAAATCAATTTCAGAATCAACAAACTGCACCTGACCTGACATCTTAGTGTATAAATTCCTGTATTTCTACACATTGACTTGTATTGTGCTTTGTGTGCACATGTGTGAGAGTTTGAGCAACGTTAAGCGCCCGCTGATCGCATTGACATTGTATCTAATAGTGAATAAGTAATGGTTTCCTCCCAGACCTTGAACTAATGGCCACTGTATTGACTGTATCACATTCACTGAAGAGGGAGTCTATTCATCAAAATGTCGGTATCTCACAGCTCACACACACGCACAAACACACACACATTTATGTACGTAATACTTCCACTATTGCACTGCTCTTGTCAGAAAATAACTCTGGTAAATGTCTAAGGAGAGCATCTCTGTTCCTACTCAGATTTCTGTGGGTGGAAAACTGCACTGGATTGTGGTGAAGGATGGTAGACTTTTCTGATGAGTTAATATCTTATCTGCAGCAGTCAACGCTGACAGTTTTTATAAAAAAAGAAAAGTCTGTGGCCTGTTGACACCTTTCATTCTTGCCACTTCATTCAATAAAAAGAACATACTAGAGTGCCAGTCTGTCTCCAAATTAACTTGTCAATTTTCTGCTACTGGAAGAATCACTGCAGAATGGTTTAATGTAAGGCACCAGTGACATAGCTATCACATAGACTGTATCCCAAATCTGTATTCACACATTTCTCACTGTATAGTTGTCAGAACTCTGAGTGAGAATGACTCTTCCCTATAGTGGACTCATTGTATCCCACAATGCATTGGGAAAAGTAGGGACAACCTACAGTATGTGCAAAGGGAAGTGATGCATGGAAAAGAGGCAAAACAAAAATCAAGCTGTTTTATAGAGTTAGGATTTTTTGAAGTAGTCACATTAGTTTTTCCTGATGATGATGACACGCATGAGAGCAATGTCTGAATGTACAACAAAACCAATTGAGTTGATGTGAAAGTGTCTGAATTACATGGTTAATTGTGAGACAGCAATGACATCATTATCATCTAGGATCCAGAGAGATAGCAAGTAGTGTCTAAAAAGGGGTTTTGCATTGTATTTATGTGCTCACTATATAATCCACAACACAAAACTCAATGGGTATAGAGGCAGTAAGGAGCAGGGAATTACTATGTGATTGTCATACACAGCCATATACATATTGTTACATTATGTACAATTTTTTTCCAGCTCTTCACTGGAATTGTCTCACCAGTGTTAGCCTCACCAACTTCGTTGCGTGGGGGAAGGTTCTGGTCCTCCTGACTGGGATACCTCTCCTTACGATCCAGTAACAGGAAATAGATCATCTTTTCTTGGTTGTCACTGCAGAGGGGAGACAATAAAAGACCAGCAAATTACCTGAAGTGAACGTTAAATGGTTTGAAATAATGTGTTTGAAAACACATGCACATGCATAGAGTAGGAAAGCATTGATATGCATGTGGGGACTGATGTTTGCCAGCAAGAGCTCAAAACCATTAAAATGCAAAAATTCTCTATGATTGATGTCCTTTAATCTTTCTGGGCTCATAGCGAAACAGCCACTAAATAGGCTCAATCATTAGAACAAAAGTTTAGTTTTACGGCTCATTAAGCCGTCATATGATATTTTGCACATATTTTTAAGATATGCCCTCCCTCCTTATGCAGAGTTTGCTGGTAAGTTTATGAAAAGTACCACAACGTTATGAGTTTGTCCTTTTCTTTCCCAGTAAATCAGGAAGTCTTATATCTTTAGCCTCTGGGCCAGCTCGCTCTATGCAAAAAGGCCCGGGGATTGGCTCCCTATAATAAAGACAGATTGGAAAGCAGTAGGAGGCAAAGAGACAAGGACCTGCAAGTTCAGCTAAAATGAACCAGGGGAAGGGAGATACAGACAGCAGATTTTCCTCCAGTCCAGCACTATTATGGGACACTCCCAGGAGAGAGGAGGCAAACGGAGGAGATGGGGAGAGAGGGAAGAGATAGAGTAATGCTTGCTTAGTGTTAAATTAAAGAGGCTGGGCGAATGTTAAATAGAGGGAAGGGAGATAGAAAAGGAAAGAAAAATGAAGCTAAGAAACTGCAACATCTGAATGCCCACATTAATAAACACAAGTGTTTAAAGGACTACAGCATATATTTATTGACCAGAGTAAAAACTGAGGCCCATGTACAACTAAGACACAAACAGTCACAGCACAACATAAACCATGTGAGCCAGGAGCTTGTTCCAAAGCAAGCTATGATCAGTTTTGGAGGATTGTATCCAGTGGCAAGTGGTGTAAGTGCTGTGCGGTAACAGCTAAGTGATCTATAGCTTCTGACATCTAAAGAGACAGCCTCACAGGATTTCATAAGAGCAAGGGAAAAACCAAGGCCAAGCACAAACCTTTTTTCACTCTCTTTTTTTATTTCATAACACACTTTCACCTTTTTTCTCTGGCTCCATTTAGTCTCTTAGCTCCCACCTTTACCCCCACCAGACAATCTGTCTTCTTTCTTGCCTTCCTCACTCTTCCTTTATACCCATCCTTCATTTTTGCCCCAGTGTTCACTCACTCATCTGAGAGCAGATCTTTCAGTAGTTTGTTTTTGTCCCTGAAGCAGCCCAAGGAGTGCATGCTGTCCAGTACGTCTGGGTCGATGTCGTCTGCAGAGGGCAGGCTGCGGATGGTCACCTTCCTGGGCACTGGCTGCTCTGGCTCTGGTTCATTCTTGCCCCCTCTGGGAAAGAAAAGGAGGACACGGTGTCAGCCATTCTAGTCCATTGTATAATTAAACAAGTTTGCATATAGTGGCATTGAACATTTTCATGCATATTTCTATTACCTGCAGTATGTTACACATTCCCATTTTGTTTGCCTCTTTGTCATAAGGCAATATATTCACCTCATTTTGACCCTACTTCCCATAATGAAACTCTCATAGTCACAAGTTTTCCCCAACTTCAGTAAATTTGACTCATTCTGAGTCATTCTGTAAGTTTTGCAAGCTCGCTCTCGCCCTCCTGCCTTGTTTACCACACTGAGTTTCTTCATTAGTCCCCTTACTTTCCAGACACACTCCTGGTTATGTCACTTTTTTTTTCTTACCCCTTTTGTTTTGCTGTATCTGGAGAGTACACAAGCAGAACTTTGTTCTTTGGGATTTCAAATCAAAGGAAAATCCACACTGACACCACCTTCTAGAGGATTTCTTGAGCAAGTTCCAAAAAATCAATTCAACTTCAGTTAAAACAAAATGTGCCAATACACACACACACATTCCCAAATATTGATGTTAACACCTCTTTTTTCCACCAAATGATAAGTTTTTCTTTTCTTCTGGGTAGCCCACTGGGGCACAATACCCAATAAGCTATTAAAATAACCTCCACTAACGTGTCAACTGCATCTGCAGTATTTATAACCCCATTCAACCTCCTCTACCTATTCACGACATTCAGTAAAACTTGGTGGTAGGGCGTATAAAATGATATAAGTAACATTAGACAGAGCATTTTTCTCTGTGTTTTTTAATCTGCCTAAATTAAACACTATTAGCATTTCATGAGGTCCAACTTGCTTGAAATATTGCAGTAAAACTCATGATTTAAAAGCAGCACTAACTTCATTGATCCCTAGAACACTGATCTAATAACAATCGAAAAGAACATAAATGATCTATTAACAGGTGTGTTGTTTAAGATGTACCACATGTCTTTAAATTGACTGTTACTTATTAAACATGTTTGTTTCCTGACCATCACTGATGATTCTGGTATACACAGTTTGTTCTGGAGCTGTCCTTTCAGCACCACAGCTCTGCTCAGATGTTGCTGCTGCACTGCCCCGAAGCTCAACAACTAATTGAAAACTTTAACCAACAATAGAACAGGGTTATCTCATGAAATGAATATATATATATATATATACGTGGCAGCACTAATTTAATTTTGACCTGCCACTGATGAGGTCCTTCTGAGTTGCAGGACCCTGTTCATTTATTCATCCGTTCACTCATTCAGACAGACACTTGGCCGGGTCAACTTCCTCACTTGCGTGTTGCATTAGTCTTCACTCCCTGCTCCTCTCCTGTCTCCTCTTGTTTCATTTATCGTTGTGACTGTCTGTTTGCATGATCTTTCTGCACACGACAGACACCATAACTCGGCCGGTTTGGGAGTCACATCCTCCTCCTATGATTCATCTTTGCTCTCAGCATAAGAAGATTTTAAGTCCTGCACAATTCCTTTAGTTGGGAGTCATCTACAACTTCTTAATGGTGACAATCTGATTAGCAGAGAGAGTGCTTCTGCCTGATCAAACATAAATTAGTGTGAATAATCCAAAAGACTAACATATTAAAACACCCGTTTGATGAATGACCTCTGAAAGAAATGAGGAATTTCCCCGTAAGATTTATCTGCTCTGTAATGAAAGTTTAATGATGGGTATACTGAGGTTAGCTGGGTTCACTCATCCACCATCTTGTTGCTTGTTTCCTCTCCCCATGCTTCCCATCCAGCTGACCACACGCTACACATCCTCTTTCATGCACTACTAATTTACCCCCACATCCCCGAGAGTGGAGTCACGCCCTGCACAAATGTGCTCCTGTGTACAGGGCTGAAACTCAAAGGCATTTATCATGAGGTAGCTCCCCTCAGGTCTACATCCCATGTGTCAAAGGTAGGGACAAATGAGGGGAGAGGGAGAAGGAGGGGGGGGGGGGGAGCTGAGGAGGGAAAAAAAGAGGAAAGGGAAGGAAAGAAGAAAAGCGAAAAGAGAGGAGCTGAAGGAGAGGAAAATAATGTAGTAGATAAGAAGGAGAAGGGAAGGAGAAGAAAGGAAAAGGAGAGAAGAGAATTGAAGAAAAACGGAGAAGGAAAGGAGAATGGGGGGAAAGGAAAGAGAATTAAAGAAATGAGGGAAAGAGAGGGAAGAGATGAGGAAGGGAGGAAACGAGGAGAAGGGAGAAGAGGAGAGGAGACAAGATGGAAAAAAGGTGATCATGAGGAAGTGAGGAAAGGAGATGAAATGAACATAATGGAAGGAGAGGACAGGAGACAAAAAATAAGCAAGGAAAGCATAGCAGATGAAAATGAAGGGACGAAAGGAATGACAGGACATAAAATGGAAGAGAGGAAAGGAGAACTGGAGATAAGTAATCAAAAGAAAAGAAAGGTAGGAAAGAAGAAGAGGAGGACAATTAGGACAAAGGGGATTGGGAAAGAGGTGAGTGTAGAATGAGGAACGAGAAGAGGGATAGGAGAGGAGAGGAGAGGAGAGGAGAGGAGAGGAGAGGAGAGGAGAGGAGAGGAGAGGAGAGGAGAGGAGAGGAGAGGAGAGGAGAGGAGAGGAGAGGAGAGGAGCAAGAAGATGGGGAGAGAATAATTAGGAACAAGGAGAGAGTAGAGGAGAGGTGAATGAGGAACAAGGAACAAGAAGAGAGGAGAGGAGGAGGAATAAGGAGATTGAAGATGTTAGCAGAGGACAGAAAAACAGAGCAGAGGAGACTAGAGAAAAGGACAGGAGGTGAGGAAAGATGAGCATGTAAAGAAAGAAGTAAAGCCAGGTATACTTACATGTACCATGTGTGCTTCTGAATCTGTTCTAGCTGTAAAAGACATGAGAAAAAATGAGAGGTTAGTGCCAAAACAACATGATGCATGTGACTATTTGATCTTTATTTGTTCTGTGAAGATAATCAAAAATTGCACAATCATTCAGGAAAAAAATGTCCACAAAGATAATTTTATACTTAATGTCTGGTATTCTTCAGTTAGCTGAGACTTTGCAGTCTTAATAGAAACACGATATCACAACTTTGCCGGACTGAACGCCTGAAGTAAATAATAGGGCCTTCAAAATTAATACAGCCAATGGGGAAAAAACATATTGAGGAAAAGACAGAGAGAGAGGTGCAGCAAGAGGATGAGAAAGAGGTGAAACCATGGAAATATAAACAGAGAATATTATCTCCCTCACACACACTGCTGACCCTGCCAAGCCCTCTGGTCTGAAGGGAATCTCCTGTTCTCGTTCCTATCTCTGTTACTCACAAAATCACACACTCCCTCGCTCTCTCAATACTACTCTTGTCCTCACACTATTTAATATGGCCACTTTGTCACCAACACTGTCAACATGGAAAAAAGAAAAACAGAAAGCGAGGAGAACAGTGAGCAAAAGGGCAACAAAGGAAGATGTCTGTTTGAATGACTTCACAGTGTTTCAGCTGGCCACAGAGGAAAACAGGATCAATGTCACTGCTGGGACTTTTTAATTTGCTCCTGAGATACACACAGCAGCTCTAATTATTATCACTTATTCAGAGCTATAGTTCAGGGACATGAGTCGACATCATTGTTTCAATGTTTTCACACTCCCGGAGGATTTCACGCAGTGATTCTGGTTCATCACAAGAAGCTGCACAGACTGGTCACTGACTGTAGGTGAATCCCGTCTGTTCCCACAGAGGTCATGGTATTGACAGAGACACTCTGCCTGTCAGATACAGGCTAGTGGGTGACCTACTCTCTCCAGCTTTTATTGAAGGCCTAGAGGCATGAGACTGATATCACACACTGGCTGAAAGTGATGTGGTTTGAAATGCAATATCACATCAATCAGTCTCTAAATGTGACAGTACCAATTCCAGCTGCTTTCACTCAGGATGAGGGGAAGCTGCTGGAATGCTGCTCTGGCTAGTTAGGTGTGTTCATGAGTTTGTGTTCAGGTAGGATGCTAATTGTAATGGTTCTGCCTTTATTTAGCTTTGTTCAACTTGTATTTATACTAATGTATGAAGGTTTGTGTCTGCATGCATATCAACCTTCAGTCTGTTTTTGAGGTCACATAGGGACATTGGGGCAAGTGCTGCAACTCTATTCTGCCAAATAATCCATTAAAAACTAACTATACACAGTGTTTGTCACAAATTTGATTTGCTTGAACATATCAAAACAAATTCCTGAAAAAAAGTTGTACATTTAGAAAAACAGCTTTTGAAATACCCCCCAAAAATGCACTCCAGCTAGTATGAAGTAGCTTTAGCAAATGCTAACTTTATAATTTTTTCCTCTTCAGATAATGGTCAAATATTGGTGCTCATGCTATAGCAGAAAAAGTAACAGCCATAGTCCTTGTCAGTGATAATTTGGGGGGCTATTTTAGATTAGGTGTTGCTGATTAAATGCAATTGCTCATGGGTTTTAGTCATGTATGCCTAGGTCTAGGGCAACAATTTATCTAAATGTAGATAACTCTCTATAGCTGTAGAGAGAGAACATATTTGGAGTAGAGAGAGGGGAATGACATTGAGGGGTTGTGGCCACAACAAACCACAATCAATCAATCAATCAATCAATCAATCAATCAATCAATCAATCAATCAATCAATCAATCAATCAATCAATCAATCAATCTTTATTTGTATAGCACCAAATCACAACAAACGTTATCTCAAGACACTTTTACAAACATAGGAGGTCTAGACCACTCTATATTAAATTATGAACAGAGGCCCAACACCAAGGCAGGCCTTAATCCACCATGAGCATTGCAACTCGCAGTATTTAGCTAGTTACAGCGGCGAGGAAAAACTTCCTCTTAACAGGCAGAAACCTCAAGCAGAGCCAGACTCAGGTTAGACACACATCTGCCTCGACCAATTGTCACAGATGTCATTCAAAAGATTAATACTTGGCCTGGTAATCAGTAAGGAGCTGATCTTTGTAAAGTAAGATTGAATTGGAATGGAACATATATTGTCATTGTACAAAAAGCTAGAATGAGATTAGGAGCACCTTTGAAGGCTCACTATATTTATGTACGACAACAACCACATCACATCTTATAAATAAACAATAGTGTAAAGTGCCAGATGTAAAGTGCTGTAGTAGAATAAATAGCTAAGGTTCATTGAAAGCGCTCAGGTCATTGGGTATCATGGTCCACAGAAGTCATTGCACAGTTCTGCTTCTTGTTGCTGTATCGAAAAGATACAGTGATATGACTAGCTGATTGAGAGTTAGTTGCTTAAGAATGCAAGTGTCCTTTGGGAAAACACTGTTCATGAGTTTGTTATTCTGGGTGTTTTAGAAAGAAATGAAACTTGAACAACTTCCATACACGAACACTGATTTCTGCACTTCTGAGGCCAAAATCCTTCGCAAATATTCCATGAAAGTTATAAAGAACCATTAAGGGAGCTCAACAGAATGAATCAAGAGGCTGAAATGTGTCTATCCAAAGTACCTTAAGTGTAATTTCTCACTGAGGTCATATTTATCAGTCAAACAACCTGTTCTTCATTAGGTCTCTCCTCATGAGGGACTAATTTGTCTGTGATGACCTGCCCATCGCAGGCGGAGGGTGTTCCTTCATGTCTGTGTTAATTTGAATAGTGAAAACAAGACAACTGTGTTCAGGTGGCTGGCCCTAGCTGGCCTCTGGGGCCTCGACTACACAGGCAGGAAATGAAGAGGAAGGCTTTTATTGGGCTGAGCCCCTTAAGCCCTCCCACTCAGACTCTGAGGGCCTTGGCTTTGTGTGTGTAAACCTAATTAACAGAGGATGAAAATAGACATACTGAAACAGAGCCACCACAGTTTAAGTTTAATTCCCCCATCAGTTCAGAAGACAAACTATTGTCAACCCTATTATAAAAAATAACCCTGACATGTTCATGATGTCATTTCCACCCCTGGGTGTACCGGTCACCACTGAACTCCAAGAACACTGCCTCTAACAGGGCTATTTGACATTCTGCGAGGTTACAACACATCCCCAGAGCTCTGTTTGGAGCTCTTGTGCACAGGAGGGGGGCGAAGAGGTGGCATATTCTCTCCTAGCAGCTCTGCCTGTGTGTAACCCTTTTTGTCGAGGACAGCGCCTGAGGCTGCTGGACATATCTAGGGGATCTCAGGGTGACCTGTACTCGTCAGGCAGAAAGAGCACAGAAAATAAAATCCTACGGTGTTCATACAGCATACCAAACAGGTGAGGACTTTCTGGTTCACGTTTCAGCACTGCTGCTCGTCTGAAGAGCTGCACCTTCAGCTTGTCAACTCTCCTGAAAATGAGCTTTCCTTTCTTTGAAGGTTTGAGATCCTTTTCTATTTTGGTCTATGTTTCACATTTCTGAAAGATAGCTCAGGCATTGGGAAATAACATCCACTCAAGGGTGGTGCCATCACATTTGCTTACAGGCAGGTGCATGAAAACAGTTTGTTTACTGCACTGATTCACAGTGATACCTGGAGAGCCCTGAGAGGGGTGAAATGTGAGATTTTATTTTGTACATCTGCAGATACCTAAAATGGAGTATTTCAGCAGCTCTTTGTGTTGTCTGGATGTAAAATGCAAGAAAGGAATAAAGGGCAGCACCTTGTTGGGGAACTCTGTGCTGAGACCTCTGGACATGTTTTATCATTTCATTACCCCTTATCTATTGCTCTCTACCCCTCATCCAGACTCTGCCCTCCTCACTTTCCTTTTCTCATGCTCTCCTTGACCACCTTGCCAAGGTGATAAGTTGCTGTGTTGAAAGGGACTGCCGTTGTGTTCAGTACACTAAACAGTGCAGAGGGAGAGTACACAAACAGCAGCCACTCTCCTGGATTCACATCCTCTGCTTGAGGAAGAGCTCAAACAGAATTGGGGATGAGGCGAGACAAACATTCGAAGCACAAGGGAGAATAAAGAAAGAAAAAGACAATGGTTGGCTTGGCAGCATCGAGTTGATATTGGCCACTTTAGTTTGAATGTGTATCTCTGCCATCTTGCTTTCTCTTTGGAGCATTAAGTTTTCACAAACTGCTGAAAAAGAATGATTTTTCTCTCCAATCAATGTGTCTTGTTTTTCTCTCTTTTGCATGAATGCTGTCTCAAGCAACATCTAAATGTGATTTTGGTGCTTTGACAACACCATTAGTAAACACTGCTGGTGGAGTCTGTATGAAATATTTAAAGCAGATACATTTCACATCTTACAGAGTCAGTGAAAATGTATGATTTTCAGAGAGGGTGCTGTAAAATTTCATGCAAAATAGAAACAGATCATGCATAATGCTGAAGAGAGGAACAGCATGCTCTGCAGAGGCTCGACTGTCGGGTGTGAAAGGTTTGAAGGCATTTAAACAATATTACCTTAGAGAAATATGTAATAACTATACCCACAGCCACTTTGTTTTAATCAACTGAAATTAGAATTATTTTTCTGAAACCACCGATATTTGCATGCCTTTTTCCACAGTGGCAGCCTCCACTCACTTGAGAAGATTTTTCACAAAAGCTTCGACCTAGGGTTTGGCTTCCTCTTAGGCCGAGCACACACTGTGCAATTTTGTAAATGTCAAGGTGGAATGTCAATTCACACTATATGAGAAAATGTTTACAATGCATGACCTGAGTGATCACACTGTATGTGTTACATCAGGAAGGAGCATTGACCACTGTCAATAAAGTTTCCTTTGAAAAGCTCTCACAGACTGAAGTCAAGGTAAAAAAATATGACTTCAACAATATATTTGAAGTCCAATTATCACCTGACATGTCAACAAAAACTGAGAATGTAGAAGCTTTGTGAAAGCATGGTAGAGTTTGTGGTAGAGCTGCTGTATTGGATTGCATTTGACTGCATAGGGGGTCAGCACATTATGGCTTATGGTGTTTATCTAAGTGTATTCTAATTGTCCACTCTACATAGCGAGTTGCCATGGGGCTGTCAGATGCTGTGTACAATTTTGCACAGGCACAATCAGGAATAACAGCCCTGAAGTTGAGGAAGTTGGTTCATGGCTCTGCTCTCACTATATGAGAGTGCACTGTCGGGCCAACCAAAAATTTGAACACGCCAGATGTTCATTCAGAAACAGCTGGGCTGTAATCGGCCCTGTGCCCCCTTGTGCACTGCATGGCAAACAAAGCTCATGCTGAAATTTGGCGCAACTTTAAAATCAGTCGTGCGACTCAGAGTAAGGTCAGAACTGGATTTTTAACAGTTTATGCTCAGGTCAAGATCTCCAACACCAAACTTAGGAAGAATCCTCTTGATATCTTAATGCTCCACTCATAATTTTAAAAAAGGAAGGAGCCTCTCTTCATAAAAAACAAGATTTTTCTCAACTGGTAGTATAACAGCATGTGTGTAAACCACTAAAACAACGTAAAAACAAAGGTAGACTAAAGTATAAACTTAGTCTGTGATTGGACTGACCGTTAGTCGCTTGGTGGCGTCCACTTCAATCATACCACGGAGAAGGTTCTGACAGTCTGGCGGGATGAAGTGTGGCATGTGAAACACTCCCAACTTCACCTTCTCTAAAAGATTCCTCAGGTTGTCGTCATCAAACGGCAGGGCACCCTGGGGAGACAAATGAGGGAAGCAGGGATTCTTAAGATGGTTAAGATGTAGAAGTACAAAGCTTAATAAAGAAAAGAAGTTTGTACTTGTTGTAACAGACACACTGAAAATAAGCCTCAACCAGATTGAGGGCAGAAAGTTAAAAAAAAAGAGTATATGAATGACTGACAAAGCTTGCCAAAAGAAACAAAACCACATTTTAAGTCTTAATCCTGCCCGACTTAAAGAACAGGCTCGCTTTCTCAACTTGTTCAAATCTCCAATTAGAGTGTTCTGCCCTCAGCCGCACAGTAAAAATAAATTATAAACAGCAGTAAGCTGAAAACAGGGCTTTTCTAATAATTACCCAGCTTTCTCATTTACCTCGTTCATTTAGTATTCTCTCATCAGAGTCATTTATCAGAGCAGCCTGACACCTCACAGATGTGGCTGTGTGATGAATGACAGCCTCCACCAAAAGACAAGACAGAGGGGGAGAGGATGAGGGTGAGAAAGACAAGAGAGAAAGAACGGCTGAGGAATGAAGGAGAGGTACAGGGAGAAAAGAGGGGGACGGCTTGTGTAACAGATGATCTGAGCGCAGCCTAACTGCTGGGGAGTATGCGTGTCTCCCACTATCAGACAAATGGGTATCTTGCAGCCAGACAGCAGGACGGAGCAGGATGACAGAATTCATCTGCAGTCAACGAGAAGAAACTTTTGTTTGGAGCCGGAGAAGTGCGGTCACGGCAGAGACGATGGTAAACAACAAGGGAGGCTGTCCTTAACACACACACATACACACACAAACAGACATATGAGGCGGGAGGAGAAGGAGTGAGAGACAAAAACAAAGACAAACACAGGGCCTGTGGCCAAAAGGCGCCCTGTCAGCGTTGGTATTTATTTTGGGCTCTCTTCTTTCAGTTTAGCTGTATGAATTATTCATAAGGCAGGAGTGTGTAGGAACTACAGTACAGCTGTTGATGAAACAAAGCTTCAGGGCTGCATGGCTGGGGAACCACAGACATAATGTAGCAGGAGAATAGAGCTGATTATGGATACAGAGTTGTGTGGATACAGGGTAATGAATAAAAAGATGCTTCCATTCTCTGATCTCCGTTGCGTAAGAATATCAGCTCGAGGACCTTTATTTTGGTAATACCAAAGTAAGAATTTAACTTCCTGACACTTGAGTTTCTGTTTGAGACTCGCCTTGTTCCTCTGAGATCGACATTGAATCAAAAGGAACAACAAAAGCAGCATTTGCCACTTTTGATCCATCACATCTGTTACTAGGCTGTACATGCTGTAGTCTATGATGACAAGGAAACATTTGTGGTTAAATTGTCTGCCGCCATGTTTTTGCACAATTTTAAGCTACGCTTCAGTCCAATCATAATCAGTTAGTGAAGAACAAGTGGACACTCACCACCAACAGGGCAAAGAGAATGACCCCACAGCTCCAGACGTCTGCTTTCCTCCCGTCATACTTCTCCCCCTGAGGACAAGAGTGAGTGTTCCTTAGCGTGTGAGGGTTGGTTAAAATGAGATTAAGGGTTTTAAGAAGGTGGTGGAGCAAAGACAAAATTATGAATGGGTGAAAAATGACTTACCCTGATGACCTCTGGACAGGCGTAGTGTGGAGATCTGTTGGAAAAGCAGAAGAAAAGTCAGTGAAACTATGTAAGAACAAAAGATAGGTTATTTCAGGACTTTTCTTTTTATACAGCTGAATAGCAAAGAACAGCAAGCTTATACAATCATGAAACAAAAAAAAGATCAAATAAGCGTACACCACTGTATGAAAAAGTAAAAAGAACAATTTAGTCAGACAATAAATGTCTCCAGTGAGCGTAGATCAAGACGTGCTTGGGGATTTTCGACATCCTGAGGGTGTTTGGATGTCCTCCTGCTTGCTCACTCAAGGGCATCCTCTCACAGCAGACTGCGAACAGACCCACTAATCTTTACAGCACCTGGACGGACTGACAGTAAACCCAATGACTAGATTGACACATCAATATTGTATGAAGATTTATGGAGCTACTTCACAACAGTCTGCTCCATAAACCAATGGCTGTGTATGAGGGGAGCTGCTGTGGAGCATCTTTTATACTTCACATACATGGGGGAACTTTTGCAGCACTTTACCATGTTCAACATTCATTTATGAAGATAAAGGGAAACAGGTTATAAAACATCATGTCTACAAATCTCAAATTAAATAACCTATCAATTACAGGATGTTTCGTTGTTTCTTTAATTTGGGCCGGGTTCTGTTCTTTCCCAACATGTCTGCATTTGGCTGAACAAAGAAAACAAATCAGACACCTGTCTGCTCAAGCCCTCCATGATTTGCCCCTCCACCTCCTTCTCCTACTCAGTCTTATCTAATACAAAGATATTTGGCTCTAATGAGAGACTATCTGAAGTCTGTAAACATGGCGCCCATTAGCTCCGCTGTTGTCTTGTGTACTCATGAATACCAGCCCTGACGACGGAACGGCTTCCGCTGGCTGTCAAAACACCAGCCGATAACAAACACTGCCGCCATGTCAACGGGGAAGTTCAAACACGAGCCTATGCAAATAAGGCCTTCCTGATTGCAAGTGTCAGAGTGCATTATGCAGATGAGCTAAGAACGAAAAGGAAAAAACAAGCCTGAGATTTGCACCAGTTTTGACTCACGAGTGGTGGGACGCTGGGACCAAAGAGGATATAAACTAATTATGTGCAGGGGCTCTGGGTGGTAAAAAGACTGGGATACAGGCAAAATGAATCAGTATTAGTGTGCTAAGCTACTCAGCCAAATCATTACTGACTATATGCATATACATTCTCATCTGTTTACTCTGTTGACACATATTTCCAAGGCTTATTTTTAATATGTGAAATACCAGTCAGCTTGTGTCTACTGAAATCACGTGGTGAGATTGTTCCTGTAGTGTGTTACCTTCACTTTATAGTCTCATTTTATAAGAAGTGTATAAGAAAGTAAATTCAAATGCATCCTAGTCCTGTATATAAAAATTCCAGTCACATACATAGCAGTCTATATATCATAAAGTAGCTATGATAAAGATATACCTTGCTGCACGGACCGTAGGTTCAGATTATAGACTAACACACTGAAGATAAATAGAAAGCTGTGAGAGCCACTCTCCTTTGACCGCAGTGAAATATGCACTCTACTAAAGAACAGTTGTGCGTGGGATGACATAACATCAGTCTTTTTGTTGCTATTTGCCATTTGCTCATTACTTTCCCTGCGTAACACCAATGATAACACACAAATAAAATTAACAAACTGAACAGAAAATGTCACCTTTTTCAAAAGGCGACAAATATCAGCATCGTGTGGGATAAAATAAAGGGTGAAAATCTCCAGTATCATCAGATAGTATTGTAACACTTTCTGAATGACAATATATTTGCTGAAACGACATAGTCTGCCAGGATATGATTATGATTTGAATCAACTCATATGAGACAATATCACAGGGACAGGCCTTTTCATCTTGACTTCTGCAGAAATTTAGAAGCAAAATCTATATTTTTCTCTTGATGAATACGACAAGAAAACAATCATTCTTTTATCATACTACCATACTACTATCTATTTCTTTTTATTCTTAATAGTTTTATTCATTTATTTATTTATTTATTTATTATCTATTTCAAATTTTAGTCACTTTTATTCTACTTTATTTATTTATGTACTTATTTATTTTAAGTATAGCATCTTATGTTTTGTTAATGGTTTAATTAAAAAAAAAAAAATTCTGAATTTATTCTCTTTTAGTTTGTTTTTATGTACAGCACTTTGTGTTACAATGTCAATGTATGAAAAGCGCTTTATAAAAAAAATCTGATTGATTGATTGATTGATTGATACTATAAAGATAAGTAACACGTGTAATTAAGGATCTCAGACTGTATCCTGCTGACTACTGAAGAGGGTGAAACAACACTGACAAGGAGGCATGAAGCTGTTTTTATATACACTGAAGGGCTTATCTTGGCTTATCACACAGTTTTCATAGTTTGCAAAAAGTACTAATATTTTTACTACAGGATTACCATGCAAATTACAGCAAACAGAACACTGCATACACTGTGCATGGTACAGGCTTTTAGAGCTAAAGAGATATGAATTCCTATGGAGTGGTGAAAGAATCAACAGCATGGGGCAGAGAAGAAGCTTGTGTCTTCAATCAGTCATCTATTCTAAAGCAAATTTGCGCAGCTCTTCATTGCATATAAGCTAATTTCTTCTCATCAATAAGAGCAGACAGATTATAACAAACATCCAGCACTGAGGATCACACAGCTGGGCATATGCAGACAGAGCAAGAGAATAAGTTTTCCTGCATCCATTTTCCGACGTGCTTGTCAATGCCTCTGCTCATCTTTAGGTCTGCATGTATTTATGTATGTGCTCCGAGGCTCCCCCTGCTCTACCTGGGGCCAGTCTCATCTTCACTCAGCTCCATTACCCGCAGCAAATGGAATACATTTGTGTCAGACTGCTGCATGGTGAGAGCGGGCCAGATAAATGTGTTTAATTAAAAACTGTCATATCTGCACTTAGAGATGGGACAGTCAGAGGAGCATAAATAATCAATAACAACACACATACACACATACAACAGTGCATGGCCTGTTTATGTGAACGGAGAAACACCATGGAGACACATCAACACAAATGATGCTCATACATTCCTGTTACACAAAAACAGAGCAGGATGCAATGATGGAGCTGAGAGGAACAGATTTACTGTGCTTGGTTGTGTGGGAGTACTGACGTTTCTGGTGTGTGTGTGTTTGTATCAGTCTCTGAAAAAAAGTATCACTTTTTCCACCTGAAAGTGCCTGTGAGAACTGTTAGCACTACTGTTAGCACTTAGCAGATGTATTTGGGGGCGTAGGCAGATGCAATGCACCTGTATGGGGTTGAAGAATTGCTCAGAGTGGCTGCGGAAAGCAGTCAACATAGATACAGTTTGTTTACAGGATACAGCAAATAGCTGAGTAAGAGCTGTCAAATCCTGCAGCCTTTCTAGGAAAAGGAAACACTTCAGCGTGGTCATCATGGCTGCAAAATGACTTAATTGTGCACATTTAACATTCAAAGAGTGACGCGCGGTGCATTCAGCTGTCCTGATCTGCACCAATGAGTCATAAGAGCTGAGGCGGTGAACTAATGCTGCAAGAATTATGCAACACTTTTGACTGCTGTGTGAGTGCATGCACAGGCTTTAATATGAATGTGTGTGTGAGTTACAGAGAGAGAGAGACAGAGGCAGACACAGACAGACAGAGAGACAACCAAACAAGCATGGGACAAAGGGTCCAGGAGGTCAGGGATGAACGGAGCTTTGCCAGCGCTGTGTGTGTATGTATGTTTGTGGGATTGCGTGTTTGTGATGGTGTAATTTCAGTTGCCTCTGATTTGGAGGTATAATCTGGACAGAATCAGGCCTGAGCTTGGGACAGATGTCAGAGTGCCTCTCTATCTCAAAGCCCAGCACGCAGTAACCAGAAAGCAAATATACTCCGCAAGACATCCTAATCAACAAGCCCAATGGCCTATTAAGACAATCAGGTTTTAAGACTTTTGAGGGACTTGTTCTACTGAAAAGAGAACTTTCTCAATCCACAGAAAAACAAACACTGAGACACATTCATGTATATGTGGCTATCACCACTGTATTATCTGCTTATAATTGCCATATTGTTCACTTCTATCATGTGCTATATATGTTGTATGTCATTTCTGAAGGCCTATAGCTTTAGTGGAAATATATTTTTTTCTACAGATGTCATTAGGTGGAGAAAGTCAAAGAAAAAAAATCAATCAATCAATTAAACTCGAGGTTAGCATTGTGTACAGCTGTTGAGCTTGTCTGATTCTATGTTGACATATTCTTTCAGAGTACATTTCATATAAGAGGGAAATGAAACTCAATGGAGAGCACCTTTCTGTGCGCTAGTAAAATCCTTGTGATAACCCACGCTGTCTCTGAGTTTATGAACCTAGTAGTTAAAAGTAAACCATCATCAACTGTGCAGCTCCTTTTATTGACAGATGTGACCCTGCACTGCCATCACTACACTTCAGGGTTAAATAAAAACACTTCCACAGTATGAATGACCACACTCCCAAGACTTTGAAAGTGACTTTTCTTTCAAGCGGATTCATTACACTGGTTGGGGGATTGATGGGCCTGGCGTGGTCGTGACTGCCGGATCATAAAACCCAGCAGCCTCAGATACGAGGAGATGGAGAGCTGTAATGTGTGGCCATGGCCCTGGCCCCTGCTCACAGCCAGATAGCATTCCCTGTGAGAGGCACTGGCCGAGATCAGCTCTGCACGATAACGTCGACTTTGAGAACACGGCACCTGGCAGAGGGCTTGATAGCTCCACTCATCATTCTCCCCTGCTTGTCCACTCTCCTCTCTGTTTCTCTCTATACCGCATCGTCAACTCCAAGTGCGTTCCAACTATGACCTGCTTTTACCTTCAGGACATTCTTTGAAACATCCAAATCTCACCTGCGGAGGATGTAAGTCAGACACTGCATTCAAAATCATGCATCATGATGTTTTCTATATGACTTACCCACAGCTGGTTTCAAGGAGACTGTCTCCAACCTGTAGGGAGGCCATGCCAAAGTCTGCTATCCTGATGTTGTTCTTTTCATCTAGCAACAGGTTCTCTGGCTTCAGATCCCTGTGGCTAGAAGGGAGAGACAGAAAAATAAAACATAGTATGAAACACAAAAAGAGCTCATCAGAAGTCATATGATGCAAAAAGAAGCAAAAGATGTGTAGGAATGTCTTCCAAACACCTGTGGATCAAGCTCAGACCCACACTCCTGCCCTCTTCTGAACAACACAGCTTCCTAACCTGTTACAAAGCACCCTCCACCCCCCTGCAACACCCCCCTCTTTGATCTGATCCTGCTGAAACTAAAGGGGCTCCCACCTCAGCACCGGGCCGGGATGAGGTGTGACAGCCCCCTGCTGTGTCCTTTTCTCCTTCTGTTTCCCTCTCCTGTCTCTCATCTGCCAGACAGCCACCAGCAAACAGGCTGAGTAAAAGGGTGTCGAGGGGGGAGCCAGACGCAGAGGTGTTCATTAGCTGCCATTCATTACTGCTAAACACAGCGAGGGGGAGAATATCCAGCGGACATCATCTCCTTTCTTAGAAGCAGCCACTGAGAGGAGGATCTCTCTAAAATCACGTTCCCTGTTGCTGTGTCAGAGGTTAAAATCTCAATTTTGTTGAGTGACTGTTCAAAAGCGGGGTGTTAGTGTTTTAGCATGCATTTAACATCTCTTTAACATCTTGGGGTCGAATGTTGTATTACATCACACTGTGATATTCTTTTGAGAGAAGCAGCACAGACATCACACAGTTATATTTCTGCCTATCCATCTTTCTTTTCTTCATTCTCATGGTTATACTTTCTTACCGCCCTCTATGCTTTTTAATCAGGGCCAGAGTTATAGAGCCAAGGGCCTGTCAGGATGTCATGAACTGGACTTTCATCTTTTTTTTAGACTAATGATAGAAAGGGGAGAGGAACAATAGCTGCATGAGTCTGCCTTTGAAGAATGCCTCATCACAATGGACGTTTAACCTTAGATGACATCAGCTGCTGTACAACTCGTTTTCTGTCCTGAGAGATTAGCTGTCAGCTGGTTCGCTATCACACTGGCAGGCTCTGTGATCCCTGCTATAATTGAAATAAAACACAGATAGCATCTAAAACAGTTCTCCCCAGGCTAAAAAAAACCTTTAGTCAAGTCACACAACCATCATTTGGCAGGGATGTCAGTAGCCTGAGAGTTAGTCTTTTAACCAAGACTGTCAAAGCACAGGAGGAAGGAACAAACATTTAGCTAACAGCTCAGGGGCCACCAGTGGCAGACTGTGGTTTTACTGGGCACCACAGAGGAAAGTGTGTCCCCATCTATTCAACTGTGCAAATGTTTTATAGCAGGCTTTTTCAACTAGCAAACTGCCGCCTGGATGTAGTCCTTTTCTATTTTTATGGCCCGCAAGAGGCTGCCTACTAGCTGCTCTGTCTGTGATTCAAGGCATATAGTTGTACAACTCGGTGGGCTGTGCATTCATCTGAACTATAGATCATATCACACATTGCACTTTATTTGCAAATTAGTTGCAGTTTTAAATTATTGATTGTTTCTACATACTGTCTATATATATATGCTCCATGCTGTTGAGTTGTGCTATTTATTTTGACATGTGCTGCTGACCTCTTGGCCAGGTTGCCCTTGTAAAAGAGGTCTTGATCTCAATAGGTCTCATCTGGTTAAATAAAGGTTAAATAAAAAAAATAAAATAAAATATTATCTGAACCAACAGCACAGTAAACAACTCCTACATGTGCTGTGATTGGCTGGAGCAAGATTGCATTGAAACGGCAGCCTTCATTTGCTCATTGAAGCATCATTTTTAACTCTGCACTCGTGTTTCAATAACATTAGCCACATTAGGCTAATCAAATTACCCAATGTATTTTTGTTTATTAAAGATTTCAATTGAAACAAATAAGTGTATCCTATCATTACTGGACTTTTTTTTTTTAACTGTAAGTGTAGCAGCTTTGTGTATCCATGAATTTACATATTCTGTGTGGCCCACAAAAGTGGTTTCTATGGTGGCTCTGAAGGGTAAAGTACAAAACACAACAGTATTTCAAAAAACACAACAAAGCTTCAGAAAATGGTAAAGGTAGGGACAGCCCTTCTTGTTTCTGATTGGACATAACCCAACAGTTTCCTGTTTCTATGATGTGTTACTCAGCTGGGTTGAAAAGAGTGGCAGAGGAGATGGAAATATTAATCACTATATCAGCCCATAGCATGGGTGGCAACATTGTTACAAAACCAGCAGAGGTTAGCTGTATGGCTGAGTCAACTAGAGCAACAGATGTTATGTATGTTATTGGAGGATTTGTTACATATACTTTTTTTTATATATTCATACATTTGTATGGGATTAGATCAAGGGTGTAGATGCCTGCTTTTGGCCCACAGGTTGCATAATGAAGAGGTATGCCATGGTTCTACAGGACTTGAAAATGTAAACAAAGGTTTATGTTTATCTGTTCAACAGCTGGTGAGATATTTCAGAGTAGTCCAAAGTGATTCATCAATGATAAACTAATATTTTTACTCCCAGTACCACACTGCCAACAGGGCTAAAAACATGTGTGGCCAAAAGTTCATAAAAAAACATTTTTCCATAGAATACTGATCATAGTTGTGATGTTCCGAGTTAACAGTGGTAGTTGTGATGCATGAATGGAGTTCCATCAGAAGTTAGACTATAGTCCCCAGTTTGTGAGGATCATTTCACACAAACCTTTTGAAGAGATTGCATCTCAGTCAGCCAGAGACAGAAATTATCTAAACCGACCGACACAAGTACAGTTTACCAACTGATACTAACTCAGAACAACCAGCAACCATGTTTGCAAACCAAAACAGTTCCCTCATCGCTCAAATGGAGCTTGTTAAGAGCTTCATGAAACTGACTCCAGAGGAGAGGAAGAAGGAGGTCAGGAGAAGGATGTATGAGGAGCTGAGAGCTGTGGAGATGGAGCGCAGAGAGCGCGCCATGAACCAGCTCAAGATGGAAAGAGAGGAAAGAGAAGAACAGGAAGAAATGGTGAGAAGACAGAGAAAAAAGTATCTGGAAGAGAGGAAGATACAGGAGGCCAAACAGAGAGAGGAGGAGGAGGGAAAGGCCAATGAACTGAAGGCCCTGCAGAAAGCAGAACAAGAGAAGCTGATGCAGGTAGAGGAGGAGCCAGGCAAAAGGCCCAGGTACACAACCTGTGCTCTGAAAGAGGAGCAACAGGAGAGGCAGGAGGAGGCTGAGCTTTACCGCCCACAGAGGGTGAGAGACAGAGCCAGCCATGATCGCCTGATCCCTGACCTGAAGGCTCCCAAACATCAGGGTAAAAAGAAAACCCTGATGAATAACTGGGTTGGAGAGCCAAAGATAGACAGCAAGCCTGTCAAAGAGAAGCCCGACCCAGTCAACTCCACCATTGCTGCAAAGAAGGCCCCGCAGTCTGAAGGTTTTTATCATTTTCTTATTTTGTTGTATGTGATTCTGATTTTCAAAATATGTCTGTATTTATTTTAATTTCACTCTATATTTAACTTTGTATGGGTCCTTTTTTAATTTTTCCTGTGACTAAAACTGAAAATGTTATCTTCCTTTGACTTTAGAAAAAAAAGACAAGCAATCACCCAAACCTAAAGAGCCCAAGCAGTGGCTGCCAGACATACTGAAGGTCCAGTACTGGATGGGCAGATACCAGGACCATAAAGAGCAAAAGGATGAGAAGAGGAAGCAGAAGGCTGAGGAGCAGTATGCTCGATGGACTGCCTTCAAAACGAGCAGAGCCAGCCATGCTTTTCGGCAGAATGACTCCTACACTGGAGGATTTGCTGCAAACCGAAACAGCATCCTTAAATCTGTATTTTAATGTTCTTCTTTACTTTGTTTCTGTGTTGTCTCTTGTTTATGCACAATAAAATTGTGGTGCAGTGAAAACATTCACGGTCCTGATTATAGTCTTACATAAAAAGATGATTAAAATGTGTTTACATGTATTAAAGTGAAACTATTTCACAAACTTTTGAGTTTGTGACCTTTAGTCACCAGACAAGAGTTACAGCAATGCTGGTTTCAATGTGAGGATACATTTAGCCCAAAAAGAGCTTGCAGTTAAATGTTAACTTCAGTTAGCTAGCTGGTTTACATTTAGCAGGTTTAAAGTGTATTGTGTTCACGTACTTTTTATTTATTTAAAAGGACTAAAAGTGAAATAAAGTTGAAGTGAAAGTCACCTCAATTTATTATTGATCAGCCATCATGAGGAATCCAAATGGATGAATAAAAATGTCACAGTAGTTATCAATGATATTTCACGCTTCTTACTCAGCAGAAAGGATTAAAAGGTTTTTCAGGAACTTACGGTGGCCCTGAAGGGCAAATCACCTGTAATTCTGAACCTACCAGTAAGTTGTTCTCTGTGACAGAAATACAAAAGTTCCCCTAATTGGGAGTCTATTTTTACTCCCTCATATTGCCCATGTCCCAATCATAATAAGGGACACGGCCGCAAATTGATGCACAGCAGCAGCGTCTGATGTGGGAAAGTGTGAAGCGATGAAGTTCTCCTACAAACTTTTGACTTTTTTTCTCACAAATTTAGGACTTTAAAATCTCACTAATTTGCGACTTCATAATCTGACAAATATGGTACTTTACTCTCTCAATTTTGTGACTTTAACCATGGCATATTACTCTTCTCCTCTGGCTCTTTTTTTTTTTAATGGCCCTAATACCTAATCATATTTATTTGTTCCCTAATAAGTACATTTATAAGTGAAATGTAGTGTATATATGGTAGGAGTATCACATTACATGTCTATACTTCGTTGAAATATTCCTTTATTATTTCCATCTGCTAGAAAGGAAAAGACGTTGAGCTGTTTGGTTCTGTCCAATCAGTAAAAAAAAGTGTTGTTGTCTTTGTGCAATGTTGATGTGTTTTGCCCTTCATGGAATTCGTAGGTTTCCATTTTTGGCCCACTTGCTATTGAAGATAAATAACCCAGTATAATAGGAAATTGTTGGTCTTCAACATGTCTAATTTAATAGTGTGCAATAAATAACGGACCTCCCAGGGAAAAAAAACAGGGTTTTAGATGGCTCAAAGTTTTTATCACTTTTAACTAGAGGTTAAAAAATGACGGGTAGTCAAATTATAATACAGTCAAGGCCTGAGGTGAATTAAATATTATGGTGAAACAGCAGTGGCAATGTCAAAGCTAAATAGTGGTGAAGAGAGTGTAAAACACTGTTTCATTTTGGCATATACATTGATACAACAAACAAATCTCAGAACCCTAGTTTCAAAAGAATCATCGGTACTTAAAATTGCATAGTAACTTAACCTGGAAGACCAATAAACATGTTATAAACATTGCATGATCTTAGGCCTGTCTTTCACAGTAGAGTTTTAATACAAACAGCCAAACTTAAGACCAATCCAGGAGAAAAAAAGAAGGCAACAGTGTATCTATCCAACAACAGCATCAGGGGGACAAATTGCATCTGGATGCTTTATTGGTTGTCAGGACCGCGGTATCAGTAATAGGACATTAAACTGCCTCACTGACGCAGTGTAACTGATTACACTGTAATCTTGCTCACGCAGCAGGCCGTGCAACAGGGATATCTCTGTGTTGCACTCATATGTCATACAGGAGGATATGCTGGTAAACGAATTGAACAGCTGCAATGAGCTTGAACATAACTGCAGTTTTTCTTTTCAGAAATGTGGAAGTTGAGCACTGCTAGCCTGCCGGCAAGTCTCAGAGGAGTATCTTCTTAAAATACTCTAAATGCAGATTATTCTGTGCAGGGCATGAAATAATATACATGTTACAGTCCTACACTTGGCCCATATAGAACTCAGAATATAAAAAGGACAGGAATAGAACAGAAAAGGAAAAAACAATTCAAGACTAACTATTGCCATCCATCATGTGAACATATAACGTTTCACATACCACATCTCTACCATGATCTATGTTGCATGCCTTGCAGTACAACATGCATGAAGTTGATTACGCTGTTCAGTGTAATTTACTGGGCACATGTGCGTGTCTTCATGCTGTCTGAGCAAGGTTTACACCCCAGTGGGGCTGTTAGACATGATTCTTGCAATCTAACACCATGCTCTTAATTGCCTGTGATCATTTGCACGCACCATGCTGATATGTTCTGTTTTACACAAGGTTGTAATGGGTCTTTCCTCTCGGGGCTCGCATCCCAGTAATATCCCAGACATGTTTATGGTGATGTGAAGTTTTGTTAGTGAATTCCCCAGCTTAAGGGAAAATACAGTTTTCCTTTTGTGACATATTTGACTTACACACTGTTTAATACTGCCTCTTGTTAAGCTTGTGTTATCACACCAAGATATGTGGCGCTAATTAGCAGAACAAGAACTCTTGAAACTAAAACTAATGGCTCAAATGTGTCCTTTTTATCATGCCTGGAAAAGTGCCACCTGTTTTGGCATTTTCATGAGGTACTTTGCCAGTGCTACAATTGTTAGCTGGAGTAGGGTTTTAAACCATTGTTGCATGTTGAATTGTAGCCATTTAGCCTCTAGCACACCTCTGTGTCATCCTCCTCTTCCTATCTTTTCTTTTTCCTCTCAAACTTTTTTAGGCTTTGGTTGACCCAATTAGAGAGAGACCAAGCACACTGGTAAAAATGCTTGAGGCTAATCTTCTATCGCATTAGCAAAAGAGGAAAATATTCTGACTGCTGACTTAGATGTGGTAGGCAAAGTTGTTCATTAGCCAGTGGGGTTAATTGTGTTGTAAGAGAAAAGATAAGAGAAAGACAAAGTTGTCCTATTTTCCCTTGTTTTTGCTATCTCAGGAAATTGGTCTGCTTTTGCATTTTGCTCGAAGCAAGTAGGTGACCGCGGTTAAAATTTCATGACTATTTTATGCTGCAGTCTTTGCCTGCTTCATGCCAGTAGAAGAACTGTTAAAATAAAATGTAATGTTCAGCATTTGGAACATTACTTGTAAAAGGTACAGATACAATGCAAGACCAAGTGGGTCCAGGAACACTTCAACATACATAAAATAGTTTTATTCGTCCTTTTTATAAACGTTACATTTTTTTTTTTTTTTGAATGAGTGATAGCCTTCACATAAGGGCTGGAATCAACCTTATTTGCTATTCTTTGAATGTATTTATTCTTTGCTATTTTACAATAAATTCCCCTTAGCAGTGTTGAATAGAAAGAAAATGCTACAGATGGAATGTAGATAGACTAAACCACCACTAGTCCTTGCTTATTATTCCTATTATTGCCTGAAGGATTTCCTTTGTGAATTGTCAATGAAAGACAAATTTTAGATACATCCATAACCAAAGTTCCTCACGTCATACAACTCCTGGATGTTCATATGAACAGCTACAGTAAAGTACCGTGTTCCTCTGTACAATGGTTCCCTACACATTTCAGTGCTCTCCTGTCATGTATTTTGCATTTAAACTGGATCAGAATTGAGATGAAAGCACACAGCTATTCTGCCTTTCGCACAGAAGATTTGCCTCTCAAGGGATGGTAAACACAGCGTTTCTTGTGCCATCTGGATCATTCTTATCTATTCCTCTGGGGTTTTGAGCAACACTTGGGAAATAATGCAATGTTGCATGTAATGCAGTGACAAAAAAATGGGATTAAAATGATGGCTAGTTCTGGAATAAACAAACTGTTTGCTTTGCCAAATCTTTTCTGTGCAACCCAGCGTTTGTTCTTAATCCAGAGGAGTTTGACGGAGGGAAGATGGGATGAGCAGCGGACCTTTAAGGCAGAATAAACAGACACGCTGTCAGAAAAGCATTGGAGTGAAGGGGTAGCATTGGTGTAAAAAATTCATAGCAACATCAGGCATCTAATAAAGACAACCATGGTGGTGTATAATGTATCTTCATGTAATCGTCCACTGTGTTTAAAACAGTTTAAAACTAGGGAAGTAAATACTGTCTGTCATCATCCACATAACATACGTTCATGGGTGATCCGACAACAAGTGGACAGCTCTAAGTACGATCATTCACAGTGAGTATCATGCGTCTCCAAATGCATCTCCAGTTCTACAGTGACAAGAGACATAGAGATCATGCTTTAAAGTGGGCTGGACATGAAATATAGGACAGGTCACGTGCCTTATTGAGTGGGTGACAGAGGTGCACAAACACACAGAAAGACCCATGTTTAATCTGATCATCTACTTTAGAAATTAAATGTATCTTCCCTGTTTATTTAAAGGTCTGATCAACTTTTCTTTGATCTGACTCTCGTTGTCTCAACCTCTGTCCTTGTCAATACAGGATCGCCCTGTATCCAAAATGAAATGCACTTTCACTCACTGAATAAATATGGAAATCCTAAATCTTTAGTCTCATGCAAATTCCACTGTAAAACCTAAACTACATGCACATCTTGGAATAGCATAAGTAAATTGAAAGAAAAAAAAAAGGGAATAATATCTAATCAGTCATATATGAGAAGCAAGTGGTGTGTTAAATGATCATTATTGTTGCCCTTAATCAATCTCAATATTTTTTTTATTTACATAGTGCCAATTCACAACAAATGTTATCTCATCTCTTAATGTGGCCCAGGATATATGAGTGTACACACTAACAGGCTTATGTGGTCAAATCTGGCTTGAGTGATCAGATCGTAATCCATTCCTCGGAAGCATTGAGGTCCTGCACTTAAGGCTTTCCACTTGCAATCTGACCCCTCAGGACAGATGATGATACCCGGTGTAAACAGCCTCATTGTTTATGTCGTTACTGCCCCTCCTAATTCATGTTAAGCTTTGCTCTTTTGTACAACACCTCACCCTCCCACCATCTTACTGTTTTTGTTCTCTCCCCTTCTGCTCCATTTTCCTTTCCAATTTCACCCATCCTATTTCCTTATTCCACCTCCTCTCAATATAATCTTCCCTCTTTTCTCCCAGTTCCACTTAAATGCTTTGACTGGCTCTCCGGGAGAGGGTGATATCGAGGGAAAAAAACAAGAAAGAAAGAGAGAAAAAGATTCCATGCTGTGCCTTTTATTGGCCATCAACTGTAATGATGATAGGCTATAACTATAGTCTTTCCGCAGGATGGCAGGCAGACACACTGTCATCAGGGGAAACTCTGCTATGAATATCAACCAGGCCACAAACAACTAAAGGGCATGAGTTGCTATTGATACAGAGACACACTTACAGAGAGTGTAACATGACAAATATCCTGAGGTGAATTGCTGGCTCAAAAAGGGGTAAAGGTGACAATCAGAGTAGTTAAATAGATGTCCAGCCTCCATTCCATTTCAATGTTGGCAAAAAGCCAGCAAGTGTTTTTTCATCCACTAATTTAGGATATTCTACAGAGTTGGGTCCACTGAGGTAAACTGCTCATGGCACTTTTCTGTACTGGTACTGTTAAACAGCTGCAGAGGAACTGCAACTCTTTTGCACACTGTTTTTATCGATGCACCAACTTTTCAATCAATCTCATCCCAGCGAGGGATTCCCAATCCAATTTTTATTATGGGCATAAAAAAAACTGCTAACGCAAACAGGTTGATGACAATAAGTGAATGATTGGTTCTGCATTTTCAACAGGAAAAAAGTAACAAAATCACTAATGTTTGTTTGGCAGGAGAAAATCTAAATTTTACAAAGTTTTATCAATCAGTACATCAAAAAACATGATGTGTCAATTATTTAATTTCCTAATTTTTTTGATTTCCCTCTGGTGTTTTTTTCTTTTGCATAAAAATTTACTGATCCATGATAAAATAACATGAGCCTTGCAAATTTCATGTTCTGAGTCAGGCTTTAATGCCCCATGTGGAGCAATACTCAGGCGATGGCACAGACAAATGCAGGGGATCTCTCAGCCTCTGGAAGAGATTAATTTTGCAGGTAATGACAAAGGGAGTGTGGGAGAAACAGAATTAGAGCAGGAGAGGTGGATATGGATGATGTGCATGATTATGCCTGTGCGTGGGTTTGATGTGACTCCTAGACCAGGTGTTTGTTTGTGTGTGTGTAGGTGGTGGTAATAATGTGCACATCAGTGTCATGGATGAGAACGTGTCTGTGTGACTGTGAGGGAGCCTGTGTGATGAGCTTAAAGCGCAGAGTTTTAATGCCAAGTTGCGGTAGCATTCTCTGCCTTACTTGGTGGGATGCTTGTAGTCACTTAATGTGACAGATCGTCTTTATCTCCTCCACACACACAGTCGCTTTGTATTAAACACAGACAATGGGTTGTTGCCAGGGTGAGGCACTAGAGTCATTACTAAACAGAAAGAAGAGGGGTGACAAAGACGACAGAGTGGGTTGCGGTCAGGGTGAAATTGTGCTTCTTCTTCTTCTGAAGATGGTTTGTAAGCGTGCCCGTGCAAACATATCTCTGTGAGTGTGACAGGGGTGGGTGGACAAAATGACTGGGGTGTGATACTGGGGTGGGTTTGGTGTCATGCCTGGCTAATTCAAACTGTGATTATGGTTATAGTCTAGAAAGATAGATCTATATGTTTAGATTGCTGACACAAGGTGTATCAAAAGAAATCAGAATGTGCTGTTCCTTTAAAAACAGTAGAGTTGAATTGTAGTTAACAGGTAAAGCAAACTACTGAGGAATGCAATCTGAAACTATAATCTATAATTTGCTGTGTATGTGAACTCTGCATCAGTCTGTTAACATAGTTTAAAAAAGCAGGATAAAAAGCACACAAGCAGCTTGTCAACTGTTCAAGGAAAACACACTTTCCTCTTCTCGATCAATCTGTGTCTCTGTTGACTGTTTGCAGCTATGGCAGGCTCTCTGGAGAGTCTACACTGTGTAGCAGATGTGTGTTTTATTGAATGTCAAAAACTGACAAGATTCAGCAGAGGCTGTTGTTGGGATTCCCTCTCAGGTAAATGTGGGCGTAAAAATCTGAAATATTATACAAAATCTTTGACACATCTACTTTGCTATGCTATCCTTGAGCTCAGAAATGAATGCAAAGCAGCTGGAGCAGAACAGCTGGCCCTGACCTTTGACCTCCCTGCAGAGAGAGTGAAAGAGAAATTTCACAAAGATCAATAGTATGTCATCATTATGTGGATGCTGCCCTCATTATAGTTTTTAACCAGTCTGTCAGTATCTTTCACTATCTGAATCATACGTCTGCAGAGCTCATATTTGGAGAATTAAATAATATCCCAACACAAGACATGTGTTAGTGAGGAGGATGGAGAGGAATCGTTGGTATTAAAGATTTCCCTCACTGCCTCAGCATTCATTATGCATACTCTGCCAATGATTCCTTTTCCCATGTCTGTTTTTATTCTCCTCTTTCCCATCTTTGCCTCATCTCCCTTGTCAGCCATCCTTGTGTGCTTCACTTTGTCCTTTTCACTTCCTCTGCATAAAAAGTAAACTCTGCGTAAATTAGAGCATGATCTGAATCAGGCAGGGGAAACACTGAGTCATAAACAGCCCTCTACGTTCTTTCATTCATATCCAGACTCATCCTTCTGGCTCGAGAGAGATATTTGGGGATGGGGCGTGGGCGGAGGACGGAAGAAGCATGAGGCGATGAAAAGAGGTGAAAATGGGGGGTATGCAGGAAAAAAAGAAGGTGGCTGAGGAGCATGTGTTTACCCCCCTCTGCAACGTGAATCACACAGAAAAGGCAGCACTTCTAATGGCCTGTTCAGGTCCCTGCGCAGACAAGTAGAAATGGAACAAATGATTGCAGAAAGGCTTTTTTTATTGAGGGGATGCTGGGATCTCATTAGCAGGAATGGAAAGGAGGTGGGAAAGGCTGCGTCTGTCTGTCTGTTTGCTCCTAATTGAGGTTGGAAGGAGGGCGAGAGGGAGCAGCAACACTCCCAAATAATCCTCCTCATGATAAATTTACAAGGCATCATTTTCCACGAGTGTTAGCGAGGGGATTTGGGGCGCAAAGACGTAGAGACAGCAGCAAAGTAAAACAGGAAGGGAGAGATAAATCTGCAAGTGATTCTTCCTACAAGAGAGCTGTGATAATCTATGTATGTGCTTTCACTTAATGTCAGTCCCAGATGCTTTCTCCTAATTGGCCTAATCTGTTCTTCGCACTGTCAGTTATTTACACAGACTGATAAAAGACTTCTAGTTTTCATTCCCTGAGGATGGACAGTTTTGTTCTATTTGTGGTACAAGAGTCAGCATCTGTTTTCTCTTATGCTCTCTGAAAATGTAAGATGAAACCTGTCAACCACTTGTTGACAAAGGTTCAAATAATGATGTAAACTCCAGCACATTATCCCAAGATAATTAGTTAAGTAATGAAGTAATTCTAAGGTGCAGTAGCTCATTGTGTGTATAACAGCTTTGAGCAGCTCTATTATTAAATAGCAGCAGCAAAAAATGGTGATTAGTTCTCCTATAAACTATAGTGTGCAAAAAAACAAAGCATATCTAATCACAGAAATTAAACCGTACCCAATCATTCCATGACAAATCACATTATTTCATTGCTTTTAATTGCCCACGCAACATTATGCAAATCTATCTCAAAGGCATTTAGTGAAAAAACACCAGGTCCAAAGGAATTTATCACTATTTTACTGTTTTAATTGCCCCTGTTTCCCCTTCTGTCATCAGCATGCAGCTATGCCAGCAGCAGGCAAAGTTTTTATAAGTTATAAGTCATGAATGGACTGGCTGGCTGGTAGCTGTAGTGTGAAAGTCATGGTCAGGTTTAGGGTTTTATAGGGAAATCTAATTTTTAAGCCCCTATTTCTAAATATGACAGGGGACACCAACAAGGCAACAAATAAGGACCTTCTTACAGTTTAACTGTTAGAAACATTAGGGACAGACACAGTCAATGTATGGAAAGTTCTACCTCAGAGGTGCGATACATCAACAAGGGGGTACCACAAGTCTCTGTACTGGGCCCGCTTTCTTTCTTTCTTTCTTTCTTTCTTTCTTTCTTTCTTTCTTTCTTTCTTTCTTTCATGAAACTTGTTCCATGTGTGACGGCCTCAGGTCTGGCCTCTGTTTTTGTTGTGTTCCCTTTCTCTGTCTCTGTCTTTCAAGCAGTTGTAGGTGGAGCCATCAGTGGAATTGACTGATGCAGTGCACCTGAACAGGCTGGGCTCAGGAGGTTACAAAAGGCAGACTTCCAGTTTACTCTCTCTCTTCCCTGGCCTGCAGACTGCCTTCACCTTTTGTTGGGGTTTGAGTTGTGTCAATATAATTCCTTTATTTAATAAAACACTGTTTCTTCCTTAGAGACTATGCGTGGTTTCCCTTTTTGTTACACTCTTTTGAACTGGGTTGTGACACATGTCTATGCTGATGATACTGTCATCTATTGCTGTGTGGTTACACCTGCTCAAGATATACAGATCTTCAGTACGCACTTTATTTAAGGACATGATCAGCTCTGTCAACTAAATGCAGGCAATTTCAACAACACTTAACATCACCAAGAGCATCATCTGGAAAATTGTTACAAAAAATGGTGTATAAATTGAGTTAGTATCTTCTTTATAGTACTTGGGGTTTCTAAATGGTAACCACTTTAGGGAGCACTCAGCATGTTACAAAAAAACTGAGTTTTATAAGGATTCTATTATAGAAACAAATCCTGCACCCCATTTTTGTGTAGAAAATACACAAGGGGAGTCAGCTTTTTCACCTGTTCTTGATTATGGTGATGTTGTACATGATTGCTCTGTTCACAGTTTTCAAATGCTTAACAGTGTGTATCACAGTGCACCAAAAAGTATTACAAACCATGGCTTTCTTACTCACCATTTTACTTTATATTATCAAGTCAGTTGAACTGATTTAAGTAAACATACTCTGATACATATACTGATACATCTTTATTTACAAAGCCATTCTGGGCAAAATTCCTGCCTACCTTTGCTCTCTTTTAAACTTAAAGGAAAAATCACAACCTTTGTGCGTTGGACATTGTGCAATTTGTTGTTTCCAAAGTTTTCACACTGAGATGGGAAAAAAAGCCTGTGGGTTTTCTGCAACTTTTGCTTTGACTCTGATTTCAAATTACAAAACTTAATTACTCTGAACTGTCTGAGTTTGATTGTTTTTTTTTTGTTGAAATTGTGTAGTGCTGCCATTATTGGTCAGGTCTCCTTTGAATAAGAGATGTATGAACTCAATGGGACTGACCAAAATAAAGGTTACATAAGAATACACTAGAGCAGAATTATTAGAGTTTTTGTCACCAACTACACCGTGCTGCATTTCTTATATTTCATTGTATTCAGTATTATTTTATTGTTCTATGTACTCTATGTATATTGTTACACCTACTTACCATCCATGTAGTCTTTTGTTCCCATCTCATCCTACACTTTTTGACTTCACAACTTTGTACGGTCACTTGGGATTAACTTGTGACTGAGGTAAAAATAAATACACTTGAACTCATTCTGCTCTCAGGTCCTTGTTCTGCAATATGCAGGCACATGAGGAAAGAAATGCAGAGCTAAGGCATACACTCTCTGGAGAGGCAGCCTCAGCCTGCTGTAGGATCACAATAGATATGTGCATTACACACATTATACTACACATACATACAAAAGAGAAACACACACATATGAGTGCTCCATTTTATCCCATGCTGACATGTTTGACTTGTGAAGTATATATGATTGCTCCTAGTCTATGAGCTGGTAAACAGTTAAATTACCCCCCGAAGCCAAACGCAATGTGACACATTTGTAATTACTTGGAAGCGTGTTTCAGCAAATACAGGGACTCAGCGCTGAGCGGAGCACAGTGAAGGAAATGCACTGTGTGCTAACAAAAACCCACATCTGCTCAGTTGTGAAAATAAATAAATAACACTTTATCTAGAAAGAACTGTCCCATCAGTAAACAATTAATACAAACAATGAAAATAATCTGCTTCCATTTTAGATTCCCCCATATATTTATTTTAGATATGAAATGGCAAGTGTTCATATAGTGTCTTTTCTCAGCTGTTTAAGCTGGTAAAAACAAACACATTCATAAAAGAGAAATATTAAGTTTTCTTAGCCCAGTAATCTCTGTATTGAGTCACTGGTTTGAAAACGGAGCAGCTCAGTGAAGCCCTGAATGAACTGATTGAAATTTAGATTGTTGATTCACTTCAGGAAAATTCATTACTTATAAACACATTATTTGTTCAATGTTGTATGACAACCAATTTGGCTTTGGTTATACCTCGGGGATTGTTATTTAATGGAAGGCTCTATCTCACATAAATGTGATGGTTTAATGCAGACAGTAAATATGTAAGTAAAGGATTTCAGCAAAGGATCTACAATGTGTGGTTCACTAGTTGCTTAAAGATTTATAGTGGAATCTTCTCTGAGTGGTACCAGTGAGTATGATATCTTTTTTTCTAATAATGAAATGCAAGGAAAAGAGTCTATGAGAAGCATTATAATTCAGGGTTTTTACCGCCCACTAGCACAAGTCCAGCCATCAAATTATGTTACATCAAACTTTATGAATCATTGCACTTACCATATGGAATGACTGTGGCAAAAATCCAGTGCAGACATGATCTGTCTGAAGAATTTCCTGGCTTCTTTGGGTGTTAACCTGCCTTTCTTCACCAAGTAGTCAAACAGCTCTCCACCAGACACATGTTCTAGCACGAGATACCTGAGACACACAGAGATGGACAGAAGTGAAGGTAAAAAGAGAGCAGCTATAATGCACACATTGGGGGGGGTTACCAACTAGTTGACTACTTAAACCACTAGTTGGTGCAGTAGGCAATAATCAATAGTCAAATTGCCAATAGTTAATACTACAAGGGAGGGGGCTGAACTTGGCTTTGACAAGCGGGTAATGCTTGTTTTGATGGAACAGCCACACAGTACTGTTTTTTTTATGTGATTCTGAAAAGTGTGACATGACAAGGTTGAATGCTTGAGCTGCTCAAATCAGATAATACATTTTTCATTGTGCACTAGAATCCTTCTTTCAGTGTCTTTCTAACATAATGATTAGTCGACTACTGTTTTGAAAACATTGGCAACTAGTGAAATATAGCAGTTGTGAAATCCCTAGAAAACACAGAAAAGACAGATTCACTTGTAGGGACTGGTATAGGGACATATACATGAGTTGTACTCGGAGCCTCCAGAAAAGAAACTTCAGACCTCAGAGGTCTGTGGAGCATTATGGGAAAGGTGGTCTCATCGCGGGTATTATGCATAAGAAATAACACAGGATTCATGATTTGATCTCCTAAAAGTCATATCCTGTTGACTTTTTATTTTTCATTCTGTCACCTGGAAGCTGTCCCCGCAGTCAGAGAGTGAAATATGCAGACAGTGAATAACATTGTGAAGGATTCTGATAAACTATACACTCTAATCTCCAATGGGAGGCATCAGAGGGATGATAAAGTTGAAATGTGCTGCAAAAAGATGGAGAAGTTGTGTTAGAAGCCCCCAGACATAAGAGATTTAGAAGCTTGTGTATCTCAGTAAACACTGAATAAAGCAAAAGAGACAAAACAAAACAAGGAAGATAGATATTTCAAAACCCTAACCTCCTTGTTGTATATTTACAGTCCTTGTGTTGTAATTTCTTCTTTAACCTTTCCCAAACATGCATATATCTTCCCTGTCATCACATTTCTTGTGGCCACTCTTCAGCTGGCCTTTGAGCTTGTGTGGCTTTGGCTTGCTGTGGAGACAGTCTGCTCAGAGGCTCTACAGGGACAGGAAGGAGATAAATCTGCGCTGACCTCGACCTAAAGCTGCATCTGTGGGCTGAATGCCGGCGGTGAAGTGCCCCTGCCCTGTACCAGCCTGCTCGTATATCCTGTACTGAAACTCCCTCTATCTTCACTCGGACAAATTGAAACTCAGACAGGCGGTGAAATACTCTTTCTAGTCAGTCTCTCTCTCTCTCTCTCTCTCTCTCTCTCTCATCTCTCTCTCTATGCTGTGGATACAGAGTGTGTACATAAATACCACCCCTCAGTCAGATGATTATGAAGAAGAACCTCTCTGAGTTTTTGATTACAATTAGTTTATTTTTATCTGTAAAACAAATCTACAATTAAAACTGATGTGTCTTGTTCCCCTTAGCCACGAGCTAAAGTGGCAACCCCAAATAGAAGGATGAAAAAAGGTAGGGGTGTGGCGTTTTACCATACGGGGACAGATATTCTAACAAGTTGCACTATGGGAATCGGGACATCCAGCACATTTAGAGCTTGACCCATGGTCTGGTGAGGATATGTGGCACAGATTGGGACTAATCCTTTTCTCACAAGTACCCCAACTTAATGGAATCACTGGAGAACCACTAAAATGTAACTGCTCTATATATTTTCTTTTATTCTAATATGAATAGGTATGAAAAATCACTAGTCTGAAGGGTTTTCACTATTTTTTTTCCTTTTTCTTGCAATCACTGCTGCAAATCTGAAAACATTAACATTAATAGCTACTCTCCAACAAAACAGGTGTTCTCATGTACAATATGGTCTCTTAACTATCAGGGCGCTTTTTTTCCCTTCTCAGAGGCATAATTTATATTAAAACCATGATATGATCATTCATTCATTTCTTGCAATGAAACTCCCATGAATAAAATATTGGTAGGCTATGTATCAAACTAAATCCACTTCCCTCTCACCTCTCTCTCACGCGCACACACACACACACACACACACACACACACACACACACACACACACACACACAACACACACACACACACACACACACACACACACACACACACACACACACACACACTCGCGTGCACACTAGCTCAACAGCTTGCGGTAGGATCTGTGCCAGCAGCATAATAAATCTAAAGCTCTGGGACTTCTGGCTCAAATCGCGCTGCATGTCTATCATTATTGGATTTCAAGTGGAGATATCTGAGCAGGAATCTAAACAATATTAACTCTGAAATGATATCACAGTCGGAGGGGAGTGTGCTCGAGTCACTGGAGATACAAATGTAAAGTAATTTGTCTTCTGTGATGCTACTAGTGACCAACTGTCACACCCGATGAAGCATTGAGGGGAAAAATGTGATTTTAATAATCCAATTACAGGATGAATCACATATTCTTGCTCTTCCAATCTTCTTAAAGGATGACATGTACAGTACTGCATGTCCAATCCTATTGGGCCTCTGAGCTCAAGATGAGAACTAGTGAATCGAGTTGACAAACAGTCCTCTGTGGATCAAGAGGGCAACTATAAACTGCTGAATGGCTTGTCACTCACCACTGTTAAAGTTAACTAATAGATTTATGTGTGTGCCTACACGTGGATATATGTGCGTGTGTGTATCCAAGCTGCAGCAGGCTAATTCTGATGCCACTCTCCGTGCCTAATGTTACTTAATGCATTGGTGTTGCCTCTCTGATAAGGTGTCATGGTGTTTACATTACGGAGACTTCCTGTCCTTATTAGCAGTCCCATAGCGTGCGTGACCAAATTAAATGCTTCATGCCAATACAAACGGAGCATCCGCCTCCTAAGGCTGTCATGTATGCCTCCAATCGTAATACACCAATCAAGCTGCTCTGTAGAATGATGTAATGATCTAAATACTGCCCTGGTTCCCAAAGGAGCATGCTACAGCAAGTAATTGTAATGTTGCTTTGCAAAGTCAGCATATATTTAGTATATAAAAACCAAAACTGGACCTCATCCAGGGTGATACTTACAAGTATTTTTTATTTTCGTAGACATCATGTAGCTTTAAAACATGTGGGTGTTCTATGAGCTTCAGAATAGCTATTTCTCGCTCCACCTGTGAGGAGAGGGATAGTAAGAGAGAGGGAGAGAAAGGGGAAGGAAGAAAAAGAGATTTGATTATTATATCATCAAAACAGTTCAGCTTCTTGCAGCCCTCTATGACAAAAGGTGTCCTAATCTGCCCTCTCAAACTGGAACTTTCCTGTTGCTGTGGCTAAACTTGAAGACCAAGGAGACAAAAATAGAGTGTGATGAATTCCTACCATTCATTTCTTCTTGAGGTTACCTGTGAAGGTCGTGCTAGAGAGACAAATCTGAGAGGAAGCAATCTGTAATAACACTTCACACACCCGCACAAGGGCTTAAGAAGAACACGGAAACCATTGGAAGGAGCTGACTGGCACTTTCTCCTGGCAGAGAGGGACAGAGATAAGCTTTGACCACACTCTGCTTGGCATCCAGGCCAGCAGGCGCTGCTATCTCGGGTGGAAAATATGGTTTGCTTCAAAAAGAATGAAGGAAAACGGTTGTGTTTGTCTTATCTTACACATAAGTCTTCTTCTGTCTCACAAAAACAAGCCTCACTGTATTCCATTGCAATCACATTTCCTAATCCAGTGGGTTACCCCAGGTGAAATCAGCCTTGTAAGACAAGAACATGAAGGGAAAAAAAAACTGTCAGAGTGAGATATTCCACATTTGAGCTTTCTGTCCACTAAGAGTACAGCCTGTGGGTGAATTGGGGTCAGGTTGTCCGCTCAGGTACATCAAAGTCTTCCAGAGGAGGGCTTTTTTTTTTCCTAGAACTGTGACTGTTCATACGACACCATGTCCAGAACAAGCTGAAGGTTTCAGAGTTATTTTTTTGCTTATGGTGCTGCTGAGAGACATATAAAGCAGCTGTGAGACCGGTTGGAGCTGAAATTCACCAAAATCGAGCAGATCAGTTCGGATTTGTGTCAGCATCTCCAGAGTTTGTAGTCAGCATGTACAGTACAGCTGCCACTGAAAATCAGCATGGAGCCCACTTCGACAGGAGCCACTGCTAATCTCCAGCCCCCTCTGCCCCTCTCCTTTCCTCTCCTCTCCTGCACCGCTCTCACTTATCTTCTCATCCTTCTCCTCCCCTTTTTTGTTCACTCTATCCTCCAACCCTGGGAGTCTAGCTTTGAATGACAATGATGGAGATGAGAGGACAGTGTGAGATAAAGGCTCCTCTGCCTCATCTCAATCTCATCAAAGTCAATTTCACTTTGTCACTTGGCTGTGACAGCCTTCATGCTGCTTTAGTGTCACACTCATGTAGAATAAAGTCAGAGCCCTGATCTCTCGGCTAACTTTGTCTTTGTTATACTCCCACACCGTGTTTGCTTGACTGGGCGTAAAATCAGGTTCCTCCTCCTCTTAATTAGCTCATCACTTTGTTTTTCATTTCAGAACAGCCTCTATTAATGATAACTGTCAGCTCAGTAAGCACTGTGTCCAATCTATGATTATTTCCTGCCAAGAAAGCAGTATGTCAGTCTCCATTCTTATCTGTAACAACATGTGCAAAGTGGATTCTAAAAAAAACAACTGCTGAATTAGCTACATTCATCTACTGAAGTGAAAATGCAAACAGTGACTGCTCCTGAAGCTGCTGCCAAGAAGAAGTCATGGGAGGAGGTACAGCTATAAGCTAGGCACACAGCTCGTCTAAAGAGGGTAAAGTGGTAAATATATAATTAGCATTAGCATGGAGTATCAGTGGGAGGAACAGCTATGCTAATCAGGGCTAATCCAGAGACTAATGAGGGCTATCAGCAGCCGTACACAGCGCCACTCGCTCACCTGAGGCTAAGGTGCGTTGTTAAGAATGAGCCCACAGAGGCTAGCTAGCTAGCTGGCAGCAGGTCTCCCGCAGAGAGACTAATGCTGCCCAGGACTCAGAGAGATGAGCTGTCGAAATGCTACAGAGCCAGCAGCTGGCTTCCTAAGCTTCCTCTAAGCGCCTCCTTTCAGTTAATTGAAATAAGAGAAACGAAGCTTAATGTGAAGACTTAACTGTACAACTGCCTGCTTATTGCAAGATTAGCTGTTGATTAACACACTAGTGTAATTCTTTGAAGTAACCTTTGCTTTTTTTGGCATTATGTGGCATTACAGTTTCATTTAATAGCCTACAATTATCATTTACACCTCACTGGCTTTCCACCTTTAATACCTTATGCCCTCTCTTGGTGCATTGACTATCATTCAACAGCATCATAGACCTACACACAGAGAGCAACAGATCTCTAACTCTGTTAGACACACATGCTAGCATAAGCACCAGGTGGTTGTCCTCTCTCTTGGTCTGGCTCTAGTACATGGCTTCACACTCTCTCATTAAGTTTCACATCTGGGAGTGAGACAATCCTCTCCATGTCTCCATAGCACTTCATTAAGCCTTTATTAGCAGGCGCTTGGACACCATTCACACACACGCACACACACACACGTGCATAGGTACAGATAGACAGGTGGTCAGATGAACACACACCTCCTCTTTTTGTGCTGTGTGTGTGTGTTCAACAGGTCAGGATAGAGCCAATTTGTTAGATTTTTAGGAATGCCTAACAAGGTAACATGAGGTTGAATAGGTAGGAAAAAGAATAAAGAGGTTGAACAAGAGTGCAAGACTTGACACTAATCCAAATTGCGTATTTGACAGGAGCAGATAATTTGTCTTGTAAAGAAGCTACCATTGTTATCTTGTGGAGAGGACATCATTAGCAGAAGTTGTCAAAACTGGAGCCAGTTTTTAGACAAGCTGATTGGCTGGGCTTTGACCTGCTGGGTTGCTTATCAGTGCCAATTTCCTGACACATGAAATGGATCAATGGAGGAAAATAAAACAAAAACATAAAGCTTTGAGATGAATGTTAACAGTATCTTGACACCAGGCCCAAGGGAACTGCATTTTAATATTCCAAAGTGAAACAGAGCTCAGCTTTCCTAACCCTGAACATGACATTTGATGATGTTGTATTTTGAAGTATGTCAAATGTGATTTATTACATGTAATCAAGGTGTAATTTGGAGGTACAGATGGCAGAGAAGACTGGAACTATATAGATGAATGAAGCAAAGCCATCAGTGTTGCTCACATGTGTCAGGAGAGCCAATTCAGCATGGCTCCATCAGCTCCCTATTGATTCTTTAAATTACAGCCCTGGATCTGAATGGCTGAATGGCTGAATGGCGGAGCGAACAAATGACTGGCAACATCAATAGTTTCATCACTGTGGCTAAGAGTCCGGTATTGGAGGACAGAGGATCAGAGACAGAGACAGGCAACAACAAAGACGCGCAGAGATTAGATTCATGTCACACGTGTCAAAGAGAAAGCAGCCCCAAAATCCCAAAGGGGAAAATATTGGATCACAGGCTCTGTCATCTCTCACTCTCCACTTATTGCAGCTCACCCTCTTTTTCTGTCCTTTTTTTCTGTCATGCACACGGAAAGAAAACACAGACATTTCTGTCACCTCCCCCAGGCGAGCGGGTGAATGGTCCCTTGATACTGAGATCTGAGGATCAAAGTCAACAGGGCAGCCATGTGTGTCGGATACAAAAAAAAAAAAAGGGGGTGGTGGCTATGCTAAGATGGGAGCTAAAGTGCATGCAAGAGCTGGATGCTGGATGGAGAAAAGCAAGAGAGGATGGACAACAGAATGGGAGAGGGATGAAGCATAAGCCCTGTAATTCCCTTCTACGGAGAAGACTAAAAAGAGGAATGTAGAGGAGCCAGACAGAACGAGAGCACAGTGGCAGTGCCAGCTCGCTCCCCCTGAGTGTTGCAGCCTCTTTTGTTGCTAATTAACACAACACGGGGAAAGGATAACCTTTTAAGCAGCGCTGTGCACCAAACGGCCCACGGAGAGGGAAATGATAACAGCTAAGGCGATGAGGCGGTAATGTGAGGAGCGAAAAGCATGTGCCAATCAGGGAAATGAGAGAACATCGCACCTACATGGCTTTTCTTTATTTGACAGACTATAAATCTAGGGCAGTTAGTAACAATGACTATTTATACAACAACGCTCCCTCTTTGGAGGCTTTACAGCAAATCAGAACGCTTTAAAGAGTCAATTCCTGCAATATGGTTTCGTGTTTGTGGTTGATAAATCAGTGTATAACTTAAACAGAAGATGACATGATAAAATAAATGCCATTCTAACTTGTAAGATACTTCTGGGACAAACATTGCCTTCATACAGTAGATAATCTGTTAGCTTGTCCTTAACTTCTTCCTTTAGTTTTAGAGTAGTTTGTTACATCATTTACAATTTTCAATCTTCAAAACCATTTCATTGTAAATCACAAACCATCTGAATCCTCGCACCTCAAAAACATTATCACATAGATTGACTCTGCTAAATGTATCTTTGCACAGTTCTCTAAATGAGTATTTTTACATTAGGGTTGGAACAAAAAATCGATACATGATATTTTGTCCTCTTGACTTGTCTGATACAATATGGCAGCATATTGATACGCTAAGTATCCATGTTATAAATGTCAAATTACGGCGCTCCTAAAAGATTTGACTCTGTTCCACCGTTGAAATTTGGCTCATCGTATCATTACTTCATGACATCCAGTGGTGGCGCTAATGACATGAATGAGGATAACATGGACGGCAGTTATTTGGCCAAAGAAGAAGTTGATAGCCCCAAAATAGCAGAAGACAGAAGACAGCAGTGACAAGAAGATACGAAATATGCAACCTACTACAAAACCAAAATAAGTAACAAAGACATGAAAAAAACTACTCCAGCTTCAAACTGATGAGATGCACATGACTTGCTCACGATCAATAAGTTAATCAAAAGTTTTACTGGATAGTCCTGGACATGTGCAACTTCTCTTCCATGACATTAAGCCCATCCTGCTTCCTAATGACATTCAAACGTATCACTCCTCACAATCTTTGCAGAGGAAAAAGTAATAAGGTTGTGTTGTCAGCATGCAGTTCACAATTAATGTGACAACCTATTCCGCTGCAGCGGTTACAGACACTGGAACTACTTGTTAGAAATAGTCAGTCTCATTGTTGTTGTTTTTTCTTTCTTATGCCATGAAGTGAAACCTTAACGCTCCTTGAACTTTGCTTTTAACGTGTTAATACACTCTTTCTGACTTCTGCACTTCATGTTACTTTTATATTGTATTGGATTTGATTTCAGCTACATCAAACTGCAACCAATATAGAATTGTAGTCCCGAGGATATAGAAAGATACATATATCAGATGACATATGGTTGATGGAGGAGTAGGTATGAATGGGGTGAATGGCCAGAGAGAGGGGGAAGAGAGTCCACCTGTCATTGAGCAGAAGGGGAGGAGACAGCTCAGCTTGGCTTCTGGCTCACGGACAAACCAGTCAGCTCATTGTCCATTCATACATGAGACATGTGGACACTTAACCCATGATGCACACACTCTGTACGCACACACCAGTAATCAGAACGCCACAAGCAACAGCCATCCATCCATCCATCCATCCATCCATCCATCCATCCATCCATCCATCCATCCATCCATATGTTGGTCAGTGAGCCAGTGGGGCAGACTCAGTGATTTCTGCCAGGAGCAGAGGACGGCCAAGCTGGTGTGGGTGCATGCATAGTGCATTTTTCATGTTTGTGCTTACATAGCATGTTTCATGTTGTAGAGTGATGTATGTCAGTCTCTGCAACCATGAGGGGAGGACATATGTCTAAGTCAAACACAAACACAGAGTGAGAATTTTCCCCCTACTCCAAAGACATTTGTTAAAACAAAAAACAGTGAGCCCCGTCCCTCCCATGATGTGTGTTCATGCACTTTTTATCTACTTAGTGTGCAGGGCATGGCTCTACCTTCAAAATGACATTAACATATGTTCCTTGGAGGAACTGCTTATCCAAAATTGGTTTGAAAAATGACAGAGACAAGGCTCTCAAGGATGGATTCAAATGTATGTGGTGGAGAAGCGTGTGTGTTAGGTAGTTGTGTTATCTCCCACTTCTGAGCCATTCCCACTGAGAGCTAAAAAAAAAATCATATTTGTTTGATTCCATTCCAGTCAAAGTCGCCGAACTGAAGAAAAAATTATCTCCCTTTTACTTTCATCTCTCTCTGTTTATCGCTTTTCCCCCCCCACCCTGTGGACCTCACAAATACACAAATGAACAAGAACACACAAGGACACACAGTGAGCGCAGCAGGGTTTTCTGATAATCACTGTATCAGTCATCCTTTGTGAAAAGGAGGTAAATTCCCCACACGGGGGAGTTCGATCAATGCCTGAGACATGTAAATCGATGTGGACATAGTCTCTGCTAGCTTGCTAGTTCTTATCCTTTATCCATCTCCCAGCCTTTCAAATCGTACTCATTACCCTTCCCATCCAAGACCAATTCTGACACTCGTCCTCCTCTTCCTTCTTCTCCTCTATCCTTCATCTATTCTCTGTGTCTCTCATTCTTTCTCTCTAATCATGTCGTGAAGTGTGCCAATGCTGCTGACATATCCATCAGGCTGCCACTTAGAACCCACAGGACTCATCATTCACACTAACAGCCACGTCCCTGGATAACCTGGGTCGTAATGAGGCTAATGGGCAGAGGTCTTTCAAGACTAAAGGTCAAGGTTATAATCATGAACCTCTTCAAACTTACTGCATGGGCTGATGGCGTGGGATGGGTGTGTGGTGTGTGCATGTGCGTGTTGTGCGTGCTTGCGTGTGTGAATGTGAATGCATGTGATAACCATCTACAGCATGAGTGATTATCAGTGACGGGCAGGCACTGGAGCCCTTTGGCAGCCATGTTTTTTGTGTTGGGCCATCTGAAGTGTCTTCTGGTCAACTTGTCTATCCCATCAGTTACTCCCGAAGCGAGAGATATTTAAAAAAAGGATTGGAGGTGACCTTGGACTCTGCGGAGATGTGAAATGTGGATTAATGAACTTGTTTTCAAAGGCAAGAGGAAGAGAGTGCAGAGGCAGAATGTCAGTCATATTGGTCCTCATTTAATACATCTTTTGTCACATATTTTCATGTAAGGTAAATGATTTTATTTAAGGGTAAAACAGGAAGATTACATTGCATCCTCTGAGGATGACTGGAAATTTAAATTTGATTCAATTTTCCGCTTAATCTTGAACAAAGATATTTTTCCTTTTTTCTGTCAACCTTAAAGTGAAATGCCTATGGTGTTCATTCATGGGACAGGAATATTTCAATATACTGTATTTTGATCATATTATATTATCATATTGAATTATATTACACATGAACACAGCACCTCTCAAGAAAAGTTTTATAAAAATTGAAAAAAAAAGTTAGAATGATTGTGAAAAGTGTTGTCACAGCTTTAAAGCTCCTGTGAGCAACTTTCGGATTATGTTATTTATGGCGCCCACAAAGCAGTTGTCCCCTTCTATCTTTTGCTGATCTTGTCCTTCAGTTTCTGATAAAAACTTCCATCCTGCTTACTTTTATCAGTGAAACATATTACTCTGCTGCGTAAAAATGTTCAAAAGCAGTTTTTTTTCCTGCGTGCTGTTGATCGCCACATCTAGCACCTTCCCTGCAGCAGCATTCACAGACATTAATAATACAATACAGAAAAGATCCATCTGCTCAATGTCATTGTTTGCTTTCATAGGTCATTAAGAGACATCCGTATAATTATGTTGTGTTTCATAACCAGTTAAAAACTCCATACAGTAGCTTTAAGTTAGTTAAGTAAAGTAAGCAGGCAGGTGCACAAGGAAATGGACAACACTGCTGCTGGTTAAAAGTTTTGTGCATTCAACTTCAACCAAGAAAGGCAGTAATGAGTGAGTAATGAAGATAATTTAGTTCACTAATCCAGGTGGACAGCAGTGATTAGCTAACAGTAATTCACTCGTTCAACTAATTATGTCCACATATGAATACAGGACCTGTTCATTGACACATGAGCCTGTCAATAGTTAGCCAGGAGGAAGCGTCAATACTGGACAGACGTTAGGTCAGAGGTAGGCCCGGTCAGCTGGAGAAAACAAACTTAGCTTGAAACTTTGTTAATAAGTTCAAAACAGCTCCGATAATGTGATCGCGGCAATCTTGTAATTTCCGGTGTTGTTAATCAGGTCTTCAACAGAGTGTTCCATAAAAGGCAATGCTCTCCTGCTTTGTATGACTTCTTAATTTACCCTGAGAGCCACACATGCAAAAACATGTTCACAGAAAACACAAACAGTGCCTCCATGTATATACATACATATATAATGCTGTAATGACAGAAAAATATGTTCTTGGCAGTGTATTAGCACAAGAGAGTTATTAACAAACAATCCCCTCAGGATGTAGATGAAGGAGTTGATGATGTTAAAGCGTCTTCCTTTAGATGTTCAACACACCTGACCGCAAAAGCTCAAATATGCATCAAGATCAGTCTTCATCTCATTAGCACCATGAATGAGCCAGTTTCTCTGTTTGTTTGCATCACATTAAAGTGGCTTCATTCACACATGAATGTAGCTTGTGCATGACGTTGTTATTGCAGAGGGATGACAGAGATATAACCCTAAAGACCGTCGACATGTTAGTTAAGGCTGAACTGCCTTGTTCAAGGGGAAATGTAAGCAGCAGTGGTTTCATTATTCATCTCACTAGTGGAAGTATTATAATAATATTTTACCTCATCACACACACACCAGGAAGTAACTCATTCTTGTGATATAAATATAGAACTCCCACACATGTATGAATGTTGATATTTCACTTTCACCATAACAGTTCATGTAATTATAAAAAAAATATTGTGAGATGCATTTAGTCTTTGTTTATCTTATCATCTGTTATATTCAGTTTACACATTGTATGAAACGTGCATTGAAACAATGTATACAGTAGATTACATATATTTCTTTGCACTGTTATTCTGTGTGTACTTTCCTACAGTTAAGGACTGAGTTGTATCTTTGTGTGTAGTCTTTGTGTGCATGACAGTTGGTAAGTAAGTAGCATTGTTGGCAGTGCTCTTTGTAACATGCTTGTCCACAAGCTGTGATTCACCCCACAACCCTGCCTGCCTGATGTGAGACTATTACAAACCAGATCCTGCAGTGAAAAGACAGACAGAACCCTGAGGAGAGCTGTGTGTGTGTAAGTGTGCACGTGTGTGAGTAGACATGTTTACCTGTATGTGTGTGTGTGTGTGTGTGTGTGTGTGTGTGTGTGTGTGTGTGTGTGTGTGTGTGTGTGTGTTTGTTTGTTGACTCTGAGCAACTGGTCATGGAGCTGTCGTTCACATTGTCAGTAACGATAGTTTAAAAGAGATACATGTGCCAAACTAGTGTACACATACAGTCAGTAGTGGCAGTTAAAGTGATGGCATGGAGTATGAGGAGACTTATCATGCAGCATTGCTGTTGCCAGCCAGATGACAGTTGTCAAAATGTGACATATTCATTGTCCATCAGTTACACCATTGGAAAGCTCTGCCATAGAATGATATACAACTTGTGCAAACACACATAAAAACATACAGACAGACAGATGGACTACACACACATACACTTTTCCCACGATTCCACAGCATTCATCCAGAATGAACCTGTTTTCTTTCTGTAGCTACTTTGTATGCATTCGTGCATTTACCAGTGTAAATGAAGACAAGGGTAAAGTGCTACAGGCTTATATCTCACATTAAGCGAGGGCACAGGTCAATAAACAGAGGAATAAAGTCACTCATTAACATAAATGATAGAGAGCATGCTTGTGTTTTTAAAGTGAAGGAGCATTGTGAAAACAGATGACAAAGACTGATTCAAATGTATAAATAGAGTACATTTTTCCTCTTAAGAGAAAATGATAAACCTATGCAATTATCAGTCCCTTCTCAGAAAAGACAGATAAAAGATGAACACAATACCCAAGACTGAGAAGAAACACTCACAAAATACACTCCAGTGGTTCCACAGGTAGTATAAAGAGGTAAGAAATCCCAGCACAAAACAAAGAAATAAACAAAGGCACAAAAATAATACTCGTCTTTGAAGGGGAACTTGGCTGATCTCCCCATGAAAGCATCACTCCACTTAAGGTTCGCTGAATTGGATAAGATGTGCCCTGCGCTCTCAAAAGAGAAGCAACACCAAAGCAAAACCAACTAAAAAAGAAAATGATGCTTTCTCATCTATCTGACAACACAGCTGCTCCTGCCTTTGAAAGAGAGAAACAAATGCCATCAGTTTCGACTTCTGTCTGTCTCCTGTCGAGCTCGATGGGGGATCCTGCAAGATCGTGTGCTCTGCTATCCACCATTTCATTATTTCATCTGTTCTCTATCTCTGTTTTATATCCATAAGACATATGAGAGGTGAAATCAGTCAAACAGCACTGTGATGAGCTTTGTTAAGGCAGAACTAACACTTTTATATGTCTCCCCAGGATGTGTCAGATCCAAAGTACTGAGCAGAACAGAGTAAAAGAGTCAACATTTGGCGTCTGGAGTCTTCAGTCTATGTGTAGAATGAAACATTATGTGACACGGTTAGGGCTAGCATTTTTCACAAACCCGAAATATCTTTTGAGCCATGGGTAAATTCTATCCTCTGCAGCAGAGCCTCACTAACACTCAATACAGACTGTGAAAAAGTGAATATACATTGATTTAGTAGCAGCAGTTGGAAACCAACCAAGGATGCTGAATGTTTAATGGCCTTCATAGTGACTGATAACTTCAGAGGGTTCAGCTTTGTAAGGTCTTACTGGCTCAGAAAATCCATATAATTATAAAGAAAGCTGTGACAGATGGGAAGACCTCAGACAAAGGGGGGAAAGCTTGTTTATGCTTCTTTCATGGAAAATAACAGTCAGCACTGTACGATAAAACACCCGGAGGGCACTGATTTGACTTTTTCATTGATTTGTTCTGTCATATAGCTTAAAGGAGCAACATGTAAGATGTCTACTGAGTTATATCATAAAATGTCCTTCACATATCATCAGACATTAACAACTAAGTTAGATTACTGTCTTCTCTGACAATAATGCAAGCAGCCAGAATGTCCCCTTCCACCAACAGGTGTTGCAGTTATGGAAGCGAACTGGTTCAGATACACTGATGCTACCTGAGTTATATGCCTCAGCATTTTCCTAAAAGCTCCACGACCAGAATTGGTGAAAGCTACGTGGAATAATGGAGAGAGGTTCAGAAAGGGTTCAAGACCAATGTAGCTGGCAACTTTTCTCCTGACGAGGTGCAGGCAGCTGAGAGACAAGCAGAAATCGATCTAATATCTAATTTATCATGGCTAATAGCAGGAATGGGCATCATATGAAGGCAGAGAGTAACATTATTTGACCCAAATTAGCCGGTAAAACAACAGTTAGCTTGTTATTTTAACACAGGGTTATTGCTATCACTAGCCAGACCGGCTCCAATAGTGTCAGACAATGAAGTTACACATCAGTCTTTCTTTCAGAGTCATACAGGTCTTACCTTTCGTTTACATTGTGGTTTATTGGTTACATGTTAAAACAGCAAACAGCAAAATAAACAAACACACAAACAAAAGAATAACAATGTGATACAGATTAGGGTTGCTTTCATGGGAATTAACAGGAATGTATGGGAATAAACAGGAATAAACCAGGAATTTACTAAACTGAAGGTTGGCTCTTAATAGGGAACTTATATACAGTTGGGAAAAATATATTTTAGCATAATCCTGACTAAAACAACCAGATTTCATACAAGTACAGTTGAATATCTATGCTATTCCTCAATCACATGCACATAGCAAACTGCTTACTGCAGGGCTATTGAGACCACCCCCCTACATGCACTTTTTAATGGGAATTTTTTTGGAGGGAGAGGGCTCTTTTCATTGAACATTTTGCATGGGACTTTGTTGGGATTGCAATGTTCATTTTTGAATGGGTTGGGTCTGGGGGGATGAGTAATATTTAACTCAACATTCATGTTTTTGTTCTTCAATGAAATAATTGATTGTTCAATAAAATATTTAACACTTGATAAAGTTCTACTTACAATACATCTGTTTTAAATGTATTATTTGGGATGCATGCCTGCTTACAACAAACAAATATTGATGCTTGGATATGATACCTTTCCATTAAATTACCCTCAATTCCCAGTTAATTCCCATAATTCCCATGGAAAGTTTCCAATTTGGAATATTTCCAAAATTCCCAGCTCAACTTCCCATGGAAATTTATCGGATATGTTCCACCCCTTTGCAACTCTAATACAGATTTAGCTCAACTAGCTCACCCCTTGGAGAGACAAAATTTAAGTAACTCTTATGCACAAGACATTGAATTGTCCTTGACTATGGGTGTCCACCTCAAAGCAACACGCAAGATACCACTTTGGTCTGTATTGTCCTCAAGGATCTTTGCCTTCATATGAGTAAGTTAAATATGTTTGGTTAGTGGCGGGACATCAACACCATGGTCAAACAAGACGATCCCTGCTGCACAGACTCCGCCTCCAATTGTCATCTCCAGCACAAGACGTCACAGGCATTATTTTGGCTTTCCCTTTGAACAACAGGAGGAGGTGAAGACTCATATTATTTAGTGTGCAAAATCTGAATTCATCCATCTTTTGATTGATGAACAAATCTATGAATGACTGAAAGAATCAACAAACAGACAAACAGTTTGTAATTTCACCATTTCCCCTCTGCAGTCTGCCTGGCAAGATCTCACTGTCTGCTAAGCCCTGGCTTCTGCCTCTGCACCATATAAAGCTGATGGATCAACGTGCAGGGGCACAACATATGAAACCCATTTATTTCCAGTAGTGTCTGTTTTGTCTCTAAGGCAGCACCAACATGTGCACACAAGGACCCACACACAAACACATATGCACACAATATAAAGTTAAAGAGAATGTGTGTATATGTGTGTGTGAGAGACATTTCTATATCAAACCCACTCCCGGCACAACAGAGATGGGAAAGAATGGCCAATCTATAATCATTAGGGGGAGAGTAGAGATGGCAGAGAGAGAAAGCTACAGTGCTGTCAGCGAGGTGTCGGGATAACAAGATTAGACCTTGTGTGATTCATCTGTGGCCATGGCATCCTGCGCCTCACCCGCCCACCAGAAGCTCAGTCAGTTTTTGTACTCAACCTTTATTTCTGGCAATTCTCAGTGCCATTTACTCAATTTCTTTTGAAACTGTTCATTTGAAAATTGGTTGCTGTTATGTTATAGTCCAAAAACAGCTTCCCTGTAAAATATGTGTCACTATTAACTCAAGCATCTACTGAGTCTGACAGGACTGGTGTAATACTATTTTTGACAAGTGCAATATCTGTCTAATATATTATCATCACAGATTTTGTCTCGTATTTTCTGCTCCAACAACCATGTCATGTAACACTTGATAAACCATAACTCCAACACTGTCATACTGCACAGTGAAGTTAAGACTATCCTCGCTATGCGCTATCCTCAGTAACAATATCTTTAACATTAACTCAATTTTCAGTTGTCTGACTATTCAGTTTAAATATAAGGCTTCTGTGATGGCAAGAATCTGGGGATATGATGCACTACAATAAAATACATTAGGGCCTGATAAGAGGACACAACACAATACAATATGATACAATACAATGCAGTAAGATCAATCAGTATGATAGGCTATACAGTGGATATCAAAACTCGACACACCCCTGTTAAAATGCCAGTTTGTGTGATGTAAAAATATGAGACCAAGCTAAATCATGTCAGAACTTTTTCCACCTTTAATGTGACCTATAACATGCACAATTCCATTTGAAAAAAAATTATAATCCTTTAGGGGGAAAAAATAAACATTAAAAATAAAATAATGTGGTTGCATAAGTGTACACACCCTTTAACTTATAATTGTTTGAAGCACCTTTTTATTGTCTTAAAGCACTCCGTTTTTTTTGGTAGGAGTCTATTATTATGGCATATCCTGACATGGTAATATTGCCCATTCTTCTTTACAAAAGAGCCCAAAATCCATCAGATAGTGAGGGTATCTCCTGTGCACAGCCCTCTTCAGACCACCCCACAGGTATTCAACTAGATTCAGGTCTGGACTCTGGCTGGGCCATTCCAAAACTTTAATCCTCTTCTGGTGATGCCATGCTTTTGTTGATTTGGATGTATGCTTTGGCTCGTTGTCATTTTGAAAGGTGAAATTCCTCTTCATCTTCATCTTTCTAACGGAGGCCTGGAGGTTTTGTGTTAAACTCGACTCGTTCATATTTCCCTCCACCTTGACTAAGGCCCTGGTTCAACCTGAAGAAAAACAGCCCCAAAGCATGATGCTGCCCCCAACATGCTTCTCTGTGGGTATGGTGTTCTTTATGTGATGTGCAGTGTTGTTTTTATGCCAAACAAACCTTTAGGAATTATGGCCAAAAAAGTTAAACCTTGGTTTCATCAGACCATAAAACATTTGTCACATGCTTTTGGGAGACTTCATGTATGTTTTTGGATGTTTTTCTTCATAAGAAAAGGCTTCTATTTGCAACCCTACCCATTGCCGAAACACATGAAGAATACAAGAGATTTTGTCACATGTAAGACACAGCCAGTACTAGTCAGAAATCTTGCAGATCCTTTAATGTTGCTGTAGACCTCTTGGAAGCCTTCCTGACCAGTTTTCTTCTCGTCTTTTAATCCGTTCTGGAGGGATGTCCTGTTCTCTGGAATGTTACTGTTGCGCCATATTTTCTCCACTTGATAATGACTGTCTTCACTGTGGTCCATGGTATATCTAAGGCAGTGCGGGTAACATAGCTCCCGGGTTCACCGGGACACACAAACCCCTCAACCGTGTTAAAGTGGCGATTCTTGGATGATCATTCCTATATTCTGACTTATATAGTACTTTGCAGTCAGATGTTTTAGCCCATTGATAAATGAACCATTGGGCCAAATATTTGCATCAACATTGATACAGTCTTAGCAACCTCAGTATTGTGATATTGGAGTGTACTGATATTTTTTTAGACCCCATATAAATCTGTGAATTCTTACACAAATGCATTGTCTAAAGTAGATGAAAATGAAAATACATTTCAGTACAATGCAGATAAAGTTCTTAAAGTTCTTGAATCTTGTCCCCATATTTCCAGTGTATCTGAAGTAATGCAGCTGTCTACTCTGGCTGTCGCATTGCCTTGTTGTTCTCAGCTCTTATATGCGGTGTCCTTAGCGTAGCACTTCAATTATTTGCTTCAGGGGGCAATTATACTGCAGGCCTCTCTATTCCCAAACTCGATGTTTCTCTCTCTCTCCTCTCTCTCTCCTCTCTCTCTCTCTCTCCTCTCTCTCTCTCTCTCTCTCTCTCTCTCTCTCTCTCTCTCTCCTCTCTCTCTCTCTCTCTCTCTCTCGCTCTCTCGCTCTCTCGCTCTCTCTCTTACACACAAACACACCCCACAATGTAATGACTGACACCAAGGACAGAGCCAGCAAGCCACAAGTAACCTTGCAAAGCTAAAAAACCCATCAAAACAGCATAGCTCTGTAGAGATATCCACTTCACAGGACAGCAATCCAAAGTCTTCCAACTTCCTGTTCACCATCCTTTCTGACCCTCTGAACACATACTCATTCCTCTCCTCTATCTGCCTGCATCCTGCACTTCACCCCTCCTCTCCCTCTCTTCCTTTCTCTCCCTGGGCTTGGGGACAGTGGAGTGACTTTGAAGTCGCGCTGCTTCAGGAGGAGACCGAGCCGCTTTGGCTAATTAGTCGTCCTTATCCCAACAGCAGAAGCCACCACCAGCTTCCTGGCTCAGAGGAAGAAACAGAGCGCGCATCAACAGCAACCACCAACTGCTGCGTGCTAAAGATACCCTCGTCCCTCTGCTTGTTGGTAGCGCTAGTGGCTAGCAACAATTCACTCACCCCGAGACTAAACTGCGGATTAGTGGAGTTGCTCTACTCAGCATAATGATAGGTAACATGGCGTGAAAAGTGGTACAGTGAATCCTTTGCTCTTGGGGAAAGCTTGTCAGACCATAAGTTGGCTGCAGGAGATTTAATTTGGGTCAGTTTTTCTCTCATGTCAGCATCATCGATATCACCATCAATTTTATGGTATGTGCTGTTTGAAGTATTGTGATAGCAGACTCATAGTTTTAGAAATCTCAGCAGTATGTACGACACCCCTCAGGAAAAGAGGGAATAGTGTATGCTGTAACTTTCAAGTGATAATCATAAAGTTTATTTTATTGAGGTTGTATCTTTAGGAGCATGCAAGCAGCTCCATCGTATATTTATAAACCTTCCCCCCAGCAAAACATCAGAAAAATTTGGGAAATTGATGTTTTTTTACTTTTCTGCACCTTGGCCCTCTGATCCAGAAATGGTGCCAGGACAGATTTTCCTTCTCTTTCATATTTACCAAACATTTATCTTTAAATCTCACAGCCTTTGTGATGATATACTGTATATGGCAAACATTGGGCCATACCCTGTGTGTGAATGTCACATTGATAGTTCAAGAAAAAAAACACTCACTCCTGACAGGAAATGTGAGTAGAGACGTGGTGTACCTACTAAAGCGTCTGTGTTATCTTGTCCCAGCAGGGCTTCTCACAGCATGTCCACCTCTCTCTCCTGAGCCCTGCTCTCTTTCGCCCCCCCCTCCCCCCAACCTTACAGCCCCGCGGCACAGAGACATGGCAGTGAGAGAAACAGAGAGAGAGAGGGTTGGCTGAGTTTCAGAAACATTAAATACTCCCTGGAGATACACACATGCCCACACATACAGCGTTGGTTCTGGGCTTCTCCTCGTATTGGATCACCACCCTTCATTCTGTTTGGCTTCAGTGCCAATGACTGCTGACATGCTGTCATATGTGCACATACTGTTTATTCACTCTCTGTCTGTTTCTTTCTAATCATTTGAAACATGACAGGCAGCCACTTCCCACTGACGGACCCTCTTATTAATATTCAACTAACTCCATTGTTATATTTTCTACTTAGAAGAGAATAGAAACACTGGGCTTCACTTGCTCTTTGAAGTAGTCAAGGCTCGTTCCCTGGTAACAAACTGACATAAAGTTCATAGACAAATTCATTATCCGAGACTATTCAATGTCTTGCCCGTCCGTGGTGTCGTAGCCTGTGGGTCTGAGCGCTAAAGAGTTCAACATTACTTAAACAAAGTTCAACACAGAGAGCAGAGGAAAGACCTCTCTGCCAGACAGTCTGAGGCAATTAATTCAACCCGTCCCCTCATCCCTACAGACCCTGACTCTCAAGGCCAGTCAGAAGGACAGACAAAGAGGGATGATATGTCATGGTGGATGTGTTCATGCACATACATGTAAGTGTGTCCTTTTGTGCACACGAATGGCCTGTGTATGTGTTTGTCTGAGTGTATGCATGAATACATGTGTGTTGTCAGTGTAACAGCACACACACACACACACACACACACACACACACACACACACACACACACACACACACACACACACACACACACACACACTCACACTCACACTCACACTCACACTCACACTCACACACACACACCTGTCCAGGAGAGGCAGATTCTCCCCTAATGGCACCATGGGGACCCAAGATATTAGCATATTAAAAGGTGACATTTCACAGTCTGAGCCTTGCAGTAGAGTTCAGCTCGATGACTCTGACAGCATGACAGGCACACAGGTAGGACGAAGAGCAGACACAGAAGACTGTGGGGGAACACAATGGGAGTATGGGAAAAATGGCTGGGAAAAATGGCTGGGAAAAAAAACAGACCAGCCATGGTAGAAACATTAATAATGGAGAGTGGATCCATAATCTGTGCACAATTTGGTGTTAAGTAGGTCCAAAATTAAAGGAAACATGCAAAAAGTTTGGGCTAATGGGTCATGTCTTATAATGTATACCTAGATGTAGAATGTAATGGCAGAGAAGCTTTGTAAAATAATTATGGCTTCATGAGCTCTAAATCAGAGCTTATTGTGCAAAATAATACATATCTAGTGCAAATTCTGAAGTCTGATAAAAGTCTGACTCTTTGCTGTGTTCACAAAATGTGCAAACATAAAACTAAGTCAAGCATTTCTGTATGGTTTTCACTAAAACAAGCACACACACACAAATCTGTACATATGATACAAAACTGAGAGCACCCTATTCATTAAATGGAATGCACTCAGTATATCCTGACTTTCACATAACACCATCCCTACTACCACACGCTTGAACACACACCTCCTGGTACAGACACACAGACACACAGACACACAGACACACAGACACACAGACACACGCACACACGCACACACGCACACACACACACACACACACACACACACACACACACACACACACACACACACACACACACACACACACACACACACACTAGGGGGCCAGCAGTTGAGAAAAGTGTGACAACGGCTGGGTTCAGTAATTGGCTCTGAACTGCAGCTTCAGCAAAAGTCTTGGTCCTGTCGGAAACCTGTCAGTGCTTGGCATCTGTTTCTATCATTTTCCTTTACAGGGCAGCACAATGTGAACCACCTGGGCTGCGCACATTATCATGCCATCCTCCCCTCTACTGTCACATGTTACAACACTTCCAGCAACTCCTTCTCCTCTAACTAATAATACTTCTGTCAGTGCTGAGGCAACAGAAATGACCTGTCTCTCCCTCTGGAAAGTATTAGACTGCATGCCGAGCTGAATAAGAGATGAAAGGAGGGAGTTTTCTTGAGCAAGAAAGCAATGAATGAAAAAAAGTCAGGAGACAATGAACCAGCAAGAAGCTGATTAATACCGACTGTTTATCAAACAGCAATATCCGAGCACAGAGGGCTTTTCATCTGCAGTTTAATGAGGCTGCTGCAGAAGTGATGCAAAACGGAGGGATTTTCCATTTGCAGGTAACCTGTGTGGTGAGTAAACGCACCTCTTTCCCACTTTCCGGTTCATAAGCAAACAATTACAGTGGGCGCTCCCCTCTGCGTGTGTCCTGTGAAAGACAATTTTCAGGTTGTAGCATCTTGTTGTCCTCTATCTACATGCTCTCTTTGGTTTTTCTCTACAACCATTCCATCAACACAAAGGCCAATTTTGCTGCATGCCAATTTTGACGGCACTGAATAGAGCTGCTCAGCATGAGCCCTGAGACGTAATAAGAAAAAATCTCTCCTGTACTCTTCAAAAAAGAAAAAGGCAGTGCGGGTAACAGCAAAATTATAAATAGGAGTGTCTGACCTAGTCGGCTTTGAAGTGTTTCTTAGTGAGGGCACAGCAATTATAGTAGCTAACACCTGATTTATTGTTGTTATTTCAAGGTTTCTTGGAGGCTTAAATCCAAGTGGGAAAGCCAATCAGCTGACTCCTCTTGTTCAACATTTAAAAAGGATGAAAAACAGCTGCTTCAAAGACCCACTTTCACTAGACTCCACTTTTCATTTGACTTATTATGATAGCATTTTTGCAAAATCAGCCTTTGATTTATGTAGCAATTTAAAACCCACTCAAGCAGTCCATCCTTCTAATTCTTAAAACGCTTGCTGGCAGTCAGCCCAGATTTCATGTGTCAAAGTGGTGGCTCTTTTAAGGACAGCACTTTTTATTCACAGTCCAATTCTTGAGTGTTTTTTTTTTTTTTCAGAGATCCTAGCATTAAGATTTTGGAAGAGAGAGGAAAGATGTTCAATATGAGCTTGAGCCAAACTTGATGAAGAGAAGACAAATAATAATCTCTTACTCATAAATAACAAGGTGATCTAACAAAAGGAAAAAGGCCCTATGAAAAGTGCTGAAAGCCACTGAAAGAAAAGAAAGCTGTTAACATACCTTCATTAGTACTGACTCGCTGAGTTTCTCACGGTTGACGATCTTTATGGCGACTTTCTGGCATGTTACACAGTGAACTCCAAGCTTCACCAACCCTGCAAACACAAACAAGAGAAGAACACAATGTAAAGGGAAGTTTTAGTGTGCACATTTTGCAGCAGCATTTAAAATAGACTGACAAAATAAAGAAAAATTAAAGCTCTTTTTTGGCTGTGCACTAATACACATTAAACAAGCTGATTTGAAACGCCTCATGACCTCATGCACAGAATGCCCATAATGATTTTGGAGTCCACAGTTTCTTACACAAACTGCCCTCTGGGGTTTATTTGAGTCATAAAGGCCGTAAGTGAGTGAGCCATTTGTATTATTGATTCCTATAATGCACTAAACTGCTGTCGTGTTGAGTTAGCTGAGTCAGTATTGACCAGAGCACAAAAATGACAAGAATGAAGCAACAACACAGCAAACTGTAGGAGAGTAAATAAAGATGTGTCATTTCAAAAAGCCTGCAGTAACTATTTTTCTTTACAATAGAGAAAAACATCTCAGACATAACATTCCAGTCAGTTCTACTGAGATACACAAACTGTCTGCTTTAGTGGCAAAATCGAAACTCGCACAATACAAATCTTGTGATTTGCTACAGAAACACAAAAATCTTCTCTGCCGTGCCTCAGAAAATGTCCCAAGGTATGCCTCGTTAAATGATCGGCAACAAACACTGCAGAACAAAAGCAGGGACACACCAATGAGTGTACAGTTACAGTGGAACAAAGTGGTGTGTGTTTGTCTGTATCTGATACACAGGAGCCATGATGACAGCACAAATCCATTTTCTGCCTGGAACCACAGAGCAGCACACAACGTTGGAGATGTTTGCATCAGATATGATACTTACAAACTGAGACAAACATCCACAAACAAATGTTGGTTCTCTTTTAATGAACGTCCCCACGGTGCTGCTGGGATTTGGAGACGACAGGAGATGATTTGAAACTTGAAACATTTGAGCTCTCTAATGGTTCACATGCTGGATTTACAGAAACTCAGAAGAGGAATGATCTGAAAGGTTTGATTTGTTGCCGCCCCTGCGCTGGCTGAGATGAAAATTATATGAAATGTTACTAAAGTGTGACTGAGACAATAACGGGGTTGCTTCTATAACAGGCATGTCCATGGAGAGGTAAATGTCCTCTATAAAACTGTCTGACTGAGATGAACTGAACTAAGCCTGCTCTTCAACTTTTTTTTATCACAGTTTGATATGAACCAGCAAAAAAGAAAAGTCAATGGGCTCTGAGGAGGCGGTGAAACATTGGAACCAAAGAAATATCAAGGAGGTGAGAGGTATGGAGGAGATAGGAGAAGTAAATAGAGAGAGCACATAAAAGATGAAAGACAAAAGTGCAAAAGATTGTGAAGCGGCGATGGCACATTATTCAAATGGCAGGCCACAGATAATTAAGCAGTAATGGAGAGCAATGTGTGGGAGTGAGGCTCTGGCTTGGGAGTTGAGGGGCCGCGGGGGCTGAGAGTGGAGACACATGGAGGAGAGGAGGCGTGAGAGAGAGCGAGGGGGATGACAAAGCAAGCAGAGGAAGCAAATACTAAAGAGAGGAAGATAAAAATTTAAACAGATTTAGAAAAAAGGATGAAAGAGTCAAGCAGGAGGGAGGACAACAGACAAACCCATTAGCCTTGATGGTAATCATATGTTAATAGTGGCAATAGCGAAGCTCATAAGTCATGATAAACAATTTAAAGAGAAAATATCTGCCTGCAAATACGTGAAAAGTTAACTGGATTATTTGTCTTCATATCCATCTTCCTTCGATGCCTGCATTTCCGTTAGCAGAGGGTACATTAGCAAGAGGGAAATGTGAATGGAGAGACAGTACATTATGATTTTACAACCACTTTGTGTGTACTGGCTGAAATGAGCTCCTACAAGGAAGTTCAGTGCATAATACTAGGGGATATAAGGCATAAGCCCTTTTTACCATACATAAACATTATGACTTCAAACAATAAAACTGATGGTCATGGCAAACACATTACAGGCCTTGATCATAAAATGTACCAGGAGAAGATATAATGGTCCCACCAGCCTTGCAGTCCATTACAAATACCTACAGTAAGTGTAACTGCTATGAACCCATGTCTACTCTTTGAGCATTGATTTGTAATAATGGAAAGAAACTAGTTATAGAAGCTCTGTACGGTTTGACCTTAAGATACAGAAAGCATAGATCCTGTTCAACAGCCTAGATTAGCTGCTGGAAAACAGTGGATTGCTCTCTCTGAGTGGGGCGCGAGTCTTTGCCCTAAGTGAAGGAGTTTAAGAAATTTAGGATCTTGTTCATGTGTGAGGGTAAAATGGATTGTGAGATTGACAGGCAGATTGGTGCTGCGTCAGCTGTTATGTGGGTGTCGTACTAGACCGTCGTGGTGAAGAGGCAGCTGAGCTGGAAGGCAAAGCTTTCAATTTACCAGTCGGTCTACGTTCTAACCCTCACCTATGGTTATGAACTATTGGTTCTGATGAAAGAATGAGTTGACGGATACAAGTGGCTAAAATGAGTGTCCTCCAAAGGCTGGCCGGGCTCAGCCTGAGAGATAGGGTTAGGAGCGTGGACATCTGAAGGGAGCTCAGAGTAGAGACATTGCTCCTTTGCATCGAAAGGAGTCAGTTAAGGTGGTTTGGACCTTTGATAAGGATGCCTGCTGACGCCTCCCTTTAGAAGTGTTCCGGGCACACCAAACTGGGAGAAAGCCCTGGGGTAGACTCGTTGGAGAGATTATGTATTCCAACTGGTCTTTGAACGCCTCAGGATTCCCCAGGAGGAGCCTGAAAATGTTGCTGTGGAGAGAGAAGCTTGGACTGCTGCCTCTGTGAACTGACCCCGGATAAGAAAGTGGATGGATGGATGGATGGATGGATGGATGGATGGATGGATGGATGGATGGATGGATGGATGGATGGATGGATGGATGGATTAATCTGCCAACTGTCATTCTATCTCTACTTAACAGGTTATCTCTCTGGTGTACACGCTGGTTTTTGCCACCAAAAATGTTCAGCCACTGAATATTTTTTCACTTACTAAAGTCTTCAATCTACTCACTAATATCACATGGCTTGTTTGGATGGCAATTGTTCTGATCTTTGAGGGCTAATCCCCTCATGGAGTTGGGGACAATAATGTAAGATGTGATAAAAGAGATGAAAGTTGACAGGTCAACTAAGTTCTTCATATGGATTATAAGACACATGTTTCAGATCTATGGTGTTCAGAACCAGAGGTCCTAATCAAGGCCAAAAATGTCAACCTAATGGGGCTGCTAAAGGTCTTCACGAAAGACGCAACATAACTCATTCTCAATTGGGTATGTACAGTATGTCTGATCAAAACTTTACGGCAATCCATCCAACAGTTGTTGATCATCTTCAGTCTGGACCACGTGGTGCACAGACACTGCTATCTTTAGAGCGCTACCACTAGCAAAGCTAAACGGTTGTATTCTAAAAGCAGGCATAGATATACACTCCCGCTAATAGAATCTAAAACAAGCTAAAGCATGTCATCCTGTGTGGGTGTTGTGTGCACTCGGCTGAGCCCACACTACATAATTACAAAGTGTGCACAAGTGAAGGAGTCACGTTTTCTGAACAAGGTAGTAACTAAGAAACAGTTTTCAAAGCAGAAAGACTTAATATGTAAAAATGTGCATGTCCTGTAAAAGGTGATTGCCTGATATTCCCCTTCACCTGTATGCAACAACATCTCAGGGAAAGTCCGCTCAGGTCTGGATGAACAAACCAAACAAAACCTTGAGCATCAAGGTCTGAGGAGGTGGGGGTTTTTCAGGAGATGCCCTGGGAGACATCAGAGTTTCGTCTGGATCTGTCTTGGTCTTTGAACATACCTTCAAAGGTAAGGCTTTGACTGAGAGCACAAATGATCAGAGCTTCACCGGGGTAATACAGAGGGGTAATACAGAGAAGATTACCACTGTCGTTGTAAGTGTCTGTGCATGAGTATGTGTGAGCATTGGGATTATACTTGTCATTTTTATTTGACAATATTGTAATTTCATTGGGCTGTTACTCCAAACTATAAAAAATATAGTCAAACTTACCTACATAGCCTTCATTTGCAGTTTTTGTTTCCACCATTCACATCTATTCTAACTACCTCACATGGCGATGGTTTACTTGCACAAAGAGAGGTGGGCTCAGGAGATAAGACATGATGTAAAAAGGACGCTGCTGTGGTGCCCATATGCAGTAATGTTTCCAAGAAATCCAAGATGGGTACACAGACCTAATCACAGTTTCAATGAAAGGGTGGAAATAATTCTGAATAATGTTCAAATTTCATTTATGTTAGTACAACAACTCAAGCTAGGGTCTAGACAGAAGGGATCAACATAAGCACCAGTTCCCTAAAAGCCTGAATATTCGACGACCCTGATAATAAGATGACTCTCCCTTTTTAGGGCATGTTTCAGAAAAAGACTCTGAAGACCAAATCTTGTTTTTATAAGAAAGAAAGTGTAATGTATGTGTGAATACACCTACATATCTTCATATTCCTGTGTCGCTTTGAAAGAAATAAAGAATCATGAAGTAACATATGAATCCTTCACACTTAATTCTCTAAGGACTCGCAAAGATGTATTTCGGAAACCTTATGTATGAAGTATGATCATAAAAAGTGTTACATTGAAATGTCATAAAAGCTACTTGTGGCTGTACACAATAATGCATAATGTGCATAATGTGTAGCACTTCAGCAGATTACCGAGTGAACTGACTGCATGCAAAGTCAGTGTGGCATATCACTATAAACAAATAGGACTCTACAGATAATTTTGGTGCGATCCTTGAGACAGACGTTCAGTAATGCAAGGTGGTTCATGTTTCCCTGATCAGCAGCACCTCGTCCTAGTGCTGGTTCATGCTGTGGTCACATATGTCTGCTGTTAGCGGAGCAGATGTACCACAAATGTTGACTTTAAGTGGCTACACCTACAGTGCACATACTGAGTTCAGTGCCGTGTGAGTCACAGTCAACAAGGGATGGATGTAATGGAGTTGTTGTCTTAAATAGTTACCGTCACAAGGCTGGGAAACTTAATTAAGCGATATTTGAACGTTGATTGATGACACAACACAACTGCAGCACAGTAACGCCTTGAACAAACATGTTGCTACACTTTGATCTCTGCACTCTACTTGTCAGGATGAGTAAAATAATACTGATATTTGTTTCCAACTTCATTTAGCCCTAGTTTGAATATAATTTCCATGTCCACCCCAGGCCAAACTTTTCCCTTTCTCTGATGTAGTATCTTTGTAAGAGTGAGGATGAAGTAAAGGAATGATTGTGTTCTCTCTCTGGGGAGAAGGACAGCACTGTGTCGTGATTAAGTGTCACATAAACAGAATGTAATCTATTAACTGGACCATAGAGGCACGCGCAGCCTGGTATTGTCACATACTGTAGACTGCTATACCTTTCATTAACACAAATGTGGACAAAGGCAAGCTGTGCAGCCAACCTGAGTTCGCAACGCCACTGAATCAGCAAGTGAATCGATCTGTCCTCTTCTTCCCCCGCCTCCTGAATCAATAGCATCAAAAGCTCTCGCATTCACAACAATGTCAGAATAATGACACCAGCCAGGGACTTATGGGCTGGGGAGGCCACCATCGACTGACCTCAGCCCTCCAGTTGCCTCTCTTCTCTTTACTTGAGGTGCCGCTCTGTGATTTATGATCTAATGTGGGGGAACCGCTGGAGGACGACACAGACTGAGAACTCTGGACCACGGCTCAGTGAGCATCTGAGCTGAGGAGCGTTTCACAGCACTTTGCTGCAAGCTGCTGCATTTCCTCACAGGCATGGTTTCAATCATCACCCCGCTGCCTTAGACAAATCAGCGATGAATGGTAAAGTTTTTGAATAAAAAGGAATCTGATTGCGTCCATAGAGCCAGACTTTAAGTTCAAGCAGGGTGAGGATCTTAGAGCCAGAAAGAGACAGGCAATGTAAGGACATGAAGAAAGGGAAAACGACTGCGACGGATGACATTATAGTTACTCATTAATGAAAAGATTTAATTACCAGAATCATCAGAGTTGTGAAATACCAGTTAGCAACATCTTTTTGGAACAAATACAGAAAGACTGTTTGTCCCCTGCTCTGTGTCACTGAGCCATGTGTCAGCACTGATTTGGTAATAAGCTTTTTCTCTCACTTCACTGTCCTGAACTGACCCATGTCAGGGCATCATATTAATAATAAGAGCATGTACTGAAACTTTTTGTACAAGCAATTTGTGTCTAAGATTTAAATGATGGAGTTGCTGTGATATCTATACCAGATCAAGTACTGGTATTGGAAAGAATTCCATTCATTTATAAAGTCCCCTGTTATCAGATGGTTTCAACTGCATTACCATTTAATGAGGGCTACAGGAAAACACTGAAGTCTGTGTATTAGAGTTGGCATCAAGAGGGAAAGAATAGTGTTGAAACACTTTTAACCCTGGAATTGAAAGATTATTTCCAAACGACACTCGCCCAACCAAATAATGAACACATGGTCCATAGAAACTGTCAAGCAAAAGCCTCTATCCATAACTTCAACTGTTAAAGGTTAAAAAAAACAGTGGTGTTGGTTGAGTCAGAATCCTACCTGGTGAAGGGGAGAGGACAATGTTTTGACTGAAAACCAATTTAGAGAAATATCTGGAAGTTTTGGGAGTACTCAATATTTTGCAGCTGGGCAGTTCAGACTTAAAACTTCAAGCTTAGTGTAGCACTACTTGATTTATATCCATGACTTCCTTTGGGAATTTCCAGTTGGCCCTCATTGGCATGTTTATGTTTGCTTTCCCTTACAACTGTTTAGCCTCTCAGTGCCACCAGGAAACCCTAACCTCCCTCAGGAGAAACCTTGACTCAGTCTCCGCTATCTTGTGAGGGTTCTTTTAGTTCCAGCTTCTAAAGCATGATGATCAGAGGTCGATGTATCATCGGGCGGTGCTGGGACATCCAAGGAGGAACAGGCAGAGGAGGAGAAGGACCCCGACTGTGCGCCTGATTTCCCCTACCATCGATCTAAGACACAGAGATGGAACGGAGGACAGGAACACTCTGCTTGGGCACTCTGGGATGCTCTGGGAGGCTCTTTATGATCTCCACCACCAACAACAAACATACACTGAGCCACACATACACACGTGCAATATTTTCTGCTTTATCCTCCCCACAGCACAGGCATCCATGCGGTTAAAGATCATTACCGGATAGCTTAATTTCCATCTGGAAGTATCTACTCGCAGAGTAGAGTATAAGATGAAAAAGAGATGTCTCCTCTTGCACACCTCTCACTTTCAAACTTGATCTTTCTGAAGCCCTAAGCCAACGCCGGCAGATGGTAGTAGCTTATGCTGGCTTAACTCTCTCTCCCCGAGGCGCTGCTTCAGAGAAGCTCGTTGCCCTTAGGCACTGATCTGCGAGCTGCTTTCCGCTTCTGCTCTCTAACCCTGAATGCTCATGGTGGGGGCTTCAGCTCTGCACTCGGATCAGTGTTTGAAAGGAAGCACAATGTGTTTCTGGGGCTTAGTCCTCCAGCCTCTTCTGGCTGAACGGAAAGCCCCTGCAGCGGGGCGTGGGAATCCCCTCCACCAGGTCAAAGGGCTGGAGTTGAACATTGCTCATCAACCATCTAAGCTCCATGTGCTTTCTGTTTATGTCTTCTTTTTTTCTATTTGTTAGGTCAACATAATTTACCAAACTCATTAAGGCCATTATGTTATCTCAAACACAAACTATGTATGTCTGGTATCTGGGCTAGAAATATTTGCAGTCCTTGTAGCTACACATCATCTTCTCACTTGGTACAGGTCTTGACAAAATGACAAAAATAAACCCTCTCTTTTGTCAACTTTTTTCTCCAACAAGTTTCTCTTCTGCTCTGTTTTGTTATCCAAGCACTACTTTTTTTCTCATTTCTAAGTTTATGCAAATTTTTGCCCTCACTTCTTCTCTTCCCATAAGTGCGTTCTGACTCATTTAGCTCCCTTTCTCTCTATTCCTCCTCTCATCTTTCAAGAAAAAAAGAGAATAGGAGGGAATGCACCAGCGGAAAGCCGTTGAGTCATACTGTGCAGGAGGGAGACGGTATGTTGAAGATCAAACAAAGCTCACTCAACACTCAATGAACACTCTCTCTCTGTCCCTCTCTCTCTCCCACTGCATCCTTCCACCCTCTTCATTCACTAAATCTCGCCATCTCCTCCACCTCCTCCTCAGCTCTTCTTTGCATTTTCAGTCATCCGTGACGTTAGTCTACCCAGCCTCAATTCCCCTGCAACCCTCTAAACCCTACCAGCCAAAGCAAGAGCAACAACATCAGTAATAACAGAGGCCCCGACCGACAGAACGGCTTCAAAAGCAGGAAGAGCAGTTTAGCCCTGGAGTGCTGCAGCGAGGAGGGAGGCACACTGACGCATGCATACAGAAAAGCTGTTTATTTGGCCTGCGTGAAATAAGACATTTGCTCAACATCTCTTCTAAGTTTACTCCCTGCACAGAACAGAAATCTCTTGGTAAATACAGCAGTACTGGAACTTTACTGACAACCGGAACCAAACTTATTTTCTTTCAAGGGCATCCTGGAAATACTTGGGCTTACATGCTTCGCTAAGGAGCACTTGAACTTGCAGAGATCTTATAACATTATTTTGGTCCTGCATTCCAACAATGGTTCACAGAATGAGACATGATCAGATTCTTCCTATATCAGAACTCAATCTTATTAGTGAAAGGTCGATTGTAAAGGTAGAACCTATGTGTGACCTGATTCGCATGTCTTAGCATTTCTGCCCTGTTCTTATTTCAAAGGAGTGAAATACTGAAGCTTCAGCACAGCACTGAGTACCTCCTACAGATGAAGAGGGTACCCTTCAGCTTGAGATACACTTAGCTTTTCACTCCTCTCTATTTACAGATTCAACATAAAAATGTAAAAACTATACTTGGGCGTCTGAAACTTTAGCATAGGAATTGGTTTTGTTTCCACTTGTAGTGCATTTGTAGTTCTGAAAAACAGTCAGAACACACACCCCTGTCATGACATAACAGCTCCAATCTGTGGTAATCAGACAATGGTTTATTTATCTCCATTAACACATATCTATATGCAAGTGCAGCCAAATATCCATTCTAGATCAAAAATTTCAACCTGGGGGACAAATTTGCTCGATGACAATCAGCTTAGCTTTATAGAATCAGTTTAGATTTCTTGACCTACAGAATGCACCAGAAATGACTGATCTGGTCTATTCAGCAAACAAACATTTTAAAAGTTGTTTCATGGTGTGACATGTTTGCATTTTTTACATTTTATAAATCTGCATTATGATGTTTTTATTTCAGCAAAGTTGAGACCTGTTAAATCACAACAATCTACTGTTAACTGAGACCTTTTGGAAACAAATGCACTGCCGCTACTCTGGGGGACGTAACGGACCAAGAAATGATAGCATTTGCATTGCACACATAAATGCCACACAGAGATGTAAGTCTTGAGTGGAAGTCGTTAACACTAACCCCTGGCTACACCGGAAATTACTGAAAAGTTGGCTCACTGTGACATAGTGCAGAGGACAAAAAAGTCTGCTTGGGGTTGCAATCAAGGTCAATTGCTTGATTTACATGGACCTGGAATAATAATGGAATAATCTAAGAAATAGCCTGATGTGAATAAATTGCTTTATCAAAAAAAATAATAATAATAATGACTGTTTTTATATACCACCTTTACAAGCACCTTTACAAGCGCCCTTACAAAGGGCATTGGCATGATAACAAAATTATACACACATCTCTTAATGTGGATGTCTACCCAACATGAAAGAAGTTTCCACTATATTACCAGAATGGATAGAAACATGTTGGTAGCGAAAAAAAACGTGTCTAAAGCCTATATACCATTTTGCTTGTCTTTTAAAGAATTTAAGATGGTCGAAATACTGGAAATACTAAGCTCTTCAAAACAGATGATAAAAAGTTGAACAAAGACGGTGGTCTGTTGAGATACGTTGAAGCAAACAATAGCAGAGGCTATCAATTGGTGTTGCCATATCATATCATCAGATCACTTTAAATTTCATCAGTACTCGGCCCATTTCATTGTCAGAGTATGAGATAATGTTCTGATGCTGAATGTAACTCAAGAGATTTATATCCCAAGTAATTCTCCCAGGGCATGCATTCAAGTAGCAATATTTATTTATTTTATTATTTTTATTTATTTATTGTTTCAAAGGACCATGCATATTAATTAACACTTATGTAAATATGCCAGAATTAGCCAAAAGGCTAGTTTACATCCGTAGTCCCTTGCCAGACATTAAAATGGCTCCCTAAAAAGATCAAGATTAAACAAAGATAAAATAGAGTAAAATAAGATCAAAATAAGAAGGTAGAGGAGAAACCAAAACACAAACAAACAAACAAAAAAGAGAAGAAAAGAAAAGTACAAATAGAACCATACAATTAAGAATGACTCAAAGCTACATAAGGACATGATATGACAGAACACCTTGTTTCCACTGAACCATCCAAATCAAAAGCCACCTCTTCAACTATCTCCAGCAGATTGTGACAGTGGGACAAGTCGGCCCATGCTAAAATGGTTTGAATCTGATAAAATGATTGATGCATGTGTACGTAAGTCTTATTTTAAAGTTGTATTTAGCATCCATGTAAAAAGTGGAATTTGAGTCTCTAACCAGAATTTTCTTAATGGGTTGAAGAACTATTGATTGCCAAAATAAGAACACTGTTTGATGATAACTATTTGTTTGACTGGAAGAAAACAGGTGCTACCTGTCAAAGACCCAAAAGGAGTATAAAAGAGCGTTCTCAGATACAGGTATCTGCAGTACAATCAGGTATTCACACAAAGTCTAACAGTACTCGACTGAAGTGAACTTGGTTTCTTTCCCTTTTACCTAATAGTTAAGGGCCAAGAGGGAGTGTGAAGATGGTTAGAGGAGCGCATCAGTGGATAATATGCAGGGTTGCTATCAATCTGGCAGCTGTAATAAGGATTTAGCCTGACTTATACATGCTATAGCAAGTGACAGACCAGTTAAGCCCATGTATTTCTGATTATCACGGTCAGCTCTCTTTCAATGTGATATAGTGACAACATCACAAATAAAATGTACAAATAAAAAGACCAAGCAACACTTCACATCCACACACAACTTTAGTGGCACATTACTTCCACAGCCACAATTCTACCAATGCTAAAGTTGCTTCTGCAGCAGGTAGCGTTGCATTGTGTGTTTCTTTTTGTTTTTCAGTAGGTCTGTTTTGGCCTTTTGTGTAACAGGGGAAAAGGGGGGACATGGGGTGTGGGAAGTCAACTTCATACAAATGATTTTGCCAGTTACGTAATATAGTCCTAACAAACACAGTGTGAAATGTGGTGAGAGACAATAGTTCTGAGTGTCTTCAAGGCAGTAATCTATTTTCACATTCTGCACCAAGAATAGGAAGAACTGAAAGTGTCGCCCACAGGCAGCAAACACTGAGCGACCCATTTTGTCATCTAACAAGCTCTCTGATTGGCAGATTTTCCAAAATCCACACCCATTTCCGCCCTAACCTCATGAACATGTAAATATGTTCACAACTTGTTCTCAGAAGTTCATCGTCCCCATGCTGGAGGGTGCAAGCCTCAAACACTTTCTTCTGCCAGGGAAACAAACAAGTTTTATCGCCAGAGGTAAGAAATGCTCGGCTGCACTGCAGAAAATATACGGAAAGTTCAGGCTGTCACATAATTGAGTATGCAAAAAGTTGTTGGATGCTGATGACTTGCTGGAAAACATATGGCACAAATGTTTGCCAAATTTCCTCACTCCTACGCAGTATGAAAGACTGGATTTTGCTGTCGTAGTTTCTGTGGATTACACATGTGAATTACAAAAAGTGAGAGAAAACTTTGTGGGCAGAGATTGTTTCTCTTGTGAGGAAACACTCTCCCTATTAAGTTGATCAGAGGCAGTGATATCTTTTCTCCTCGGAGTCTCTCTGCAGAAACGTCGTTGCAGATTCAAAATGATCCAGTCTGAATTCTGGCCTGACGCGACTCCAGCTCAGACCATGGAGCCGAGAGAGAGTGACAGTGTCAGAGGAATGTTCCCGTATCCCAAAATGGGAACATCAGAGCAAACATGAATAAGGACGTGGCGGGCAGAGATGAGAGGAAAGATGGAGGGAAGACATTTTTAAAAAGAAAGTTGCAACAATGAGGCTTGTGACAGGGAGATGGAGAATTACTGATAGGGACAGATGAAGAGAGTGATGCTGGGAGAGACGTAGTCAAACTACGGAGAGAAAGTGGGGCCTAGGAGGGCGGGGCACAGAGACTCAGATCTATTTTTAATGCCTCTGACTGGGGATCAGCAAAAGGAATGTATAATTACAGCCTCATGAATAATGCAAGCAGGCTTCTTTTAATTAGCCACACCAGGCCCGATGCAGCAACCGCAGCAGACGGGACAAACACATGCACGTGCACACATACGTACACACCAACTACAGCACACTTGAACACACAAACAGATAGGATGTCCACAAAAAATTATCATACCGATTCACATATGCGTGTCACTGTTGAAACATATGTGTGTGCATGCTAAACATGCACTCACACACTCCTCCAGGGAGGCAGGAGTCAAATAAAGAGCCGAAATCATGAGCTAAGGATTGGTACCTTGGTGATACCTCTGTGATAGGCTTCACAGTCAGAGGAGCCCCCAGACACCACTCAAAGAGCTGCACTGTCTGCCTGTCATGTGTTAGATAACCCCCAATATAAGAGTATGAATTATTAAATATCTGACTGGATAATATTACAAAACCTCACTGTAACCATAAAAAGACTGCTAGCAGTGGCACTGCGCTCATTCTGTATTTGTCATACATGTGCATGCTCACATCCATGCAAGCCAACAACAGCAAGCCAGATATAAAAAAAAGATCTTTCTGGCATGCAGAGAAGCCAATTGTGTTGGCCAGAAAAGAGATGGAAGAGGGAATCTGATTGGAAGAAGCAATTAATCAAACCTTCATATATAATTCAGCTTGAGTTATTTCATTAATTAACAGTGTTTGGATTGTTTACCTTACATCTTCATTATCAAACATGGATCAAGCCGGAGCAGACTTCAGAGAGATGGGTTTTCATCAACCACTCTTAATAGCTAGCCTTCTTCCAAATGGAGATTGAAGTGGATGGTCCAAGCTCAACCAGGAAAACTCAACTCAACTCTTCAAGCACATCAAGAGAAGGCAGGAAGCCGATTCCAAGTTGGAACGACACATCAAAACGCCGGCAGGATGTTATTTGGTTGTTATCTGGCAACTCGACTCCTCTCATCTTCGAAACTTTAATTTGTAAGCTAATTTGTGGCTGGCAAAGACAGGCTTGAGTATGGGAGAGGATATTGGATGTAATTTGATGTCTCACTCCATCTTCGTTTGGTGATTGGAGTTTAATTGGCGATGAGGGCACTGCGTTCCCACTTTGGGGCGGGCGGGGGAGATGACAGCTTGAGCGCACGGACTGAAATTGAATCCTGCTGTGATGTTTAAACAGGGAGGGCAAAAAGCTCCCTGCTCAGAGGGACCAACTTCACTTCACACAAATAAGAGAAAATACACCAAGCAAGCATGGGCTTAAGAAAAAGAGAGGAGGCATCTTTTGTTTGCCTTTCTATAAAATAAGACCCTCGGAAAACCTTTACATAACTTTTGACACCCTGGTCTTTTATAAACAAGCTAAAATAAAGAACAACAGCAGGATGGTTTGCAAAGGTGAGCCCAAAACCTGCAATTATGGTCAATATGCACAAGGTTATTGGGATAAGTACCTACAGTGTGTTGCTCTTGGACAGAATAATCTTCCATTGGGGGAGAGTTGGTGTGTGTGTTCAAGGTAGGCGGCTACCTCAAGGTGTGTGACATTGATACACACACAAACACACACAATTTTCTAGAATACAGTCAATTGGTTTGCTCTCCCAGGTTTTCCTCCCCCTTCCTATGTCTTTGTCCAGCCTTTATTGTCTCCTGGCATAGAACAAATGCAGCACAGGAGAAAGGTCAAAGTGTCAAAGCTTCACCATTAGTGTGAGGTCTGATCGGAAACACCTCACAGAATGGAAACAATGAAGACGAGATGAGTGCACCTGAGTGTGTGAGGAAGCTGCCTTGCCGTATAGAATACAAGGTTTTTTAACCATTCCACATTTCTATAACAAATAGAAATATCTGAACGATGTTAGTGGTCAGGTCTACATCAAGCAGCTACCCTTGTTGTTGAAAAATGAAGCCAAAGTGAAAGCGCACAAAACTGTAGTTTCTTAAAAGGTCCACTTGAACTGAGCTTGAAAAAACAATCCAAATATGTCATACATTTATTTCTGACAAGTATACCTGTTGTTTTTTTTAACAACCAATCCTGTTTGATTTTATCAAGGCTAATATTTATGCATAAGTAGGTATAATTGGGGGCGTGGCTGATTTGACTGACAGGTTGGCTTGTTGTAGCTGTTTGCCAGGCAGTAAGGCTTTGGCCTCATCACTACCTTTTTGCAGGTTACTAGATTAACCAGAAGTAAATTGGAGCCAGCATTCCCAATTAGACAACCGTCATCTGGGTTCTATAACTTCTCTTTGGAAACCAATGGGTAGAACCAAAGGAAGAGTACAATCATGCAGATAAGACAGCACATGCAGTTAACGTTCAACTCTTGAATGCTATTCTATACTTTAACATTGTGGTTTTAAAAAAAAAAAAATGCTGACACGATTTGAGTTGATTCAGGTTTTTCATCATAGACTGTAGAAAACATGAAAAACGTCTCAGTGGTTTCTGAAGAGAGGTTTTAAGGCCAATGATGGCGGTCACCTCACCTCATCTCCACCTTCTTTGGCAGGCCAGAAGTCTTCTAGCAAACAGTTACATTGCACCCACCTGTTCAGTGTGTACAAATTAAAAAAAGATTGATTCAGACCAAAGCTGTTTTTCGAACCAGGCTGTACACGTGTTTAATGTTGCTGTAAAAATTTTAACAGGGATTCCTTGGATTTTGCGGCAAGCCTCAAGTGTACACGAAATAAACTGCAGTTTTTTTACACTTCCAAGTTATCTTCCTTTTTCAACACTGGAGGTTGCTGCTTAATTTTTCGACTTCCTTTCTACAACAGAAAAAACCTACCTAACTTGATAAAGCATTCTGATATCTCGCAAAATGAAAAGACTGAGAATGCTTGCTTTTTTACAATAAAATCATCTGCCCATGACCAATGTTAACACAACATTTGTAAGAACACTAGTGTTATTTATGCTCTCTATCTAGGTAATATAAAACTTGTGGTACTCAATCCCTGTGTCATTCTGTGATTAAAATAAGGTAGAGTACATACAGTCTCACAAAAGCTCTCTTGTGTATCAACATGTGCATTTTTTATCCATTTTCCGAGACAGCTGCAGAAGAAGTGCTGAGATGACTGATTATGACTCATCTGAATTGCAACATTTTCCTGTTTTCCCTATTTTTAAATCTATGCATAATCTGTGTAACACGCACACTCTGCAGAGCATGATAACACATAGTCATACAGGCTAATTTGCATATTTTCTTAAAGGGGCAATGTTTTATTTTTTTTGCAGAGAGCTGATTGCCCATCCAGTTATTTTGATTTATCTATATTTTCTTCTTCCAATGCTTTCTTTTTAGATGCATTCCACCATCTCTTACAGTCAGACATGTATTCACTACGAGCTCCAAGTGGAGCCTCTTTGCTTAATGCCTCCACTATGAAAGATCGCTTTTTGTCAGACCCACTGTAGTTGGAGAAAGCTGTGCAGAAGAATAGAAAACATGTTCAGTTTAAGGAGGTTTCATGGAGATAGGGCACATTGATATTTACCCCTCTAGTAGCCATCGGCGTAGCTGTTGACATCTCTCTTTTGAATGGAGTGGAATCATTTCAGCTACTCTCCTGGCTGAATCAATAAATCAGCTGCAGCTAGCTCATTACCCAAGCCACCGCTGCATCCCAATGAGGCAACATGGGAATTTCTATTAGCCACCAAAAACCAGACCTCTTTCTCTTTCTCATTGTAGCTCGACTCTCTCTATCATTTTCACTTTGTTTCCTTCTTCCCTTCCCTCAGTCAATCAATCACTCTTTCTTCCTTCTCAATCTCGCCTTATTTTTGTTGTTGCCTGATACGTCTCTTTTATTTTTGCAACCCCCCACCCCCACATTTCTCCCAGGGGACATAAGGAGAGATGGCTCTGCGGTTGCATCATGCCTTCCTACCACAACAACGGTGTGTGTGTGTTTGTGTGTGTCTCGGTGTATATAAGTCAGAGTTTGTAAGAAAATGTTAAATTCTTAAAGACAAGAGTCAAAAAGAGAAAGTCTTACAAAGACAAGGAAAGCTGGGTATTGAACTTCTCTGATCACTCTTAAGCCTCTCTGTAATTATCAATGATTCTGTGTATTTCTATGTGTGTGTGTGTGTGTGTCTGTCTGTGTGTGTGTGCATGGGCAGTGCATACATGTGTTGCAGTGAGCAACATCCTGCAAATGAATGGAAATGAAAGCGGTTCTGGAGAAAAGCCAAGGCCCAGATTGCCCGCTTTTTTAGAGATGGGGGACTCACGTCACAGGGCTTGGAACGTTGCCTTGTACAAAAAAGTGCAGATGCACACAGACTTGAAATGCACGCGCACGCAAGCACGCACGCACGGACGCACGCACGCACACACACACGCACGCACGCACGCACGGACGCACGCACGCACGCACACACGCACGCACGCACGCACGCACGCACGCACACACACACACACACACACACACACAAGGGAGCAGTAAAATAAAGTACACAAAGCAGAACACCAAGGGCACTTCACTGAGAGTCCATTTCACCTGGCCTTTTAACTGAACAAAGACTGATCTGAGCGTGAGATGTCTAAAAAAAAAAGGCCAAGGGACAACTCCGTCTGAATGGCAAAAAGAGATGATATGGAAAAAAAGGGCAAAGAATAGTTTGTTGACAAAAGAAAGCACAGCAACATAATTTAAAAGTCAAGTAACTTGAAAAGATAGAGGGAGAGATACAGACAAAGAAGTGAGAGTGAGACAGAAGGAGATAGATAGTGAGAGGGCCAGGTCTCTGTGTTATACCACCCTGGAAACTGAGGGAGCAGAGAGACATCTGTTCAACACGACTTCAGGGGGCTTTTACTCTGATGTCAGCCTGTCACCACATACAGGACAGCGGGAGCAGAATCACGCTGAGAGTACACACCCCACACACAGCACACACACGCATCCTATAGAATACACTCTCTTGCTTAAGTTTGTTCCTGTTCATGGAAATCAACAGCTAAATCCAACCTACTGACCCAATGTAAACATGAATGACATGCCTTCAACTCATCCAATTGTACAAAAGTGACAGCAAAATACCCCTTGTGAGCTAGGGGAGGGAATCGAAAACCGGATCAGACTTAGAACCGGTTCCAATTGATCAATTCCATATGAATTGTACACCTCAAATGTTATTGATTCTTCTTAACGATTCATTTCTTAGCACAACGTCACGACACATCGCGGTACGTTGCATTACGTCACACACTCTGCGACGCAGAACTCTTTCAACCACAAGGAAAAATTCAAAGTATTTTCCTCCAGGCTCCAGGACGTCCAGGGCGCACATCCAGGGCGCACGTCCGGACTCACGTGGACGAAAATGAGGCACCAAGAGCGGGTAAAATACCTCCGCAATGACCCCCGGAGGAAAAGCGTTTTTCCACTCCAAATTCAAAGTATTTTCCTCCAGGCTCGAGTGGCTACGTCAGGACTCACGCGGCCGAGAATGAGGTCAACCTATTGTTTAGTACGTTCAAGTTGAATATGTTCATGTTCAGCCTTGTGCAGACATAATTTGGAAAAATAAAATGGTTCCTTTTGGTGCGGAAGACTGTGTAGAACTACTTTTTTCCCCTCAAAAATAATACTCAGGAATCGTTTGGAGAATTGATAAGGAATTGGACTGACAAGCAGAATCGACAATGGCATTGACATTGATCAAATCTTATCAATTCCCACCACTATTGTAAGCACTGGTATTGACGTTATACACCTACACCTTTGGTTAACCAAAACACACCTTTATCTTCGTGGCAAAGGCCAAAGCAGAAGAGCTTCTTGTGTGGGTTTGAAGCAGACATTCATGGTTATGAAAAGTTTGTTGACTTTTCTGTAACTGTTCAATTGGTTTTCTCTTGCTGTTCGTCCATTACCCTGCGAAAACTGAGCTGTCAATCATGGCATCATACACAGCATCATGGACAGCATCACATCGCTATTCTATTTATGCTATATAGCATAGCAAAGCATATATAGCATCTAAATTCTTATGTTTTTAAGTATATAAATGTTGTTTTTGGTAAACTGATACAACAAAATCATAAATAGTAGAGCTAACACAGTCGCCTTTAGATACAGATAATTAAACAGCAAAAGATTTAATGAAAGCCAGTACCAAATATGACAATGTTTTACTTTCTCTTTCATAAAGCGTTATTCATAGAATGTCCTTCACCTTTAAGAAAATTAACCGGCAAATGATTAATGACATCACCTTTTCTGACATTTTGCAAATTAAACAATTAATTGGAAAATTGATCATCAAATTTATAAATACTGGATATAGTGCTTAGCTGAAAGCATAATCCATGGCAACATTTCAGTGCAGAATGGCAGTCTAAGCCCAGCATGATATTACATGAAGTCTCATACTTCATAAACCACAGCAGGGCAACCAAACCCTCATGCTAACCCATGAATACCATTAGTATTGATATCACTTTGCCCTCAGCAGCCAAAAAGCAGATTACATTTAAAGAGCACCAGGAGAGGATAGCCTCTGAGAACAAAATCAAAACAGGCTTTTTGTTGAACTAAAGCATTAATCAATAACTTGTGTATTGTCTTCATTAGTAGCTGGGCGTTCTTCAAAATGTCACTGGACACCTGGCTGCAGCTCGGAGCGGACTGTAGCAGCAGTGAACTCTCAGAGACCTCTGCTGTTGTCTTGTTCATCTCGAAGGCCATCAGCCAGGGAAAATACTGCAGTCATTAAAATGATAATGATACAGTTAGAGCGACTGACGGAGTATTGATCCAGCACAACACCTCCCCCATCTGTTGCTAACACAAACACAAACATTTACAGCAATCTGATGAGTAGAACTGCATGTGAGTTGTATTCGTAATGTGAGGTTGTGTGCATTGTCGATAATACGAGAGCTCTTTACCCCTGGACATTAAGGATGAAGAATCACTGAAACACTTCAAACAGAGTCCATTTGTAGCATTAAGTGATCACATCACAGCGACACTCACAGACCGTGTCAACGCTCAGTGTCAGTGCACACAGAACTGAAACATTAGTCATGTTTGCAGGGGGAGATGATGGCTTTTATATATCATGTTAATGCTCATGAAGCTGTCACAGGAGCCTTGCAGACATGGAAGGTATCCCTGACATGCTTATTACATGTTGTACATCACTGGACCGGGATGTGCGTGCTGGCATAACGGCCATGAATGAGTCTGTCAGGATGGCATGATGCATGTTGCTTCTTTGTGATGGATGTGTGTGAGACAGGTTGGGCTTGCCACATCACTTGACAATCAAAGACAGAAACACAGATTTGACTGAAGACCCCTCAAACACCTTTCACGCTTCTCCTTTGATGGCGAAGGCTGACCCTCATCAGGTTTCCCCCGCTCAGGATGGGAGAAAATACTCTGGCTCAAGTAAACCAATTTCTGCATTCTTGCACTCGTCCTTCACAGACCCATCTCATTTGAAAGAGACGCACTCTTCATGCGTGTCCGAGCTGCAACTGCCAATCAACATGTCAGGAGGGCTGATGGACAACACTCTCAGCCACTGATGACAGACGGAGAGGTTTGAGAGGGGCGGGGCTGGGTTCATGTCAAGGGCTCTGCTTGCAAAAGGGGTTGCTATGGCATTGCTATGGAGACAAGTCGGCGGGAGAAGTGGTTTATGATGGACGCTGATGGGTGGTCCACACCAGAGGTTAAAGTAAGCAGGGGGATGTGTGTGTGTTTGTGCGTATTGTCTGTTAACTTACACCTGCTCTCTGCAGTTTGCACACATGCAAAGATGACATCTAAACCTGCAGTGTGAGTGCATCCCTGGTTTAATAAGAAACACACAAGGCAGCCAGGGCTTAACATTAAACCACTGTGTATGGAGAGTTCAGGTCAAACACACACACACACACACGCACACACTACCCAGATCTGATGACGCAAATTGCCATATAACTGGCTTGGAGCACAATCAAGTGCAGATAGGTAGGGACAGAGGGGATGCAGAGCAGAGAGGGGAGAGGGAAAAAAGTGAAGATTACACTCTGAGGAGTTGTAACTGCATATGCACATGGCCACCCTGGTCATCAGCGAAAGTGAGATTACCAATAATCTGCATGAGCATCATCTGCGACCCTGTAAAGGGATGACTCTCCTAGTCTGAAAGATGGAGAAAAAGAGCGAGAAACAGACGGTAAAGTAGAGAAGGAGGGCAGCAGATGAGTGTGTGTTGGAGATTAGGGGCTTTGGGTGCCAGTACCAGCTCCTACCAGTTGGGGGCTCCCTCTCACCTGCACTTTTGCCTCAACCCCTTAGTTTTCCCTCTCTTGCTACAATCACACTCTCCTTCCATCTCACCAAACTGATCCTTTACATTCCCTTTATAACTTTTTTTGTAGTTGTCACCTTTCAACGACTCCATCTCCTTTCTTTTAGTTATTCTGTGTTTTCTCTCTGCCCTTCTTTCTCATTGCTTTCAGTCACACCCTCATTCTGTCTTTCTTTCTTTATAATGGTCTACGTTTTATTTTGCAGGCTCTGCAATCCTGTCCAGCTACTGTGATTTTATTGCAGAGACTGCACAGAAAACAGAAATTGTCAACAAAACAAGGCATCCAAGGAGAAAGTAGATGAAAGACTTGATTTGCAGAAATAAGAAGAAAGACAGAGTTGGATGAAAAAAAAAAGCAACAAAATAGGAAAGTGGGGATTCTTTTTGGATGTTAGGCACTAAAAATATATGTAAAATACACAACACATGCTTCACAAACCAACACATCTCTACAGTCCCGGGGACGCTGACACATGAGGAGACAGTGCCTTTGTTGCTAGGAGAGGAGCGACATTGGAAGAAGAAGGAAAGAAGGGGTTGACGAAGAGGGGGATGAGGCGAAGAGAGGGGGTGAAAAGAAGGGTTGATGGAGAGACAGTTGGACAGAGAGAGCACGGGGGGAGATGGAGGTGAGAAGGAATGTGGCTACATGGATGGCACCCCTGTCGATTAGAGGACAGCGGCGCAGCAGAAAACACCACCACCTCCAACTCCCCCTACCCTTCCCTCCTTCCTGTAATGTCAGTGATTTCACATACCATCACCTCACTACAGAGCCTCCTCTGCTTCACTCCATCACACACATGCACACACATGCACACAAAAGCACACAAACGCACACACACAAGGACAGCTATAGCCTAAGCCAGTGGAGAGGAACAATGGGCGAGAGGAATGGCAGAGAGGAGCAGCAGAGAGGAGATGGGAATGAGAAGAATGCAAGTAGAGAGGGACTAATGAGAGTGATGAGAAGTGAAATAGAGAGATATGCAAGAAAAGAATGAGAAACACACAGACTATGATTTATCTACGAGTTGCTGAATTAATTATTTTTTTCCCATCATAGCTCGGTCTATCAACAGCCTATCTAACAAACCCACTCTGAGCCCTTGGAAGCCCAATGACAAGTTGATGAACAGCACCTTGTCATTATAGCTAATGAATGAAAACCTCACTCTTCAACTGTCAGTTTCATTCTATAGCACCTGATTTTTCTTTCGTAGTCTTGAAGATTAAGTATCACCTGATTAGATAAAAAATATGGAAGAAGATCTTAGAGTTCATTCAAAATGGAATGCGTAACTCAGTTAAAGAGGAAACATTTCATTCAAACCATCTCTTGAAGAGGAGTGAAGGTTTCTGTTTACTCCTGTTTGATTGAAATTCAAAAGAACTGCTAAGCAGAAATAAAAAGTTCAGGGTAAACTTGCTCTTTCAGTCTTGACATCTTTGCCAATCACTTCCCTTTTTGCAAGCAAAGAAAATTACAAGTCTAATAATTGTATCCTTTCCATCTTAATAATTGCAGGTAGGACTCTGCCTTTGTAAGCAGAATTGCAGATCTGCCTGCTAAGGTTTTATTGCTGTCTTGATAGATTAACAGTCACAACTCACCTTCAGTCTTAAGCTGAAAGAGGGAGACTGATAAAAATATGTGTTCTCACAGCAACACATAGCAATTAAGTCTTCATGGTACAGTGGGAAAATAACTCTCTGTCCTCTTTTGACTTTGTTTGGGGGTGAAAAGTGCCACCTTTTCCTTTTTGAGTGCCAGCATATGGCAGCAAAATTTTGAGGTTGCGTCCTCTTGTAGACGCAGGGCCTGAAATATTAATTCAAATGAGGTTGTCGTCTGCTTCAAGCCATTTCAGCACTTGTTGCACCAATTTTCCCCCCTTTGATTTGCATAACATGATGTCAAAACTCTGCCTGCTAGGATATCACAAACTTGAGTGACTCATTTTTGGGTCCATTTAAACGTAGAGGAAGTTTAACTCAATGTTTGATGTTTGATTAGGCATCTGTGTGGAAGAAGTAAAGAATTATCTTACCTGAAGGAGCAAAAGTAAAGTTTGATGTTTTGGTTCCATCCATCCAAGTGAGGCAGGAAGGAGAGAACAGAGAGAGAAAGAAAAACAAAGTTACTGACAAGATATTCATGTATTTGTTTAACGGGTGAGCAGATCCCATCAAGTCACAAATGATGACAGAGTGATTGAGAAGGCGACATGTCTGCATGAAAAGTGAGTAAGCTGAGTTTATGCTGGGGAATTTACTCTGAATAACATCACTGACAATCACTGGACTTTGTTCCCAGCAGTCTAAGGCCTCGTCCTCAGTCCTCAGTCCTGGTTCTGACAGTCCCTCATTCTTTATCGAGAACCTCTCTTCTAAACACACACATTCACTCAACACATTCACTCAACACACACACACACACACACACACACACACACACACACACACACACACACACACACACACACACACACACACACACACACACACACACACACACAGGAACAGACTTCCAAAATAAAACACGGCTGTTTACCAAGCCACAGAATCCCGAACGGAGTCACATTCTGCCTTTCAAAGCGTGTTTGAAGTTCCTGCACAGATGTTGCTGTCTCCTCTTTTATTTTTTTATTTCATGTAAGAGATTTTCCTCCTTGCTCTTTTCCCCACCTCACTCAGCACAGTGTGACACTCTTTCGCTTTACCTCAACCTCCTCTCATCCCTCCATCTCCCGTCTCTGTCCGCGTGATCACACAGCCAGAAAGTTTTATCCGACAGTGAAGCAACTTTTTCTAAAGTTGTCTGGGTTTTACAGTGCAGTGTGGAGGAAAGGGAGTCAGAGGATGAAGCTGGAAGGCAGATGTTGGTTCCACAATTTGTGGAGCTGGGAGCTTGTTTTCCAAAGAATAACTCTAGTTTGTTAGACTTTTGTGCTACTTTTGGACATTATTTGGGTCATGAAAACATGGTACTCATCAAAGATTTGCTGGCACACATAAAAATGTGGTAACCCCTTTCCCCTATACCTTTAGGATGTCTGAGTAGGGTAGCTGTGGGTGTTCATTTTACAATGACAGGATTTTAGAATTAATAACTTTAAGACTTTAAAAAGAAAAGAAAATAAGCTGACCAGATCCAAGAGGAAACCGTTACATCTAGGACACATGAGAACAATAATCTGGTCAGTAAAAGTCAACCAGTGCCCAAAAAATAACCAATAGTGCTTGTTCTATTGACCTGAGATACCTTATGAGCCTATACCCTACGGAAAGAACATACCACTCAAATATTTTTAAGACAAATGTAACACCTTCAAAGTACTCAGGAGAAATCTGAAGTCTGCTCAGATTTGACAATAAGCCCGCATCAAGGCCATATGGAAACTCCATAGAGTCTTAAGTGGAAGTCATGTCAGGCTCGAACAACACTCTTTAAATGATATACATTTCCCTTTCCTATAAAATCTATTTCCTGTGTGAGGGTCTGGCTTTAAAAGCCAGACTGCGGGGCAGCCAGAGCATTTATGTCAGCAGGTTTACGAGCTAAACAACTATCGGCCTCTCGAGCTGTCACGCTGCAGACCGTGCTACAACGTGGGTCCACTCGTAGGTTAACAGTGTGGTGTCACGCCGTTAAATTCAATTGGTTTTTTATGACTTTTGCTATCTGTCCCCAAGGGCAGGCTTGAGAGGGGCTGTGGGAGATATCAGAAGAAACAGAAGGGAGCTGACGTACAGATGCAGCATGAAGTGAGGGAAAAGTGAAGGAGAGAAATGTGGAAGGAACATGACTATCCAAAAGGAGGAGAAGAAATGCAGGAAATGAAAAGCCTTCCCAGCAGAGAGAAAAGAGAACCATTCACCCCCCTGCCAGAGAAGGATGCGTGTTATGATTCTGACAGAGTAAAATGAGGCCAGCTTTGATTATGCTTCTCTCTTCTATTAAAATGGAGCTCTGCGTCACACACATATAATATTCTGTGGAGCGATGCAGGAACGTGGGCCGCTGTACAGAGGAGAACAGAGGAGAACAAAGACTGTGGTTGAAAGCTTCCACCAGGAGCTAATTGCAATATTAGTTGTCCTGGCCAGAGGAAGAAGAGGAGAACAACACTACGACTAATTAAAAGAAGAGAGGCAAGTTTTGATTGAACAGTGGGGGAGAGAAAGAGAGGAAAGTGAAGAAAACTAAAGAGGAAGGGACTGTGATGACACACAGAGGGACACAGTGGAGCAAAGAGAGGAATATTATCATGTACTGTATGTGAGTTTGTGTTTACATGCAGGCTATGAGTGTGTGTGGGTGTGTGGGTGTGTGGGTGTGTGTATGTGTGTATGTGCGTATGTGCGTGTTTGGAGTATAATCTAAATGAGTCTTGTATCTTTAGGGATTAATCCAGCCCTGGCTTCAGACGTCATTCTCTAATCCATCAGGGTAAAACAAGCAGCACTCTGCAACTGGTTCTTGATCACATCCAGCCGCTACATGTGGATGTGCTGATGCATCAGGTGTGGTGATATTAAGGGACAATGTGGCTTATACTTTTATGAAAATATAGTGATTCAGTATTCAATTTAAGGTGTCTTATCAGTGGTTTTGATCCTGACTGATTTTCACGATAGTGATTTAAATCATGGAGTGAAGTTCTTGTGTTCCAAAGCAATCTCTTAGGTCTTTTTTTAGCAGCCTGTCATTGTGTGTTTACATCAGACCAGTGTGGAATTTGACATCTTTTATGAAAATCCCACGCAATACAATTTTCTTTATGCTTTTCTGAAAACAAATAGTATCTGGAAACAGGCATGCATTGATATTTAAAGGCCTGGCAAGAGAAAAACTGATAACCACCATGCAAAGCAACAAGTAGCCTTTCTCCATGACCGTCACTGGATTACTTTCAAAGTAAAAAAACCTTCAACATGAGATTCTCTGGTTAAAACCTACATTCTTCAAACATATCATTTAACACATAAGAGATACTGGTGTTCTATTGCTGTCTGCATTTTGAGAAATGAAAGAGCTATGCCATGTGGGCCTACCTTTTGAATGTGTCAAGCTGGATGTAAATGTAATCTTGAATCACATAAACGGTGACTGGCATGGCAAGTTAAATCAAACTGTGACAAAGATGATGTTCCACCTGAGATTTTTTTTTTTTTTTTCTGATGGGCATGTTTGAATGAAAGTGACGGAGAGGTAAAGAGAGACAGAGACTATTAGTATATATGTAAGAGGGATGTTAGCTTGGTATTACTATTATGCTAAGTTATCCAGTGCAATTCCACAGAGTATGGAACTACAATGTAGACTCTCTGCTAATGGAAACAAGCATAGAGTTTATAAAGAGTTTATCCTGGTTAGGCTGCCTGACATAATGAATCCTGAATGGGTTGGTCGCAAAATCCATCCCACCACAAATGGGTCATGATCATGGATTTTGTAGGTGACGTTTTATGTCGCTACAGTGATCGAGAAAGAAGCATTTCCACTTTCCATACACTAACTTCTTCTCTTCTTTCTTCAATTTTTCTGGCATGACGCTAGCAGCTTTGATAATATTTTCTGTTATTTTTGCGGCCCTCTAAAATCTTTGTGGGAGCTAGATTTGCAAATCTAGATTTCTGAGCAGTACTTAAATGCTCTCGTTAGTTTGAAGTATTTGGTTTTGTTTCATTCTACAAGTAATCTTACATAGCAGTCAAGGATCAATATCCATAAGGTTTTGACCACTTATAAAACAATCCACTCATGAATACGTGACATTTACATGTTGAACAGCCATTTTGCTACGTTTTTGCAGGCTCGAATGGTGAGGGATCTGAATTCAAACATTTACACATTAGCCTCATAGAGAATAATTGAGATGTGCTCTAAATAACAATATAAAGTCTTCTTGCATGTTATCTGCCTGTTAATTAAAGAGTAGGTAAGCTGCAGGCTGTCCAGTTTGAGTGTGTGCAAGTGTGTGTGAGACAAGATAGAGTCTCCTGTCAACTTTGGTTACCAGTCTTTTATATAACACCAGCAGCATGCACAAACACACCATAACCAAAATTAATTAGCCCACAAGAGTGTAAAACAGCTCTAACTCTCTGTTTCCCCTTCTTTCTCTTTCCAGTGAAACCCCATCAGCCGCCCATGAGACTAAAACCAAGCTTTTCACTCAGAAACTGAAATTGTTGCGTGTTCTGATTCTAAAAACATTCATTACTCATTACTCCTTCCTATCGTTGTTTTTTCCCTGTGTCCATTTCCCTCCCCCCACCCCCCCTTCCTGTCCTCGCTTCCCCTCCGCCAATCACCTTCAATCACTTCATCCCTTCCCTTGCTTCGGCCATCTGATCGTCCTCCTGCCTCTGAGCCGTGTTGCATGCGTGCGTGCGCACTGTGGTGTGTTGTCATGAGGGGAGGTCAGTGGCTGGCACATGTCCAGTCCATACAATCAGACATGCTGTTCACACTGACCTGACCAGACCCACCCACATGCACACAACACAGTGAACCACATGGTGTAGCTTCATTCAGGGTGCAGACAGAAACAGTGCAGAGAAGGAACGCTATAAGAAGGTTATGAGTCGACTTCTTTAACACTTTCATTTCTGCTCTCCTTTTTCTGTTACATCCTAAATATTACTTATCACTATTACTCCTTATTTTACATATAAATCAGGAAAATAAGCATCTAAGGTTAAAATATGTTCACCTTAAGTCAAACAAGGGACCAAAAGTGCATAAAATAGCATCCAAACTGAGCTAAATCAGAAGATCAGCCTAAGCCCCAATTGTCCTAAAACACCATCCCTTTTTAGTAAGAGTCCCCATTGTTGAATTAAATCAATAAATACAGTGTGAGTCTTTTTGATTGTGACAGTCATTTTGATATTAAATAACAAAACCTTTTTGAGTGAAACGTTACCCCTAAAGCAGATTATGAATATGCAGTGCATACAACGTACATGAAGACCAATATAGGTGTGTTTTGTGAGTTCACGCATTTGTGTTAGCCTATAAGTGTGTGTGTGTGTGTGTGTGTGTGTGTGTGTGTGTGTGTGTGTGTGTGTGTGTGTGTGTGTGTGTGTGTGTGTGTGTGTGTGTGTGACCACCACTGTGCCATCTGAGGTAGGGTACCTGCTCTGCATCACAAGCGTCTTATTGGTTGAACTCAGGGCTCAGGTGCATCCCACCGAACTGCGAAGAACACTGCAGGGACCTGGGATTCCCTGCTCTGCCAGACACACAAACATGCACGCACACATGCATGCACACACACGCGCACTCACACACACGCACACTCGAACACAGACACACTCACACACAAACACCCCCACACAGCTACACACACACAAACAAAAAAGGGCATGCACACACGAAAGCCAACTTAAGACCATAGTCACATAAAAACAAGTGACTTTAAGGCAGAAGCTGGCACATACAGGGGACTTTTATAAATCAACAAACATATCTCTCCTTTGCATCTATCTGCACAGGGTAGTGTGCATGGACACATACACACACAGACATAACTGTAGATACAGTTACCACAGACTAGATCTTTTCCCAACAACCTCTTTACAACTTTTTTTTTTAAACTTTTTTGGGGGTTTTGGGCTTTCTACTGTTAGTTCAACAAATTAACTGTAAATAAACTCAACTGATAAAATCAATAATGGACGTAAACTGGTAATAATCTCATATTTTAAAATGGTTTCGAAAGTTGTAGCCAAATTAGCAACCAGTGAGGACATACACTAATACATTTTGTTTTACAATTAGTTGAAGAGACTAGTAATTTAATACAAGTGAGTGTGACAATGTTTGATTGTTTGGATGACTAAATGCACACATCCCTGGCCACGACTCAGACCTTCTGAGTTTTTGTAAGTGTCTCAGTTCATTATTTCAAACCCATTTTCATGCAGCTGACTACTGTTACTTTCACACACAAGTGCCAAGACCATGCAGGCATACTGCACAAACTTTGTCTGATACCACACACAGGACATTGTACCATATGACGATCTCTCACCCACTAATCATTGTTCCATTATGTCATGCAATATTTCTGCTGTATGGTACAATACATGATTTCTTTTTCCTTTCTTCTCTTGATTTGAGCTCATTTCCTCAATCTTTCACATCCTGACCTTGTGCAGTCCACCTAGACCATCCCTCTCCACTTCCTTGTTCCATCTATCTTTCATCTATTTTTTTTTCTATGACACAAATAAAAGAGATGATCTTGTTTCACGGATAACGTGATAGCAAAATTTCCAAACACTCTACATTTCCACCCATACTCAGGCAGCGTATATCACTCCCTGCTCAGATTCTGGGTTTATGCTTGATGCGCCCTAACGCTGAATTGATTTGTACAGGCGACATTATCTTCACTGTTTGTTCTGTGTACACTTCACGCACGATGCTTTCTTCCCCGAGATGAGTTTCTCTTGTTTTCTGTGAGCCGAGACGCGCTTTTCTCAAACATGATTAGAGGAACTGACACCCAGATAACCTCGCAGGGACGAATCTTTGGAAATAAATCTTGCTTTCAAGACAAGCAGAAAATGCCATTCCCCATTGAATTTTGACTATAGCTAATTCAGAAGGCATTTCAGTAACTTTGCATGAGGTGGCTCGATCAGAGACGCTCACATCATATAGTAAATACAAAATCCACCAACCTAGGCAGTAAATGAAGGAACAACAAATAAATGCATGTACAGAAGTAATCTGTGTTCAGCGTTAATAGAGCAATGTTTGACAAGGTACTTGTTTGCCATAAACAGTGGGCGATATTGTTATTGATAGTAAAAAACGCATGTTCCTTGTCAACCCCTTATCACCAGTCTCTATCCTGGAGTAGCAAAGAGAGAAGGGTTCTTAGTCTACGGATCCTTTATCTGACAGAGGTTTGAGCAAAGTACACTCTATGGCATTGGCTCTGCGATATCAGTCCTCTAATTGTGCTAAGTCTTGAAAATCCTCGGTGCTGTCCATGGTACTGAAGTAGAAGAAAGATTTGTATTGTACCATTTTTTGTCAGTCATGCACTTCTTTCAGTTAATTCTTGGTTCTCAATCAATAACTACATAATCTTTAGAATATATAACACAAATAATAAATTATGTTCCTCACCATTCATTCTATTTCATTGCCTAAATACTTGGCCTAAATAATGGTCAGAGTCAAGAATCGTCTATCCTTTGATGGATTATTTCAGGACTGTGCAGCATGATAACTAAATGCTTCTTTTCAGTTATTAGTTCTCACACACGGTAAAGCCAGTAGGCCAGCCCCAGATGTCCACAAGGTCGTGGATGGTTCACAAGTCACCAGCATGTCAAGAGATGTATTGTGGTGCTGAGACTTTGGAGTGATATTTTTAAATCACTTCTCTGATAAACATGTAGTCAGTTTGAGGGTTTTAAAGCTGGAGTAGTGTGTAGTAGTAAGTTGCCATCCTGACTGGTCAAAACCCCATAACAACAGTAATCTATTCTGAGTATGAAGAGCAATACAAAGTACAACCAGCTTTCACACATTAAATCAAATCATGCCACAGAGTCCAGCATATTTGTGAAGTTTATGCTGTCACCTCTTCCTGTTTACAATGTGGCAGAAACACAAGTTACCAATAGCATCAGTAAACACTATGGAGGACATTTTAATAAGACTCTCATATCACTGATGGGTTTTTTAGTGGGTTTGTAGTCAATTGCTGACCAGTCAGCAGAGAAAAAAAAGACAAGAGGACACAAAATAAGGAGGAAACCAGTGAGGACGTTAAAACACTGAATGCTGAATAGAAGAGTTGTCAATCAAACTGAAGTAAACAGTCACAAAGCAACCACAAACCACAATACGGCATGGGATTTGGCAGTGTTACAGGACTAGTTGGGTGAGAAGAAAATGCAAACAGAAAAGTTACAGGACCTTAGTCAGGGGCTGTACTTATTTCCACATCTGTTAAGAATGCAAAGTATAACAAAAAGCTAAGATATTGACTTACTGTGAATGTAAATTTGATATTTAAGGGGAGTACAGCAGGCTAATGTTTAGACTTTAATGTGACGGTTAATTTGACTTGCAAGTAAGCTGATACGAATCCCATTGTCGTGGAAGCACTACAAACTGTTAATCAGAGGGACTGTTCTTTTTGTTCTCTAGCTGCACTAGTAAACCACTTCCAAATCAATAAGATCATCTTTAAATCAATACCTAGTGTCAACTTGTTTGTTTCTTTAGTTGGTAGCTTGATAATAAGCAGGATGATGTACAGTAAGTGGTTGGTGATGCAAAATACCCTGTATACATTATGCCTAATTATTTGTATAATTTGGCCCAATGGAAGCACATAGGAGTCTACTTTTGGGCCCAAAATGTTACATTCCTACCAATCTCACACAAAGTACACCCTGTTATGAAGATATGATTTGAACCATTGAAGGAAATTACCAGAGAGTTCTACCTGGACCCTGTGGAGGTGGTGGCTGACAGGAGCATTAGGGCCAATCTGTTGCCTCTGATTAACATTTCCTTTTTTTTTTTTTTTAGATATATATTCTGATAGATTAGATATATATTGACATAGAGTGGTCTAGACCTCCAATGTTTGTAAAAGCGTCTTGAGATAACGTTTGTTGTGATTTGGCGCTATACATTAAAGATTGATTGATTGATACCCAGTTCTCTAATCTACATAGCAATACCCTGTGCCACTGTATCAAAAGTCGCACTTAGTATTAAAGCAGTGACATTACTTGCGCCTGTGTTCACAAAGATGTCATTAATAACCTGAGAGAAGTTGTGATGGGGCTGAAAACCTGACTGAGTGTTATTAAATGAATTGTTTTGAGTTATAAATAATTGCATAATGTAAACCGATACAACTCAGAGACAACAACCATTAACCGAAGCAGAGTTTGTAAGTTGAAAGTATCTCTACAGACACATTTTCACTCTCTGACATGTGATTTCAAACCTGTTACTTCACAAACTAACAAAAGCATCTCATCTGTAATCTTAGATTTACATCATAATGGCTGTAGTTGAGTCAAAGCTCTCAAGCTAAAATTAGCCATCTTTTTCCCAGTTGTACAGTAGCTGTGTGAATCTGAGTGTGTGCATGTGTGCATGTGTGCATTCGTGTGTGTGTATATATGACCGGGTCCATTAGGATTGGAAGTGCGGGGCTAATTGGCAGTAATGAGTTCTTGGGCTGGGAGGGGGGGCTGGTGAAGGGGGCTATGTGGCTCATGTTTGGCAGCTTCTCCAAAGACCACTCCACTAAAGGGCTTCATTAACACCACTGTTCACTGTCCCATAGAAAGAGCCGTGTGTGTATGTGTGTATATCTGTAAAATGAGAGTGTGCAGCTGCTATATATATATATATATATATATATATATATATATATATATATATATATATATATATATATATATATATATATATATATATTACCTAGCAAACACACCTGATATATAAGTTGTTTGCACTTTTCCTCCATGGCAACTTTTGTGCTCCCTTCAGACACCAAAAGTGAAGTCAAGAAAACGGTGCAGGAAATGAAGTGACGGAACATGAGCTTGTTTAACTTTCTTACACACACATTTATACACACACTCGTACACACACGGAGGCACTCAGCCATCACAATTTTCAGTCAATCCCTCTAATTGAGGAAGGCATCCATTTGTTTTTCAGGAGGAGTATCCAGTATTTTAGGCAAATGAGCAGGTAAGCAAGAAATGGAATTTGAAGTCTTTCAGATGAATAATGGAAGGCGATACCTCTCCATTATGACAGACAAAGCTGTTACGGGTTGAGGTGAGGTAGAAAGAGAGGTGAGGATACTGTATATTTAAGCATTATTTCCAAATGAATGTATTTAATGTAGTGCATCTCTGGGGGCTCTAGTTGTGTTGCAGAGGGCCACAGAGGCAGTGACTCGCACTAATGTAAATTACACCTACCAGCTCTGCGCCGCCGCATCCTTCCATCCACACGCATACCGGATAACTCATGCTTTGTCAAGCTGGAAATTTCCCATTAATTCCACACAAACACGCACAGTCCATGACGGCTTTTTTTCCCCCCAGTAAGCATTATATTCATTACATTTAGTTTGGGAGTGGTTCCCCCCTATAATCGATTGAATTGTTCATACGACAAACAGTGCTTTCTAATTTGACTTGAGTAAGTGGGTGACAAATAGTCCAGCCAGAAATCAATGAGGGGAATTATGTATACACAGAGGAGGAGGGGGGTGCAATGCAAATGGCTGTACACACTGACAAGGCACGAAAGCACACACACTCTAAGCCATGCAAACACAATGCAAACCAAATCAGTATCTCGACAAATCCTCTATTTAATCATGTGTACTCTGTGTGAGTACAATCTAATAACACAGAGAACACAATCATATCCCTATATACATTATTGATGTGATGCATAATCTTGTACTCTGTCAACCAAGCTTTGAAACCTGTACTACAACTGCAACAAAGGTGAAACAGAGACTAGACTATAATTACATTTCTACTAGTTTCATTGATTGAATCTCTGCAGGAAACCAAAGAACATCCCATTCTAATCTGTGTTAGTGTGCTGCCACATTCTAAAAGTGGATCCTTTCTTGTCATTTCTGCATCACTTTCTATCTCTGACAATAACTCATGTCACACTCCATTGATATTTGCCCATTAGAGATGCATAATCAGTTACAGTTGATTCTATATGACAATTTATGAGTTAAAAATCGTGTAAATTAAGCTATTATGAGGTGATTATTACACTTTCAGTTCCCTGTAGTATACTGCTATCAAATGTATGGAGATTCATTATGTGAGCAATCACAACCTACATACTATGCATGTCAAACACTTATAATTAGTATGAATATGTTAGATAATTATTGTTGGACTATATCAGGATTAAGACAGTGTCAGTAGAGGGAACAGGACTATCAATCCATCTGCTATAAGTGTCTGATAGATACTAGATACTTCACTAGAATAAAAAATATGTTGTTTGTTTGAAGCAAAACTAAAAAAAAGTACTTTATCAGTGTCTGTTAGTAGTACCTAATATATTTTATCATAGTAACATAACCCTATTTTGCCTTTTCTTACACATAGCATTCATTAAAGTCAGAAACAAGGAACAGATAAATCTTAGAATGTATTCTGTGATAATGATAACAGACATAAAGAGTTAATCAGAGGGACTCAAAACTACAAGACTGCTATACTTCCTCTGTAATCGTCCAGAAGACTCTTTTACATTTGCACTCCAAAAAATACCTGTCATTCTTCTAAAAAATAACCAGCAAATAGGGAACTCTGGCACATCATTTTCAAAACTTGCTTGTTTAAGTTTATCCCACGCAGCATGGATTCTGCCCTGTTAGACAAGGGTTAAAATTGTATCTGTTTGCATTCAAACATGCAGCCAGCCCAGAAACATTTAGAGAAAATTATATGAATTTTGTTCTAATATGAAAATAAATAAAACCTATGTCCTTGACTCCTTAACTAACACCAAAACTAGATTTTTTTTTCAGATACCCATACAGGTATCAAAAATGTGTCCATCACTGGCCTACATGCTACTTCAGCAAATGCACAGTTCAATACACCAACCCACCAAAAATGTATTGCTTCCTCTTATCCGGAAAGGGTATTTTAAACTACAATCTTAAATGATGACCACCAACAGCACGTAGTGTTTAAGAGTTGACAAAAAGATCAGTGCACTGTGTTCAAACTTAGTCAAAGCAAGTAATGTCCACAACTGATTTCGGACTTAAAATGCCTTTAAACAATAAGAGCAATCATATTGCATCCCGATTCCCTACAGAGGTAGAAGTATAGTTTACAGCTGTCAAAATCCCAATGAAGTTACTGGGTTTTTCTTTCATTATGGTAGTATCAGCCAGCACTTACTTTATCTATAGTACTTTTGAAGAGATACAGAAAATGTTGGGAGTACAAATGGAGGGGTGACTTGCAGCAGAGACCAGAAGTCAAACTAGTGACTGCAGAGATGAGAACTGTAGCTCCAGGACATGTACTTAAACTATTAAACCAACTGGTGCACCCATCAGCCAACACTTCTAAGATTCAGGTCTGTGAATTGGTATCAAAATCAAAAATGACATCAGGAAATCTATGAAGATGTGTTAAGCCAGGTTGTGCATTTGGCACAGTGCGGCTCCCAGTTTGATGGTCCATTTGGGAGTTACTACTGTTTTCCAGGGGAGAAAAGTGGTCGATAGTTAAGTGGGAATCAGAGAGATGTAGTCCAACACCAACTGGCTCTACACGGAGTACAAGCAACCTGCAGGAATTCTTCAGGGGAGGCCACTTGTGGGAAAGTGAAGCACACACACACGCTCAGACTGAGGAATGCATGAAAACACGGTGCGGTAAAAAAATTAATGGATATTGGCCCATAAATACACTCCCACTGGCAAAGATAGATGCTGCAGTTAGAGTATTTTGGTGTGTGTGTGTGTGTGTGTGTGTGTGTGTGTGTGTGTGTGTGTGTGTGTGTGTGTGTGTGTGTGTGTGTGTGTGTGTGTGTGTGTGTGTGTGTTTGTGTGTGTTTGTGTGTGTGTTTAAGTGTGTTTTCTTGTAAACCAGTGTGATCTCCACAGGGGGACTCATCAGCTCATCACTCTAACACTTTCACCGACATCTTTTTACCACACACACAGATAGTCCTGCCCCATGCTAATAGATATATAGACCTCTTTTTGCAGTAGTTAACCCTCAGTACTGGGGATTGCGCAAGGAGTAAACACACACACAGAGAGAGAGAGGGAGAGAGAGGGAGAGAGAGAGAGAGAGAGAGAGAGAGAGATTTTCCAAAAAAGACCTCTCTGAAGAGAAAGTAGGACTCATGTTGTCCAAAAAAAAGAGGGAAGAAGTCGTGGCTCAGCCGAAAATAAAAGTTCTCTATGAGTTGAACTTGGCTCCAATGATTAACTTAATCATCCATTCACTATGCTTTTTAGTCAATGAAAAATCCCAATTAGGAATTTTAAAACAAAAAGATACTGCAACATACAGCAAAAAACAATACAGAAGGGACACTTTCCAATGACACAGCAACCATCTGTTTATTATTGCTTCTTTATTTCTCTGTTTGATCAATATGCTGTGCATGTACAGAAAATATAATAAGCACTTGAGTGTATTCCATGGCTGAATGCTTTTAGAGTCTGATTTTTAACTGTCCTGCTGATGAAAACTAACCGTGAGCATATATGAGTAGGTGCCAGGTCAAATCTAAATTAATTAATCACTTAATGAAACGGCCCTCAAGCATGCTTAGTGGCCCTAATCAAAACACAGCCAAACATGTCGCATCATTAAAAAGGTGCATACCAGGTCTAGCTGAAATATTTGATACTAATGCTGATGGGAAGCCTTCAGCAGTGACTTCCAAGTTCATGTTAAACTTTTACCTTCAGCTGTCTCATTTTGATCCTAAGTGCTGTCATAGCTGTGAAAGCTGCAATCATTCATCTCCAAAGTTTCAGGAAAGTTTTCGGGAACAGCAGGACCAGAGGAGTTGAGTGGACCGTTTCGATTACACATTGAGAATGAGTGAGTAGAGGAGCTGAACCCCATGGAGGACTTAGCATTGCAGAAATCTCTCTATGACATTCAAACAGGTTCATTAAAGTACAAAGTCACTCATGAATTTAACTCTCACTTCACACAAACAAATTGGAGAATTGGTGAATTTGGTGAAAGTCATCATAGGTGTGGATGTTTTTCACTATTCAAGAGGAAGATAACACAATTGCAAGTTGCAAAACATGTGCCACAAGTATTCTAAGAAGATAAAAAAAAGTCCTCAAGAATAACAAAGCAAATCTTTTAAATCCCCTGAAAAGTCAATTTGCAAACAAGATGTAGTGGAGTAACCCGAAGCAGCACTAGCCACAGCTAGCATTAGCACCAGGCAAAATATGTCTTCCAAACCAGCTAAATGCAGCAAAAAAATCTGGGCAGCATGTGACAGACGACGTGTCATTTTAATTGATCAACATCCCTTCATAAAAGATAAAAAATCAAAATGTAAAATAAAATAAACAAACATCTATGTCATGTAAAACTATTGTATTTTTGTTAAGGGCTTTCCAATGTACATTAAAACAAATTTTAACATGAATTTTAATGAAAAACAAGTGAGTTATCCTCATTGAACCATGATCTGTAAGAATTAAAGAAGACCAATGGACCAAATCTTGATTTAAATGGTCAGTAATGGAGTTAAAAATTTGAGTTAAAAAAATGTGTATTGGGATTTTTTGGGGGTTTCTGACACTTTTGGATAATTTAATAGGCCCCGGGTCAAATTGAACCAGGGACATTATTGCTGTTCCAGAGAAACGAACATAACAGGAGGGTTAAATGAATAGGCTGTCTTTAAAGTAGCATGAAAACGTCCACATAAGAAATGTCCTCTCTTTTGTCTCTTAATTTTTCTTTGTTAATCAGCACAGTGCATCCCCAACTCCACCACCACTTCTACCAACAAAGACAATATTGAAAATAAAATCACTGATTTATAAACCGCTTTGTTATCACGTAATAGAATAAACTTAAGGCCATGAGGTTAGAATATAGCACAAGGAGCAGGGAGGGGAAAGACATGGTATAACTAAATACAAGGACACAAGTGCGTGTACCTTAAGAGCAAACATCATCTACAGTACTCAAAGAAATGACAGGTGTGTATGTTTGTGTGTGAAGATACGTGGATTTATTGAGTGTATGCATTAGTCTGTCATCTTTTGATCAGGAATGATTAAAGGAATATGGAGCCATCAGATAGATGGGATCCATACAAACAACAATCCTCCTCATTACTCACTACTGTGACTGTGTGCTGCAACGCTGACACCTTGGTGACAAATTACAGATTTGTTTCTTATCTTGTGTTATTATTTTTTTCATGCGTATATGTATGTGTTACATCTGAAGTGACGTCTGACACGACATATAGTGACACTAATGATCTGTGGTGTGTTACGTGTACTGTAAGTTTGCATGCAGGTAACCCAGATGCTGCTCTGCAGAATCTTGTTTTCTCCTGCAAAATTTTTACACTTTGCATCTTTGTTTGCCTTTTCCTTATTCATCCCTCTTCCTAATCATCTTTTTTTTTTCAACCACTATCCCTCAGTGAACAATGCTTATTGTGCCCGCCTCTCCAGCAGCTGCTTCTGAGATTTACCCTCCCAGGACGACAGAAGAGAGTTCCCCGCTTCCAAGGCAGCAGCACAAAGAACCAGTCAGAGCAAGCTGGCTGGCTGGTTCACAGCTTGCAGAGAGCTACATTTCCAACAGAATTGGTCTAAAGGCCTCAATAATGAGCCACCATTCAACTCCCATAGCCAGGGGATGTGAGCAGAGCGGCAGAGAGGGTCAGAATATTACAGGAGCAGAGAGATAGAAAGTGGAGAACGCTGAGTGGGGATGCAATGAGAAGGAGAGTGTGAAAGATCGTGTTGGGTTCGCACCCCAATATCGGTTTGGAAAATGATGGTTTATTCCTCTGGTCAGCTGTTGAACACGCTTTTAAAAGGCCTCTTGGGAGCCCTGACCACAGTCCAGACCTCTTCTGAGTCCTCCTGCCCAGGCTTTAAACACTCTGGCAGGCCGTGACTGGTCGACCGTGGAGGTAGGGGCTCAACTAGTCTGAGTCAAATGGAAAGGAAACAGGGCAAGAAAACAGAAATGTCACACTCCTGCACACAAGCGCACCAAGCAGAAGAAGCATGCATGCACAAATCTGATGCCGCACTAAGCTAAAGGTAGGTCAAGCAACCGTCCAGAGCAGCAAAGTCTCGGCTCTGTAAATGCATCCACTCTGTCAGAGCAAAAGCCAGGTCAACCAGTAAGAGGACCAGCTCTCTGTGTGTAGGATGGAGAGACAGTGGGAGCTGGGGTCAATGGGTTTAGCTAGCAGGAGGTTAGAGAGGCAAAGTGGATCTGCAGAGTATTGAAAATGACAAGAAGAGAGGGAAGGAGAGGAGAGGAGAGGGAGAAGATCAGATATTTACGCCTAAAATGACTGGAGCAAAGCATGCCGGAGTATCTCAAAACAACACATCCTTCAAAGAGAATGGGGAAAACATGAAGACTGGAGGATATCTAGAGGCCAATTTTACTCAGTGTACATATTCTGCATGTCTGGAAGTATGCATGCTATGTGCCTAAGTGGTGGGAGAGAAGAGGAAGCAAAATAGCTCTACTAATGGGGTACCATGAGACAGAGAAAAAAGAGAGTGAAGGAGGAGGAGATTCGGGGGAAAGTTCCTCCCATCAATTATTAAATGATGGAAGAAATTCTCACACAATAAGGAATGCAGACAAGATTTGCTCATTCCAGACCACAGTGGACTTCATTAATTACCCTGTTTTGTTTTTTATGTTCTTCACTCGTGTAACACTGTTGCTATAACATCATCCGAGTAAAGATGTCTTCATGGCCTGCAGATGAACACATAAACAACAGCCGAGCACAGCAGACCAATGTGACAAAATAATGCAGATAATTCAGAAATATCCCCAGCACTGCTGTGACAACAAACAACACATTGGACATCGTCGCCTAGCTCTATGTCACACTATATTTTTTGACTCTGGTTTTCTTTTGTCACCAAAGCAAAACAAAAAGAAAAGGACACACACATGCATATTAACAGAGCATGGAGAAGGGAGAAAAAAAAGAATTGATCCTCATGTTTGTCTTATGACTGCAGAGACGAAAAAGAAGAGCAGGGACAGAAGCAGGATGGGAAGCGAGCTTGTGAAACATCCAATAAAATCACAAGTGCTAATGAGATCCACAAAAAAAGAAGGTTTTCAACAACCTTTTAAACTCCTGAAACCTGCTGCTAAAAATACAACACCTATTTCTGCACAGGGAGATAAATAACTAACCCTGTCTGACTGTTCTCGCACTTCACCCCACGGGGTGCAACATGTGCCAGTCAAGTGGGGAAATGGGGTCAAGCATCTCACTTCTCAATAGCTCTGTAACTTTTTTTTTTTGAAGAGTTAGAACAGAAGCAGAAGCAGATCAGGGAATCAAAACAAGCACAGTATAAAGACGGCTTAAAAAGGAAGATATTCTACACTTTCAATCTAGAAGAAAGATTCAATTAGCTTCTTTTCCAGCTTCTATCCAGCGTGAAAACTGACCAGAACCTCATGTGCTCTCTTGCAATGTTGGATGAATTATTGCATGTGGGGGGGTTTGGAGTCTGAATTGAGTTTTAAGTCCTCAGGGTGGGCAAATAGAGAGGTTAAGTATGAGCAGGAGAGTCTGAAGAGGCTCCATGAGAATGGAAATACTCAAGTTTTCATACGGTGTAATGCTTCTCCGTGCAGATGTGCAAACTGCTACACCTGCACGCACATTATCCTGCGTGCAGCTACAGGTAATTTATCACACTGGTGAGCAAAAAAACACACAAACTATCATCTCTCTTTTTGTGTGAGTGTAAGAGAAAGCACAAAGCAACAGAGGGTAGATGTCATCGTCCCTCGTCAGACCCTTCGCAGCATTTCGAGAGCTGCTTAATGCAGTCACTGGCAGCTGTCGCGGAAGAGCACTCCATCTCTCCGCTTCACTCTCTCCACCCAACCATTCCTCCATCCCTCGCTCCTTGCCATCATTATCGTCCCCACCAGATAGCAATGATGCAGGGGGAAAAGCCTTGGAGTGGTCCCCTGCAATCCACACCCACACAACCAGAGAGAGAGAGAGTGAGAGAGAGAGAGAGAGAGAGAGAGAGAGAGAGAGAGAGAGAGAGAGAGAGAGAGACACTGACAGAAAGAGGGGGGAGTGGATCAGCATACAGAGCAGAGAGGGAGAGGCTGTTAGCAGCTGAGTGCTGGGAATGAAGGAGCAGCACGGACGGGTGAGGAGGAAGAGGAGGAGGGGGTGAGGAGGAACAAATGGAAAGGAGAGAGGAAAAGAGATGCTAGTCGTTATGGGACTGATGTGTAATAAAGTGCATGAAGGAGCCTCGAGGGGAGCATTATTTTCTTGCTCCACACATCGTCTGCAGAAGAAGAAGAGCAGGCACACACATTAAACACAATTTACACACACACACACACACACACACACACACACACACACACACACACACACACACACACACACACACACACACACACACACACACACACACAGATGTACAACAGTGAACTCTGCTTGACTCTTAACCTTATTCATATTTATGAGCATTCAAACAGATCGTGCCGATGAACGCAAGTTTGAAGAAGTCTTCCGTGGTGTCAGTTTGGGTGATTAATGATGTAAACAGTTAGGGGGCACCTGCAGGTGGTATGTAGCAGTGCATTCTGGGTTCCCTGTGGCATACGCCTGGTAATGTTAGACACGGAGGCTATGTTAGCGGCTGGTTTGAAGCATCAGATTTCAGCAATCTCACTTCTCTTACTTTAATATGAAGCCGTGGAAAGTCTATCTGGCACAATTCTTACATTTAAAGGACTATTCTGTAAATTGAAGCTCAAAAACTCTAATTCAAGACAACTCAATTAGGATTTTTAAAGTTGAATAATTCATTGTGTGTTTAAGCAACTGGGTGCCAGCTCAAACATCAGACATTTTTTGGAAGGGCAAAAGATGCAAACACTTTATGAAAAACACAAAGTGTTTTTGCTTTAGAAAGGTTCACGGTCAACCCAGCAGATAAAGCATCACATTAAAATTCATTATAGAGAGGTAAAGGGCATCCATAACAGCTCTGCAGGGAGGCGGCACAGAGCCAGGCTGACAGTATGATAGGTCACTCCAACATGTGCTAACATGGGTCAGGGTATCACAGGATATGAATGAATTTGAATGGTCAAATTTATTTCATGACTCCAGGAGATGCGGTTCTTTCCAGTGCATCAGGTTTTTTTATCACCTTTGTTAGAGGTGAACCTGTTTGCTTCTGTCTCATTATTTCTCTCTCATTCTTGATCCCACGTCCTCTCATCCTGTCTGTCTCCCTTGTTCTTCCTCTCACTGTCTCTTTTCCCCTCATTCTCTCTCCCTAAGGAACATCCATTAAATATCAGCGGGGCTTTTGAGTTGGAGTAAAATCAATCGCTCAAACGCTCCCCCGTTTAAACAGCAGTGATTTTCAGATCCACTCTAAGTGCAGGAGTTTTGAGTGGATTGCATTGATGATTGTGGCACAGTGTGAATACTCATGAATAAAAGTGAGCGGGATTGGAGGGGGCTCCTGCGGCAACTGCAGGACGGCATCAAGGATGGAGGAAGGGGTGACAGGACAAAAGGAAGGGATACACAGAAAAAAAAAGTGTGTTGGAGGAAAATCACAAAAGCGGATGTTTTTGGGAAGGGAGAAAGCTCCTCACTCCTGTCACTACCCCTTCTCTTCTCCCACTTTCCTCGCTCTTCTCCTCCTCCCAGCCTATTTTTCGGAGATTACAGCACAATGCATCTGCCAGTGGAGACAGCAGCAACATGTTGCTATGACCCAAATACAGCAGTGTGGTGCTATGATTGGCTAAGAGAGCGAGCAGGGGGGTGTAGTGCGGCACACACCACATCAGCAGAAGCACCTTTAAAATTCAAACATTTATATAAGCTGGAAATGGACCCGTTTCTCATTTCATCCAATTATCTCTCCCACTTTCTTCCCCCATCTCTCCTGTCACTCATCTGTCCATGTTCCCTTTTTTTCTAATCTTTCCCTCTCTGCCTTCTCCAGTCCCATCTCTTCTCCTCCTACATCTCCGTGCTGGGTTCCATCAGAGAGAAAGACTGAGAAATAAAGCATGAAAGAAGGACGGAGGGAGGGAGAGAACAGCAAAGCACAGTCATCCATTCTTAATCAAAGCAGTGGTGAAAAAAAACTGTGGTCCTGCATGACAGTCCAGCGAAAACCAAGACACTTGCACAACTCTTTTTCAACTCGAAATTCCTCCACAAACTTGAGATTCTTGTAGAGTCTCATCATACACAGTGTGCTTGCTTCAATGATCCTCTCATTAGACAGCTAGCCGACTCTCTCATCTCCACTCCGCTGTAGTGGTATTTAAGCTGAGGATGAGCCGAGTGCTCCGGGGATTGATGTCCATAAATGTCAAACTTCTTCAAAGAAGGCACTGACTCATAATCCACTGTTTCTTCCTATGGATATCCAGAGTCTATGCAAAGTGTATGCTTGTGAGTATTCCCGTGGGACTTGTGTATGTATACATCGAATTCAAAGGCCGGTTTGTCTCTAGCTCGGATCATCCTTCATTTCAACCAAGCTGTCAAACTCATCCAACCTTAATGGCTGGCCCACAATCAAGTGGCAACCTTCGGTCTAAAAATATGAGCCCAATGCGGAAGTGCTAAAAGCTGCAGTTCATCAAGGATCCGCTTGAGGCTGGCTCTGGAAGTACCAAAAACCACATACACACCAATTCAAAAAAAGCTGATCCTTACAGCTGAAATAAACATGTTTACAGCCTGGTTCAAAAGACGAGTTTAGTCTGGATAGCTCATGTCTCGACTACTAACTAGACAAGTCCCATTTAACCATTTCAATGGGCGTATTGTCTTTGAAAGGAGACACCTACACCAAGAAAAAATTGGTTGATTAACGCAGATATACAGGCGGTGTATTACGACATTTAACTGAGGTGACCGATCAGGTTACTGACTTAGGCAGGGCTGACATAAAAATGTCTGAATAGCATTTACATACTTCTACCTCCACTGAACATATCTGCTTTAACTATTTATAACATTAAGGAGCCATACAGATGTTATAATTCTGTCTTAAGGTTTTTTGATCGATAAATAATAAACAGCATGACAGCATGTAAATCTTTCATGTGTACTTCAATAAATCAATAGTTGTCTGCATTTTAGATCCTTATTTGATTGGTTTCAGGAAATATTTTAATAATTTTAGGAAACTAGATTTCAAATTTTGATCAGCTTTAAGCCATAATCATCAAAATATTTAAACAAAATTGCTTGAAACAGTTGATTTTATACATAGTGGATATAGAAAATATGAAAGTTCACCAATAAAATATAAACAACGAATAAAAATAACTTCATAATGATGTTCTAAATTGTTGATGTGCCCATGAATGTGCCTCTGTTCCTCAATGGATAGCTTACTGACATCACTCCAAGCTAGCAAAGAAAACCACAATAAAATAAGGATAAATTAAATGTGAAATTTTAGTTCAACAATTCACCACGGCTAGTCATCTTTGTTCAAATCAAGCAACCTAAGAAATATACCACTTTAAGAGTAAACTGAAGTCAATACAATATCTGCAATTCCTTAGTATTCATTCACAGTCTGCCCTTGTGGGTTTCTAAGGAATCCCTCTCCTTGGATTCTCCATCAGGTCAAGCCCTTTGTCTGTCAAATCTCCTCTGAGTGCATATCATCATGTAAATGTAAGCAGTCTCCACGACAGCCAAGCTGCTGCTGTCCTTTGGGACAAAGTGACAGGCCCACTCCTCTCCCCCATGTAGCCACACAGGGGACAGAAAACAACACCAGGAGAGAGGTAAAAGTGTCACTGTGCACCCCCTCATAGGAGAAGATACATTTCAAGCAGAGCACAATTACTAGTACTGTGTTGCTTTCAGTACTGCATGACTGAGCTCCAGGTGTGTACTTGGAAACCTGCAAGGAAAATGGTGTTGCTTTTGCCAAAAGAAATTACAGTTTAGCATGAACAAAATCATTCATACAGGTGGAAGAGACTGTGTTTAGCAGAAACACTTGCACACTCATAGAAAACCACCATAGTAAAAAGCTGCAGCCTGAGGTGACGCCACGGGTTAAATCCTTTCTTTGTAATCTGAGGTCCACAGTCAAAGATGCGACAATGAGGCTGCAGGGACCACACAAAACCACACACTTCTGCAAACACACTTACACACTATTTATAGAGCTCAGTTATCCTGGGTTCCCCCTATCACTCTCTCCACCCTTCATTTTCCTCCTACCTCCCAACCATTTCCTCTCACCATGCTCCTAAAGCTTTTCCACCTCTGAGCAATCAAATGACAAACACTTGAAAAGTACTGCAATGTGATCACAAGGACACCTTGTTTTGTGTTTCTCCCCCTCCCGCTGTCACTGCACTTTTTTCTCTCCCAAGGGAAGCAAACGAGGCCAAATTTTCCTCTTTTCTCTTATGCGACTTAATCAGAGCGATGACACTGGTTGCTGCTTATAGAGCAGGAGGAAATTCTTCACACAGAGCACCCTCTTGCACAATGCGCCCTCCTTCATATTCCCATTCATTCAGCCTAACAATATGTTTGCTGCTGTCATGTCGGAGCGAGCCGGGGAATGTTGCATACAAATGTGAATAAGAATGAGTTTGAATCTACAAGCAGAACACATCAACGCATTATCCTCGGTCTGGCGTACTGGCGCATTATCGTAGCCTCGAATCATAGATCATAACACAACAAATCCCACACTTACACATCTGATGTCCCCGAACAACTGCTGTGTGAAGGTTGATGCATTACTTATATGCACTGCATTCCAGGTAGAATATAACATTGCCCTATACCCTTATGTGACCTGTGTAATCATGATGGACACTCTAGTAGAGGTAATGATTATGGACTGTATAAGAAAGTGGACATACGTAGCAACTATGACATCACCCATTGGTTTGTGTACTTTTCAGCTTTGGTTAGGCATTGTGGCCATCACCATATTGGGTTTTGTTACTGGAAGAGACCATTTTTGTGGTGAAGACTCACTTCTTTACATTTTCGTCCTAATCAACTGGTGACCGTAGTAGCAACTTGTCAACCAAGTATAGCTGAGTTTTTAAACATGAACTGTATAAAAAGAATTGTCTGGGTGACATCACCCATTAGTTTCTGAGGAGGTATTGGGATTGCGAAGCCCAAAAATGGTGTTCACAACATTGAAAATGCTGACCCTGACTAACTTTTGGCTATTCAAGAAACTAGCAATGAGGTGGAGTTAAGGCTATAGCCCGGACATCTGGCAAACAGCTATACCAATCATTTATTTTATTTAAATCCTCAAAAAACACATTGAGATAGAACCCTTATTTGCAATGCTGCGAAGGTACAGACAAAAATAGTGCACACACAAACAAAATCAGGCAGTTAAAAGTGAGGAAATAATGTGCCAATCAAATCAGTCATGCCCTTAATTATGCCTAATCTGGTATAACTCTTAGCCTTAACATAATCAAAACAGACATAATATACATAAAGGTAACCCCAGTACAGTTTTATGAACACAAAAATGAGGTGTGAAGGCATAGTCCAGTATTTGTACCAGGCTATGAGAATGTCAATTTCTGCTGCATAAACAAGCATTTCAGTAAAGGGGATTTTTTGGCTTTTGGTTCCAGCCTCAAGTGGGCACTCAAGGAACTGCAGTTTTCTGCATTGGCTTCAATTTTACTCTTAATGATACCCTTATTTTTAAGCTAGCATCATGCTTTACTGAAATACTCAGAACTCCTGATTGATGCCATAAACTCACTAAGAGTTATTTCACTAAGACGATCAATCAACAGAGAAGTAGTTCAGAGTCCCTTGAGTTTCAATAGGATCGGACTTCTTCTCTGAAGAGAATAGATGGTAAGGGCTGTTCTGCATTGGCTGCACCGTTTATGGTCATGACTCTCTGAGACTGAAGCATGGTTATCATCCAGAAACAGAAGTCAACATGAGATGTGCCTCAAAGTGATGACATTTGCCTCAGTTCAGATTCATTCACCTTAAGTAAAAACTGTCTACTAACACTCTTGACATTCCAATTTGTTCCACTGCAGTGCTACACAGCATTATTTATCAAACTGAAAAGGCCCTCTTTTTCCTTTTCAACCTCCTCAACTTGCAGATCAATTTATTGACCAATCAATGCATTCAACTTAAACCTGACCAAGCTGCATTCATGCCCCGTGTGCACAAACATTTAGCATGGGTGGTCACACTGTCTCTGCAACATGAGAGAGCAGCCACTTGGCTCAAACTTACATCAGTAGCTGGGAGGAGTGCCTCAGGCGCTCCCAGCACACAGCTACTTCTTATTCACCAACACTGCCCAGCTACTGTGTGCATCTCCCCATGTTTGCATCTATCTGTGTTTCTGTGCAACTGTGCATGTCTGTGCCCCTTATCCCGTCCACACACATGCTGATATAGAATGTGTTACATGTGTGCAGGCATGGAAGTGTATTTCTGTGAGGGTGACAAGGTTGTGTTACTCTGCCTGCAGAAAGATGCTAAGCAAGAATGATGGGAAAGATTTGCAAACACCTCAGAGGAGAATCAGTGTGGACATAGAGGTGTAGGTCACAAATGCACCTACAGGAGTGGCACTTCAGGGTGTGTGGCCAGTGTCGGTCTTCATCTAACTTATGTAACAGACTAAAAAAGACAGCTTTGGAAATAAGAGAGAGGCAAGATGAAAAAAAGAACAGATTTTTTAGGACTATGATGGGGGAGTGCAGAATTTGGAAAGAAACAACATAAACAAAGGCGAGACTGACAGAAGAGGATAGACTGGCAGGAAAAAGTTGTAGAAAAACAGGCAGAAGTGGACAAGTAGACAACCCAGCAGAAAGGAGAGGGAAAAAGACACAAATTGGATGTGAAAGGCCCTCTAAAACATGGCCAATTTTTTCCTCTTTGGTCTGTATTTTGGAGAAAATAAAGCTCACTTTTTCCTTGAGCACGCGAAGACCAAATCAATAGCTCTCCCAGTGCACAGCTATTATTTTTCAAAGGCTCCTGCAAGGAGGATAACAGGGAGGAACGGGAGGAGGGAGGAGAGTGCGTGTGTCTTCCCCTTTGCTGTTACTTCTGCAGAACAGGGGAAAACATATGGTGTAAAATCAGTCCAGCAGGTAAGAGGAGGCTTTGATTGAGACAAAAGCTTTACAAGATCAAACAAAGTGAAAACAGGACACTTATCGGTGAATCAAGACAATCTCAGACCTTAAATGCCAATACATAGATAAAGCATTCATCTAAAGCCCAATTTGATCATAGCTGATACCAGTAGTAGTCAAACAGCAGGTCTGCATTGATGTTTTGGTCGTGATGTATTTTAGGTGTATGTTTGAAGTCTTTTCTCTCCTATGAAGCATAACCTATAGAGTTGCTTTGAAGCAGCGCTGTGTTTGATGTGACTTACACCTCTAGCCTCAAGGCTTCTGTGTTCACAGCCAGAGGTTTAAACTGTGTTGCCCCTTTCATATAATATATATATATTAGTATATCTCACACCTGATGCACACACAAGTAAACACTCAAACATTGTGATGCTATGAGACATAAGACCACTCTTTGGCCCCCCTCGTCTCTGCCCCCTCCTTTCTGTCTGAACAGCACCGCAGCCAGTTCACAACCTGACAGATGGATCACATCTTCTACGCCTTAGCAACCAAAATCTACGCATCAGCTGGGTCACAGCCCCCGCCTTAGCAACTGTCCCCTCTGTATCTGTAGCAGATGAAGGAAGCCTTATGAAGCTGTGGCAGTCCTGGGACGTGAGACAGCCGGAGCTGTCCAGGAAAGAATGATATGCTCTCCCTATCCCCCCCCCCCTCACCTTTCCTCTGCAAAATCTTGAGCAAATAAGTATTTATCCAACATAAAGTATAAAGAGGAGAGAATTCAAAAGAAAGCTGTCCACCCAGACATTCACTGAGCACTCAGCAAATTATTTTGACTCTGAACTCTATTTAGAAAAACCTGCTAAGAGCAGCCGATATATTTGCATGCCTTTTTTTTTTGCTTCCTCTTCATCTGCTGCCCTCTCTCAGCAACGTGTTGGCTTATTAGCAGGAGATGTGAGGAAACAGAGCGATGAACTCTGTGAAAACATTCACTGAGTTTGCTGCTTCCACTTAACTGGTGTTTTATCTGACGCTCCCGAGTAAGCCAGCGCAGAGATGAGAAAAGAGAGCGGTTATGTAATAGCAGCCAAAGATGAGCTCCACCAATGAACATGGTGATAGGAGACTTCTGCTTAGTAACATAATCATACAGAACACAGAGAGGGAGGCAGAGAGAGAGGAGAGATGCTAACAGGTAGAGGGAAGAAATGTTGTACGGAGGAGGAATAGAAATGGATACTGAGCTGAGAAGTAGGGCCAGTTCATGTGCGGTGTGTTTTAAAGCAGTGTGTACATTTTTGTGAGCCTGTGAACAGGTCCTTTGTTTGATGCTGGCATGAGATCTTCAGACCTTGAGCTCCAAAGGGAGGCAGGAAAGCGTCAACACCCACCTCTGTGCAGCCACCTGCAGCTTCATGTCGTCGGTCTCCTGGGCAACAGGCTGGGAATAACAGCACTGAGGTGTCAGGGTTATACCCAGCAATACTGATTCTTCATGAGAGAGTGTGTGTGTGTGTGTGTCTATGCAAATATAGTAGTGCTATTTGCACATGGCTCATGCTCTCAAATGTTTGTTTAATATTCAAGCTGGTATGAGAATACTCTGCTATGAATACAACAGATAAAAAAGTACCAGAGCTCCAGAGTGGGAAACACACATGCACTACATTTGGAGAGGAAAATATTGGACTAGGTATCAAACAAAAGGTTCTCACTGCTCAACAAATAGGATGATTTGTAATCTAAGAGTATTCTATTGGCACTGTTGGATCAGCGGGACTGAATCCAGAAAAAGAAGCTCTCAATTCAGTGCTGTTGTTTAACTCACTGTCACCTCCTTTATCCTCTCTATCTTGATTTAAGAGAGGTAAATCTTAAGTGCAGGAACAAGATATATCCACCTTTGGGCAAAAAATGATGGAACATCTACTGAACAGTAATTCAAGGTGGCAGTTTATCAGAGGAATGCTTGGACATTTTTGGGAAATGTAGTTACTTGCACTTTTGGTAAGGCAGGTAAGAAGATACAAACTCAAAGTTTGATATAAGGCTACAGAAAAAGTAACAAAATCTTCCCATCAGCTCTAATGCTTACAAATGAACTCCTTATCCCTCATTGGCATACAAAAATAGCATCAAATTTGTTCATTCTTAATCAGCAGCAGACTGTGTGCAGAACTCTTTCTTGGAGGTAAGCAATAACTTTCTGTAACAGAGGCTCTATAATCATCTACAACAAGTTAATGCCTCTCTTGAATCTTGGTATTGTGTCATTTACAGTAATTTGCGTCTTGTTCCTTATTTTATGTAACTAATTCCCCTCACTTCCTGCAAAGGACATTACAATGAAGTGTAAACTTCATTAAAGATCCTGCGTTATAAAAGTGGCAACAGAGTCTAGTCTCGTCTATTATCCAGCAGAACGGCATTAAAAATGTAATTTTGCTCAAACCCACGAACCCATAACCCTAATAGCCAAATGTCCAAATAAAAGACAGAAGGCTATTACAGCTTTTGATTTATCCAGCATGGATGTAAAGAGGTTTTTACAGAAACAAACTAAAGAGGCTACACATGAATAAACTTTATAGTCTGCTGGATCAGTGTGTGTTAGAGGAAAGCAATATGCTGAGGAGAAAATGCCATTAACAAGTTCTGAAACATTAACAGAAATAATTCCACAGCACTATGCTCACAAAGTATATCATTTCAAGCTGAGTATGATATTCCTGTAAGAACCTTACAAGGACTTAGAAAGTATTTGTCAGGGCTTAGCGATTTCACTGTGACATTATCATATCCACACTTCTTCTGTCTCATTTTAAAGACACTGTGGAATTTTGAAATATGTCATGATGAAATACATTTAAACCTCAATAAGTCCAAATCTGTTTTTTTCTGCATATGGATGGATGGATGGATGGATGGATGGATGGATGGATGGATGGATGGATGGATGGATGGATGGATGGATGGATGGATGGATGGATGGATGGATGGATGGATGGATGGATGGATGGATGGATGGATGGATGGATGGATGGATGGATGGATGGATGGATGGATGGATGGATGGATGGATGGATGGATGGATGGATGGCTGGCACTGGTCCATCAGCTCAATAACTATCACATCAACACTACTGTCAGATCAACAGGAGGCAGTCATCATGCTTTACAGAGCAACAGCATGCCTGATTTGTCAGCCACTTTTACTGAAGAGGTGTGATGTCATATGTCATAAATATCAGCTACACTGACACAATGCATTACACAGAATGTATATAATAAGAAATATTTTGGGAAAATATACAAGGATCTGATAAGGAAAAAGTGAATAAATACAAATGCTGCAAATTAAAATGTGTTCATTTTAAGAACAAGCAACTTCAGACATTTTCTAGTAAGCCACAGGAAAAAGATGCAACACTTATCTGCAAAAATTCTGCATTGGCTTATATGGTAGTCAATGAGGTGTCTTCTGATGATCATTGCATTTAAATGTTGCTGTTTTCACGCTGCATTCACATTTGCATTGCTCTTGAACAGCTATGCCCATAGAGAAACATCATTTGAGAGTAGCATGATGCAGAAAAAGAACATTTGAGCCGAATGTGTCTCCGCTGAATTTTCCTCTTCTCCATTATGTACTGAAGTGACTCTGACATTTTTCACTCCCGCTGATCCCCTCACCCACAGCTCCATTTGAGAACAGCTAGTCAAATTCCTTATGTTGCCCTTTCTTCGCCCCCTCCATTTCCATGCCTTCCTCTCTCTGTCCTTTCCTCTTTCTCCTTATCACCTCGCCTCTCATCTATGACAGGACACAGGAGGACCGCTTCCAGGTCCCGATCTGTATCGCACCAACGTTCCCCCCTTCTCCTTGCTTCCTCTCCTCCCATCTCCCTTCCCTCCTCCCTCCTCCGTATCTGTACTCTGGTCTGTGCTTCGCGGCTCTCCGTCCATATCAGAACAGAAACACACCCTGATTCCTATCTCTCCCGCTCTCTGTAGAATACACAGCATGAGACAGCCAGCAAATGATATTCGGTCTCTCTGGCTTCTTTCTCTGCCAGTCTTCTTCTTTCTTTCCCTCAGTGTCCCTGTGATGTCAGTGTAAGTGTGCATATATATTCCCTGTGATTCCACTCTCCTGTCCCCATGGGGGAGAGGATGTATAAACCCTACATTAACAGTACAGAAGAGGTGTTCTCAGAGGCAAGGAGAGATAACACCTGATAGTAGCACATTGAAAAACACTTATTTGTAGAATGTAGCAGGTCTATCCATATTCAGAGGAACAATACAGACAATATGATAGGAGCTGATGTGAAAGATACTCGAAGGCATCTTTCTAAAAAACTGTCAATTGAAAGTCAGCCAGCTTTTAAAGCCTCTTATGGTGCAAAGTGTGTAGGAATGTTAATGGATATGGTAATGTGAAAGGTCCAAAATTATGTTATTTATGCTTCGGGGTGTGTGTATCTAAGTGTTTTCACTCCCTTTTTCTATCTTCTCCTCTCATCTTCTGTGTGACTCACATGCAAACACAAGTGCCAACAAATGCACGCACACACACACACACACACACAGATGTCCTGGATGTTGCGGTGCACTGCTTTGCATGGCTGGCTGGTTGCCAGGGTGACACCTCATCACAGGGTTAGGAAACAAACAGCCCATAATATAATTGGAAAGTGTACAACATGACAACACTGCGTGACCTGTCCTGTTACCCTGGAGACCTCGGACCATCCCATCATACTCAGCTGCACTTGCGTCTCTTTAAGAACGGAGGGTTTTGATTGGCTGCTGAGGTGCTATTATTCTAATGGGAGAAAAAAGTGGAGGAATGAAACAGATCAAATTAAAAGTAATGCTAGTTTTTAGCTCCAAGAACAGAAAAACCCAGATGTCTTGTGTAGAGAAGAACAATTTTCTAAAGGCAACTGTTGCTGATCATAAAATAAGAATGCTCTGAAAGCTGCATTGCACGAGTTGGAATTCCTGCAAGCTAAAAATATCAGCAAAACCACTGAGTTGCTGTGAAACTGTGAATTAGAAAATCCACATAAAAAAACAGAAAGGTTTAGATGGAGAAATGTCTCCTGGTGCTTGTGTCCTAGATTAACGTCGAAGCATGACTGCAAGAGTGTTGAGTGACTAAGAGAGAGAGATAGAGAAAGTGTCTGTGTGTGTGTGTGTGTGTGTGTGTGTGTGTGTGTGTGTGTGTGTGTGTGTGTGTGTGTGTGTGTGTGTGTGTGTGTGTGTGTGTGTGTGTGTGTGTGTGTGTGTGTGTGTTTGTTAAGGGCTATGTAAAAGTGCTAAGGCGCTGCTCGCTCACACTTTGCAAGAGGTTTAATCTCCAGGCCTAATAAGGATCAATGTAAATGCAGAGTGATACTGTTCTTTCCAATGACAAGACCTGCCACCGAGCTGAGAGGATCACCCGACATCCCCCTCCCCCTCCTCGCACCAACATTCACTCTTCAAGTTTCACAGTGCAACAGCTCTGTGTGTGTGTGTGTGTGTGTGTGTGTGTGTGTGTGTGTGTGTGTGTGTGTGTGTGTGTGTGTCTGTGTGTGTGTGTGTGTGTGTGTGTGTGTGTGTGTGTGTGTGTGTGTGTGTGTGTCTGTGTGTGTGTGTGTGTGTGTGTGTGTCTGTGTGTGTGTGTGTGTGTGTGTGTGTGTGTGTGTGTGTACAGACTGAGACTAAGATTACTTGTGCAACACCAAACACGTTAAGATTCTCAACAGGCCTTGTATCAGATCATCTGAATCAGTGTCATGTTTTTATGCACCTGCACACAAAAGCCTGTACTGCATGCTAATGCAGACCAGAAAACAATGCTAATAACATCAGATAAGATCTCTGCTGTGAAAGGTAGGCAGATATCTGCAGCAATATTAAGACCACACACTATAAACAGCAGGCAGATCGTATCAGAGAGTAAATATGACACCTTATTGTTAAAGCTCAACAGTGCATCCAGAGTTTCTCCAGACAGAACATGCAGCCCTAAATGTTCATTTATAAGGCTTTTGTCAGGAGCAGCAACATTTGAGTATACCAGGGTTTATATTTACCCAGTCGTTAATCCAACTCTTATTTATGGGTGTTTACTTTTTAGAATAGACACAAACAAATCATCAGTGGTTCAATATTCTGCATGGTAAGGTGTTTGATCTCCTGTGATCATGACATGATCCTCTAATTCATTCAGGTATAATATTTGCACTGATACCTAATAAAACATTTCAGACAGCTTTCTGCTTTTCCTCTGGAAAAACCCCACACACACATACACATACACTCAAAAACAGAAACACATACAAAAGATAGCAACTGGGAAAACATTCAAGGCACCAGTTTTCCATCAGGGCACAGCGTCTCCCACAGGGAACCAGCGACTTGTGATAGAAACATTTTGTAACACAAAAAGAGCACATAAAAGCCTTTACACAGCTGTGTCAGCTGCATTAATTTGGTTTTTGGCTGCATCGAGACAGAAACTCTGGAATATCATTACCTTCAAGTTTTTCTAGTAGAAGTGTTGAAAAAAGGCAGATGTTTACAAAATCAGCAACATTAACATTTATTTTGTGTCCTGTTCCAATCTGGAAGACATTCGCTGAAAAATGCTCCATGATGTCCACCAAGTAGGCACTCACAATGCATCACTCTCATTGTAATTTATGGCTCAATAGGTTTCAAACAAAGTACTGAGGCCGCTCTAGCTTAAAAATAATGCTACAAGAATGAGCTGAAAGGGCAAAAAAGTTCCATAGGGTGCAGAATGAGAGGAGAATTGTCTATAGAAGAGTGGATTCTAAGTAGACAATGCACCAATTAGGTGTTATATGTAATTATAGCAATTTACAATGTGTTATCTATGTGTTAGCTTCTTATCTTTAACTGTATTCAGTATTGTTTCTACAATCTCTGGCAGCTTTTCACGCCACACTCTTGCACTACATTGGTGTGAAGTAACTTTAAGTTTCATTATTAATTGCAGCATGTCACAAACAGGTGTTAACTTTACACCAGCTTCTTGGTAAATGTGCTCTCAGCCCGACTCTGTCCCAATCCATTAAGCCGAGCGCCACTTCAGCTTAAATGCCCTCAGAAGGACCTGGCCTCAATAATGTATACACCCATACAAGCCTCTATTACTCACAATTAATAATACATGCACTGCCTGGCCGGCTATCCCCTCCTCACTGTTCTCTCCTTCTCCCCATCTCTGCCTGTTAACAGTGACGGGCTGCACCATCTGGCACTGAAGAGAGGCTGGGGGCTGAGGGTGGAGAAAGAAGAGGAGGAGGAGGAGGAGGTTTGTTCAAGTTCACAGAAAGTCTGGAGTTAGATGATAAAGTAAAGCAACTTTTTCTAACGAGGGAAGAAGAATCTGAAAAGTATTTAGAGGAGAGAGAGAGTGTGCAGTGACCTTTGTGTGATATCAATAACAGACAGTGTTCATCTCTTTACAAATGAGTGAATGAGAGGAATTAAATTTGGGCATGTAGCTATTCAGGGAGCGTGGGCGTGTTAACTGCTTTTGGATGAATGTGTATCTAAACCATGCTAACTGTGGAGAAGGTCAGCCATCACTTTCTATCAGCGTTACAAGCTCTCCTGCTCATTGCTGTGAGAGACTGGCTGTGCTTTAATGATATTATAAAGTCCTTTTTTTTCCTCCCTCGCTCACTATTACTGAATTTTCTTTGTATATGTCTATCCCTGCCTCTGTAACTGTGTTTGTTTGGGTCTCAGTGCCATATGGTGTACGGGCAGCTGCTGCACGAGCCTGTCAAGTTAACAAGTAGTAGTCCCTCATGACTAGTAGTGCAAGTGTCCTCAGGGTGAGGTGTGTAACTGAGCCAGTGTTTTTAGAGACACAGCAACAGAAATAAAAACCTCTAAACATTCAAAAGCGTTACTAAAAAGCTTAAATCTAAGTATCTCACAATAAAACAGACCTTTTTTTTTTGTCTATTTTGAAGGTTTTCTACTTTTATTGAGATGATAGCACAGTGTATAGAGCAGGAAACCAGGACAGAGAGTGAGGAATTACATGTGTTAAAGGCTGCAGGTTGGATTCCAACCATGGCCACCTGCTTAAGGACTTTGTACATGGAGCATGCAGTTTATCCGCTAGCCCCACACAGCCGTATTCTGGTGGTCAGTTGCCTGCGAGATGACTGAAGTTTGGCTGTATGATACCAAACCAAAAGATGTGGAGGAAGCAAAATGCAATTTCAATTTAATTCATGTTACAAAATAATTTCTTGCAATGGGAAAACGACTCTATGGCCAAGCACATCAATATTGCCTATCAAATCAAATCAAATACACAGTCTTTGGGTTGACAAACTCCAGCTACTATTGCTAGTCATCCCAACAGTCACCCCCTCCTCCATTTAAAGTCACTGTGATAATCACGCCAACACATTGTTAACTACAAATAGCAGTCCAATGTTGAAATCGGCGAATAAAAGCTAGTTAGCTAAAAAAAGTGGTGACACAAAGTTTCATTATGAGGTCTTTAAGTTTGGGTCAGAAAAATGGCCATTATCTGAAGGTAAAGAAGAATCAATAAAAGCGATGTAAGAACAGTTTTTGTCTCAGGGAGCCAGTTGGTAGAGCAGGCGCCCCATGTACAGAGGCTGAAGTCCTCATCACACTGGTCATAGGTTAATTTCTGTTCCCAGCATTATTTGGTGAATGTCACTACCAGGGGTGGGCATTTCAAGCCAAAATACTATTCGATGATCACTGGCATCTATTCTGTGGTTATTCGTAATCAAACCTGATGAGGTGCTGCTGACCCCCAATTTCTACACGATGCGCAGCGTCACGTTATGGCTGCACCGATACGTTCTCTTTCTAATCAATGCTCATGCTTTCACAGGGCGTGCAGTGGCATGTCTTAGCTATGACTCGGGTGCGTGCCCCCACGCCGCTCTAAACAGAGATACGAGTTAAATCTATTTTCAACAGAGCCCTTGCCCAGCACGCGTAAATCTGCACAGAAAAGAACAACCTGGACAAGAAGTCAGGCGTGAGGATCGCAGGAGACATCCGCCAATTTCAAAATATACCACCATATACATACTCATCGATTATGGATGTAAGCTACAAACAGCCACATATCCGTGATCCAGGTCGACCACAACAGAACTTTAAGATGATAACTGTATCAGAAGGTAACAGGATAACAAAATAGAGCAGAATTATTAATATTACACTCATCTAAACCTGCAAAGTGGAAGCTTTATAGTTATGTAGCATACTCAGTGACGATTAAAGCACAAAAGTAATGGAATACTATCTAAATGCGCAGGATTCAACCACAGAAAGGCTCTGTAACCTGTTGTTTGTATGTAGTTCTCTCTATACTGAACATAGATGACCCTGCCTGCTCTGAGCTGGCGCTACGCTCCAAACACGCGCCCTTTGTAGCAAGGCGCAAGTCGTTGGACGGAGCAAACTTGCAGCGCAGCCGTAACGCAACGCGCCGCATTCTGTGGAAATTGCGGGTAATGGCGGGTACTGGCAGCATCTGTTCCAACCTTTATGTCAGTGTTTCTGTGACGCAGCAGCGCCTTCTGTTACTTAATGCAGTTAGCAACCAGCTTTAAGACGCTTTATAGCCACCGTCCGCCATACTGTATTATAACCAGGCACCGGTGAAAACGATGAAAATAGTATGTTCAAAATGAAGTAATATTCAGCATAACTTTTTTTTTTTTTAAAGTGAACGAATATTCGAGCATTTAAAAATCATGTCCCATCCCTAGTCGTTACCCTAGTCTCCCTCCACATGTCTGTCTCTCTAAAGCTGCTTTATCAACATAAAGGCAACCCCCCTCCAAAAAAAATCTCATTCTAATAATAACCATAAAAAAGTCTCCTCTTGTATAAGAAGTGATAGAAGAGACTCAGATTGTTTAGGGGGCTTGACAATGGTATCAAAATCAGTCAAAATTAACATTTCCCATGTATAAGAATGAAACCATAATGCCTTTAAATGCTGCCATAGGGTAGGTGTCAGATGAAGTAAGATTCACAAGAGTGATTTACTTGACTGTTAAAAGTCAGCAAGATGAGATTCTATTTTTTTGCAATTCTTTTAGGGGCTTTTAGCCTTTATTAGATATGTTATGGGGAGAGAGTTGGGGGGGGGGGGTCACATGCAATAAATCATGTTGGGATATGAATTGACCCAATGGCCAGTGCAACAAGGACTATAGCTTCAGTAAGTGGAGCACCAACTCCACCAACTATATGCTAAGCTGGAGCCACGATCAGAAGAGAGATAACAACGACTGTTTTGTCAGCAGAGGGCGCAAAACTGGACGTCGTCCAAAGTTCCTCACAGGACCTTTGATCAAGGTTTTCTCTGGTGGTTTGTGTTTCTGATTTAAAACAGTCCATTATTTCAGCCATAAGCCTTAAAAATATGAAATTCTACCAAAATGATTTGAGAGCCCATTACTTTCTCTTTTATTTAACTCCATCCGTCTCAATCCATCAATGGATATAAAAAGATTGTATTCTCATTTTTCATCCCATAAAAGCAAGCTGTGCTGAGGCTGATCCATGAGTATTGTCATTCTAATCATGTTATATAACCATGTCTTAGTCAGGACAATTCTGTTATAAAATAGGTCAGATGATCCAGAATTTCATGACAGTAGGCAAAATTGTATCTGAGACTTGAGGTCAGAGGTGTTTCATCACATGAATGAAGACCGGGATGAGGAAGTGTGTGAGTAAATGAGAGGAAGACGGATCCACTGTTGTTCCATGTGACTGTGGGAAACAAAAAGTAGCAGCTGAAGGATGGAGGCCCGCTACAGAAACAGTCAAAGAGCAGAGTGGAGTGTCTGACGAAGGAGGTGGAGGGCGCGGTAAAAGGCCTGAGCTCTGCTCCTCTGTCAGAGATGGAGTGTGATTAACAGCAGCTGAAAAAAGGCTGTCCGCTCAGGGCCCTGACATCACTCACTCTACTGCTAACACACACATCCACACACACAACAGGCTGAAGCAGTCACTCAGGCAGCACTTTGGGAAATGAAGCAGCCGCTTCTCAGAATAGGGTGACCTTCTCCCACCATGCACTGCTCTCCACAGCGAGAATCCATGCGGGTAGTCGCTTTGATGATGACGGTGTCAGTGCTGTTGCTACTTCTGTGGTGGAATCCCTGACTTCTTGAGCAAACATCAATGTGTTCACATCAGTTAGTGATGTAATATTCCTATGACTATGATAGTGCTGCATGTGTGGAGCATTATCATAGGAGGTATGGATCCAGTTGAGCTTTTTTTGGTGTCCGTGTGAGTGTGTGTGTTGCCAGACTGTTTTTACACTGAAGCATAAACAACAAAAAAGTCTTCTCCTGAGGCTAAGTTGTAGCCAACCTTTTGTGTGTGTGTGTGTGTGTGTGTGTGTGTGTGTGTGTGTGTGTGTGTGTGTGTGTGTGTGTGTGTGTGTGTGTGTGTGTGTGTGTGTGTGTGCATGCTTTTTTTGTGTGTACATGTGTGTTTGTATGGGTGAGCAGCAGCAGAGAAAAAAAACATGCTCCGTCAAGACAAACTGGACAGCCAGAAATGCCAGCGCTGACCCTCCACAAGCGTAACCCTGACAGCTGTAAAGAAGATACAAGCAGACATCTGATAATGCAAATACCAAGAGTTCACTGGCCTTTACAGCCTCAGGGCATGCTGTCTGTAACCACTTGCTCTGACACAGGGGGGCACACAGAGTGAAATAAAGGAAACATGCTGAGGATACTTCTGCAAACAGACATCCTATTGATATCTGTTCTCTGTGTCATACTTTTCTATCCCACAGCTGCAGCAACAACCTCCATCGCCCTGCAACTTCCTCTTTCTCATTTGCTGATTCCAGTTTCTCCCAGTTTGCTCCGTCCAACTGCTCTAATGGATACCAGAAGACAAATTACAGCCCTGAGGTCAGTGTATGCATGTGTGAGTCTGTATGTGAGTGTTCATATCCGTGTGACCGTGAAGAAAAATCTACAATGTGGAGGTGTTACAGGGTGTGGATGTGCAAGTGTGTGAGTGGTTTTATCAGTTAGAACATGTGTAACAACATGTTTGATATAGTCCTTCTGGGCTGTATGTGCGTTTACGTGTGTGTATGTATGTGTGTGTGTGTGTGTGTGTGTGTGTGTGTGTGTGTGTGTGTGTGTGTGTGTGTGTGTGTGTGTGTGTGTGTGTGTGTGTGTGTGTGTGTGTGTGTGTGTGCATGGTGTGTGGGGATGTGCATGGTGTGAACTATCAGACAGCTGTATTATGTGTGAGAGGAGGTGCTGAAAGAAGTTTTTACTCCCCCATAGCGTGCTGTTATGCGCCCCAGCTCACTCTTGTTCTCTCCATCCTTCTCACATTTCTCTTTTTGTCCCTCTTTTCATACTTGAATTGTTTGTTTTTTCATCACATGAGCTCATTGTTTTATTTCATCACTTTTGCGAATGAACTAGTGTACTTATTTATCAAATAAATAAAGGACAACTAAAATCCAAATTGTTTCTGTTTTCAGTGGCTCTAAGCAGAAACCATAAGTGCTTTCTTCCCATTTGTATCCTGAAACAGTTCATTTCGTACATCACAATTAATCACAGATTTTCAGTAGACAATTGCAATGAATCACATTTTAATTGTGTGTGTTTAAAATTCCATTATTTCGCAATCCAAAATGGTTTTCAAGTCCATATTAACAAAGTAAAGCAATCTTACCAGTCTTGATTTGAGAATAGATGAACGCAATGAAAATACTTAATGATCTGGACTTTATCATTTATCATTTATCATTCAAATGAACCAGTGTGGTCTGAAACCATTATTTAGAGGTAGGAGATACAGGTCCTGTATGAGTGGAAGTATTTGGATGGTAAGGCATATTACTAGGTCACAACTTGCCACAACATTGAAAGTAAAATGTGCTGTTCAAAAGTGCACTAGTGTCGTTACATTCCATCATGACGGCCGCAGGACACAGCAAGAAAAAGCTGCAGTGGCTTAGCTATGGTGTGCTGTAATGGACAAAATAGCACACACACACACAAAAAAAAGTGGTTTCAGACTTTAATCAAACTGGTATTAACGTTTTCGACAGCCCTCATTTTTTTTTTTTTTTTTAAGAAGACTCGAGTTTTAGAGTTTTAGGGAGATTCATCTTCAAGTAAAGTAATGGATTGATTAAAATCAGGTCTCATGTTGGCATTAGATGAAGGTAAGAACAAAATTGAATCAGTCTTGATTTGTGTTTCACTCATAACTAGAAATATTGACCTCATATTTACCTCATAATGGTGGGAAAGAAAACATGGGGGTTGAAATGTCTGTTAAATAATGTACAGTAAAGTTGTCATTAACATACATCAGTTCGGAACCTGCTGTCTGGCAGACATGCCAACATATGACCTCACATAGCAGGAAGACCTGATTTTACCTTTGTGAACACTTGTACTGTAGGCCTCCAGCTCCTCACCAGCTCAGCACACAGGCTCGGGGAGCAAAACATAACACAAAGACAAAGAGAAAATGATGGTGTGTATAAAGTATGTGTGTGTTTGTGTGTGCACTGTATGTTTGTGGAGGGGGTGTCCTGTGGAGAACTCCAGACACAACAGGCTTTTCCCTGCAGGACTCTGTTTTAGCGTGACAGCCTGATTAACATCAGACACACACACACATACGTATAAATCCACAAGTCATCACACATCGGGAGTCGCATCTCGAGGGAACATTATCACAGGTGCGCACACACGTATGCACACAGCAGCATAGTAAATCATTCAAGCTTATCTCCCACCTGTTTAGCATTTTCAGATACGTGCTGGTGTGCATGTGACATCACATCAGCATCAAGCAACACAAAAGGATAGGATTTATTCACATATGTATGCCTTCAGAGAGATACAACATTAATGAGCAAAGTATACACACAGCTGGTGGAGCACTAATTCAATCACAATGAGGGCTTTATAGTAAAAATGTTCATATAATTTCATGTGACTAAATCCTATCAATGTGATCATCAAATCTATGTTGACATTTAGGCAAATCTCTCACTTTAAGCCCCCAGAGGAGGGGTCATAAAACTCAGACCACTCCTTCCTCAGACAGTCCCCCTCACCCTCCACAGAGCAAGCTCACAGACTCGCAACAGAGATAGAGCTTGACATTTCCCTCTGAATGAAGAAGAAGCACAAAGCAGGAGGTGGAGAAAAAAAAATGGCAGGGATTAAGCAGGAATGGACAGAGAGAGTAAGAGATGTGAGGCGAGAAAAAAATTGATCAATAACGTGAGGTCTAATAAAGGCAGGATTTATTGGCACCTCGCAGTAATGTGAAGCAACGTCAATACAGCTCAGGAATTGTCTTAAAGAAGGGAAGAGATGCGAGTGAAGGTAAAGGGAGCTGAGGCTGGTTTACAGCACCATGGAGAGCTCCCAGTGCCAGCTTAGGCTAACAGCACCAGGACAGCTCCTCTAAGGCTGCATGAGTGACCTTTCACCTGGTTTTAAGCTAGTCGTTTTCTCACAGTCTCTGCAGGCATGCACCTCCAGCCTCAAGTACTAACCTTTTACTTTCATATCTATTTTGCCCCCCTACATTCTGCATTTCATTTCCTAAACAGGCATCGTAGAGAAGGAGAAGTACAAAGCCAGTGTTGTTCCTGCTGATAAAAACACATCCTCATAAATTCAAGGTAGACACACAGGTAGAGTCAGGGCCGGCCCGTGGCATAGGCAGTATAGGCTAATGCTAGGGGCGCAGTCCGTCTGTAGGGGGCGCCGCTTGGACCCTTAATGAGTGAGGAAGAAATTTTTAAGATAATAGGAAAAATAATATTGTTTTATCTAATACAATTTGGGGTTAAATTGTGGACTGATGCCAGTGTACATTTAAAAGCTTGTGATTCACTTTTGTTTAAAAAAAATTGTTTCCAAAGCAGTTTTTGAAGTCTAAGTGATCATGATTTACTTGTTTTTTTTTGTTGTTGTTGTTTTCTTTACACTTTGGAAGCTGTTAGCTTAATTAGTTATAAAATGTATAGGCTTCAATAAGCCCTTTGCTTATGGACTTTCAGTCATCACTTAATACGTTACTGTGGCTTTGTTTAAAGTGTCTGCACTGTGAAAATGTTTGTGTTATATAATGACTGAATAAATTCCACTACTATTACTTTATGAATTTTGAAATTGTATAATTATTTTCCTGCTAAATATCAGTGTTATTACCATTTTATTAATGCTCTTTTAGAGGTCATTTTCATTTTAAAACAAAGGAAACCTTTAAAACATAAAGCTGTATTTCAGTTTTCTTTCAGTGTATATGCGATGTGATTGTTGGTGGAGTTGGATACAATACAAGGGGCACTAGTTAAGATCTTGCCTAGGGCACCAAGTCGGTTAGGGCCGGCTCTGGGTAGAGTCTTGAGTCAGTCTTTTTTAATTTAGCGTCAGCATTTGCACGTTATACAACACTTTGTAAATGTGAAGCTGTTACTGGATGAAAAAGAAAACTGTTTGACTACAAAATCCCCGAAGATCAGAGTAAAGCCAACACAAGACAAAAAGAAAAAAGCAAAACAAACACACTCAGTAAATACACTGCAGTCAGCAAAAAGTTCTCAAGCTGCTGTCAGCATTGTAGGAATCACTTGGATTCATTTGAGAGTCTCTGCAGACACACACTCTCACACACACACACGAGAGGAAAAGCAAACTAAATGTTCAACACCTTCCTGGGGATTCTGGTTTTGATACAAAATTCCACACCTGACATGAGACTTTTAGCCCTCCTTCATCACCCTCTCTCTGTTGCGCTCCTATATTCATGTATGTGGCCTGACAGCATCTGCAGGGTGCCCACTCTTCCCACAATTGCTTCCTCCTCCTCTCTTCCCCTTCCCTTCTCTTAACCCCCCTTGTTCTCCCACTGCCCCGGCTCTTGTAGCTCCCCTGCTCCCTCCATCTCTCTCTGTCAGCTCATTAAGCTTGACTTATCTCACGGTGCAAAGCGGAAATTAAATCCTAGGCCCTGAACCCCCCTACTCAGCTTCTGGCCCCTGTTTTTTTGTTCTTCAGCAACCCAGCACTGCCTTTTTTACCCCTGTAACTGAGCCTAAGGAGATCAAATATGTGTGTTTTGCGTAGAGTTGAGGCCTTCAATTATTTTCTTGTGTTTTACTTTGTCCTTTCTTTACTTTACTTGACTCAAGATCCAATCAGCTCTTCAAAACCCTGTCTCTCCACTCCTGTTTCTAGCTCAGGGGGCAGTAAAAGTTAATGTATGCAATAGCAAAGTAATCAGAGTATTCTTAAGCAGTAAGACCATGCTGCACGGGGAATCACAGCAGATTAAGAAAGTGCATTTGGCAGCATTAACATGAAATCGTTCCATAAGCTCTGCTAATTCAACTTCATTGAATGAGAGGGTAGGTTGTCCCCTTAAAAAGCACATGCACGGCTCCTGATACTAACCTACTGTGCACACTCACATATACACACACATGCAGGGGAACAGAAAGCCAAGGCTCAGCTCCATTCTGTGTCCTCCAGCTCATTCATATCTGACAAGCTTAAGGTGTAGTTAAGCATTTAGCCTCACCTTGTTCTGGCACTGCGCTCGGCAGTGACGCATACTGCAGAATGTCGGTGATTTGTCGACAGCCAATAGGATTAGCAACGCAGACTGGTGCATTGTGGGTATTCTCAAGCCTGGGAGGTATGGCTTCCTCAATGTGGGAGATGTTGGTGTTTTGATTTTATTCAGCCTCAATAAATGGATAACCAACAAAAATGGAAGAGAGAACGACATAAAAGAGGAGTGTGACCTGCTTCTGCTAATCCATTCATTGGTGGAGAGAGATCACACCGCAGTGAAATGAGAACATCTGAAATGAGTCGCATGTATGACGTCAAAAACCATAGAAAATGTTTCATCTATTGTGTAACTCCAGGCTGAACGGCGGGGGTTAGAAAATGTTAAATGTTAAAAATAGTTACAGATTATGGACGTTGGCAGGGCTTGTTGTTGTTTTCTTTAATTTATATCAGCTGTAAAATCATGGATTGAGGTAAAAGCAGCTTAAGCACATCCAGATTGGATTGAGATTGTCTAAAAAGCTGCCTCGCTGCAGATTCACAATTGGATCAGAGTCCGGGTCTTGACTGTCCCATTCTAAGACATCAAACCCAACACATTAATGAGGGCTTAAGGCTGCAAGTATTTGCTGTTTTTTGCTCTCAACAAACAAGAGGATTACTTCCTTTGTGAGAACCCTCATGATGCTGTTTGTTGAGTCCTTTTCTCTTAAATCTGAGCCCTTCTTGGAACAGGTGTATTTTTATCAGGACTAAACCGCACACAGGTGGACTTTGTATTTAACCAATTGTTTGACTTCTGAGGACAACTGAGATAGTGGTTTCATATCAAATCTGCTACGTTAAATTTTGCCCTCATATGTTGGACTATTACGTGTTGGTCTGTGACAAACAACCCCAATTAAGTCCATTTTAGCTTGCGGTTGTTACATGACAAATCGTAGAAGTCTATCAGGGATGGAAACTTATGCAAGACACTGTAACTGCCATGCAAAAAAACACACACTATATGCACTGTCAGAACACACACTCGCAGCTCATCCTAAGATCAAACAGCCTGCAGAGCTCTGGGAAGCAGAGAGGCAGAGAGGAGAGACACCTGGCCTGCAGTGAACAAGGAGCACCCACTGCGGGCCACCCAGCACCAAAGAAAAACGTAAACATATGCATGCAAAGTCTTGAATCCCAAGATACATGGAAATGCGAGACTGTGCACATAGAGATATGATGTGTACTCTCCGTCTGAAACATACATGTTCTGAGAAGGATGTGTGCAGTTACCAGCAGAAAGACACAAATTCATTTTATCGTGGCATCTTTACTGGATACACAGATAAACAAGCAAGACAAACAAATACACAAAAAACAGATTCACATAATGGCTTCCACTGAAAAAACAGACCATACAGTAGCTCCTTCTCTCTCCCTCTCTCTCTCAGAAATAGACAGAGTGAGGGATTTAGCGTGAGCGAGTGAAAGAGAGTGTGTGGGTGAGTGCCAACACTCTACGGCAAGCAGAAAAAAAACCAAAACATCAGAACATGTCTGAGTGGATTATAACTATACCACGTCACAGGGGAATGGTGCAGGAGGAAGGAGGAGAGGAAGGAAGGAAGAAAGACATGAGGGGGAAGACCGATGGAGGGAATACTGAAAAGAAGTGATAGGATGGGTGAGAACGTCAGAAACTTTGCTTTTGCACCCTTTCAAGTGTTTATCGCTTGGAATGAATAACCACATGTGGGAAAATACAGTACACAAACATGCAAACATAAAGATTCAAATATTTATTCTGTCAGGTCTGACAGGCCCTCACACACACAGACACACGCACACACACACACACACACACACACACACACGCACACGCACATGCACACGCATACATACACACACACACACACACACACACACACACACACACACGCACACACACACACACATACATGCGCACACACACTCATACTGCAGCAATACTAATCTCCCTCTCTGAGTTTTATCCCATTCCCTCTCCACCCCAACCCCCGCTCTCTACTCCAACCAATGGCCCCCATTTTAAAAACCTGCCTCTGCAGAGGGCGTCTTCAAAGCCCAGTAATCTGTCTGGGGAGGCAGCAATGAGTGAGCAGGGGGACTATGGCTCTGGATTAGATCCCCTCTCTTTTTACCCCCAAATAAAACCCTTTTTCATTTTCTGCTTTTGCCTCGGCTCGGCCTAACATTTCCTTAGTGATGGAACGTGACTCATTTACAGCAGGATAACCCCCCATCTCTAATGAAAGCTGTAAAAAATTCCCTCAACATTTATGCAAATCTGCATTTACAATCACCGTCAGTGAATGGTGACAAATATCCCACAACTCCACAGACGACAGATGACACATTTCCAACCTAAGATTTTGTTTATTCCGGTGGAGAAATGAATTAATACGGAATATTTTGCCTGTGTGTTGTTATTTTTCAAACAGAAAGACAAAAAGATGATTAAATCTGGTGAATTTTGGCATCTATTTATATCTAATTTATATCTGGCAGCTGATTAGCATTGCTCAGTTTAGAAATAAGACTGTGCAAAAAGTGCATATTGAGTCTGTATAGCTTTAACTGGCAATTTAATGGCTACTGTACTTCATGTTTGCAGAAAGAGAGAGCTCGTTTGTATAAAATAAGTTATAGTTTTTATTAAAGTAAGTTACACTTTCAGCAATCTGCTTTTTGAAAATGCTTTTCTCATAATAATGATGAAATTGGATTAATTGCAGCCCAAAGGCAAAAAGAAGTAATCTGCCATCCAGCTTGTCTCAACTTAAAACATAAATTCTGTTTGTTTGGACTACTGTTGTTCAGAACTGACACATTAGAGCTCCCAGGGAAGAGGGCAGAGATCACCCAACTGTCCCAGTCAAACCAAAGAATATCACAGTAATATCAAGATCAAGTGAGACAGGAAACATGGGGAGTAGAGAGTGGGGAAAGACAAACAGCAAACTGCCGTGGTTGGGGGTTGAACCAGCGGTCAGTGCAACTAAAGCCCAAGATCCACAGGATGCGTCGCGTTACGTTACGGCTGCGCCGCGCACGTCGCAGCAAATAGGTTCCCATTCAAGTCAATGCTCTAGAGTCCACAGGGCGCGCTGCGGCGCGTCTCAGCTCCGTCTCTGGAGCGTTCCGCCGCGCCGCTCTGCCAGAGATACGCGGGGAGTCTATTTTCGCCGCTCCCCGCGCCCAGCACGCGTCAATCGACACAGAAATGATCGAACTATCCCGGAAGTCAGGCACGAGGATCGTATGCAACATCCGCTCACTTTCAAAATAAACACCATGTGCAAACACAAGATCGTAAATTTCACCACTTCTTCAACATTACGTCATAACCTGTGGCATCGGGCCAGACGTCAGTCTCAAAAGATATCCGACACCATGGACGAGGAAAAGTTTATACTGTGTTGTTCTCGCGCGTTTTGGAGTTCTCGAGGGATCTTCAGTTTCCTGCTCCGGAGTGCGCGCCGCTCCAAACACGCATCCTATGGACCAGGGCGAAAGCCCCGGGACGGAGCAGAGCCGTGTCGCAGCCGTAACGCGGCGCACACGCATCCTGTGGATTCCCCGAGTAAGCCTCTGTACATGGGGCGCCCCAATCAATTTATTTTTGAATGCACTCTACAACCCAAGCACAAAAACTGATTATACAATGATAACGTTTGATGTGGCTCTTTAAAACTCTCAATGTTTACAATGAAGTTTAGAAAATACACTTCAGTCTGAAGATTCTGTAAAAAAGGACACACAGAGAGACACCCATCTCATATGATCGATTCCTGCGCAGGAGAGTGTTTCTGTAAATCACACATTGTCTTCGGTTTTCCTCCAGTAGGCCAGCAGGCATCTCATCTCCAAACTGCCAACATATTAATTTGTGTATGTGCTGCTGTCGTGTTACTTTTTTAATCATTGTTTGCATTACATGAAGCACACGGCTTTTGTGTTTAAATTTGAGATTGGCAAGGAATTGGATACACTTGAGAGGACCAGCGGAACATGTTGAAAATCAGCAGACGGTCACCATCCGGTCAACTGGTGCACCTCTACATGAAATATAGCATCTTACTTTATGAGCTATGAAATAGATTTTTCAAAAGATGTTTTTGTGTTTAGAGTTTTTCTGTTTAACTAATCCAAGCTAAGCTAAGCTGCTGTAGGTGATAGACTGATATTTACAGATGTAAGAGTGATATAGATCCTATCATCTAAATCCTTGCAAGAAAATATATAAGGCCTCCTTTTGGATAAGGAACTTTAAATGGTCATAATGCAAATTTACAAACTTCTTTTTATATGAATTGACGTTAGGAATATACTGCTATGTTAGTATTGTGATATTGATTTCAGCCATTTCACCCAGCTCTACTTGCAGAAATAACATTTACAAAGAAACAGTTTGGAAGATTTTAAATCTAATACAGTTAAGTCTCTCTTTGTGCTAAATGCTAAACATTAATATTAAACCTGCTGCTCCGCCCAGCCAGAGCTCTCCTGAATAAAAGAAACCTAAGCTCATGGAAAGAGATCATAGAGTGATTATGAAATGTCTAAGTCCCAGAAACAAGCGTCTTAAATAGCCCCTCACAGGCAATCACAGGAGAGGTATTATAGAGTAGAGGTGTAGCTTAAAAGATTACACTTGGAAGCTCTTTAAATTAGTTTCCCTTATTGTGAACAGGGGCAGAAAGGTGGTGCACAAACAGAATTAGAGCTCAAAAAAGTTCAGGCCCGGAGGGAATTTTAAAGTACTGAAAATAGTCCAGACCAGTGACTGCCAGCTCAGAAGCTGCTCTGAAAATAGGGAGCATGAATAAGATTAAAGTCTGATGTGTGGTCAGGAGAGATATCTTTCTCAAGAACTCAACAGGCAGAAAATGGGATAGGATGAAGAGAGGCGAGGGGGGTTGGGGCTTGCAAGAAATATGACTGAGACTACGAAGGAAAACCTCCGAAGGCTCCCCAGCTGTATACTTGTATTCTGGACTTTGGTTTGGTAGAATTAAACAATAAACATTGTGTCTGCAGAGTGTGTGAGTAACACACAGAGTGGGATCAGTATTGAAGGTCAGCGAGTTTACAAAGCCCTGCCTCTGCTTATCACGGCCCATAGACCTGTTTTGAACTCTCTTCCAACTCCGCTCGATCCATGTCGTTTTTTGCTTTATTTTCATTAAGTTAGACATCTCTCGCAGAATATCAAATAATCTATTGTGTTTGCTTTTAAGAGAGAAGCTTCTGAAGGTGAAAGATGGATGGAAGATTCAATTTCCATATGTATTACTACTAAATTAGATTTACTCCACATCTCTGTCGAATGGAGGACATAATCTTAATCTATTACTCGATCAAAACATCATCTGTTACTCCTTATCTGTGAACCAGTTAAAAAAGAAATCAATTCACACCCCAGTTTTTAACTCCTAAAACTCACAATGTGAAAGGTTACCAAATATATGGTCATATACGTAAATGCTCACTGCTTTGAAAAGGGTCAGCTCATTCAGCCTTTACTCTTTCACCTTCGTGTAGTCTTGAGCCATAGATTTTAGGAGTCATCAATTTAAAAATCCTGGAACTCCATCCATCACATCTTCCCCCAGTTTACTCATTCAGTCATACAGCTGACTCACTCCCGTAGAGTCTCTCATGACTATATCAATACACAATGTGTCATCTGGTTTAAACTTCTGTATCCATTCTCTCTGATTCCCTCCTAATCTTACAACCTTCAACGCTCATCCTCCTCCTCTTACTCTCCCTCCTGCACCTCGCCTTTGTTCCTGAGCCTTTATTCTTGTCCTTTCTGTCCTCAATCCATCTCTTCTTCCTCCTCTCCTCAGTATAACCCATTGAGGATTAAGGTGCTGTAATGTGCTGTGCTGCAGGCGTCATATTGAACACATTTATTTGGATAAATCCCACCTTAGTGGTTGAACCATGACGAGAGTTGAGCAGCTTAAATCTGTGTGTATCTCAAATATTTATGAGTGTGCCTGCACCCTTTGACAGAACCAAAACATCCAACAGAAATGGACAGAAGATGCATAAAAGGAGAGAAATTGAGATAAGTGTGAGAGATAAAGGAGGAACAAACGACTCATGGAGAGATAAGTAGAAAGATTGTTAAGGGAATGCCTGTGATCATTAGCAAGACCAGAGCAGCAAAAACTCTTTGTCTTCAACCCCTTAGAGTCTCATCACTTTATATCCACAACAATAGCTGCTATTATGGAAGCCTGGTTTGTTTTACAATAACCTGAGATTAATGCACACATGCTGAAAAACACAAAGCTCTACACTAGTAGTATAAAATCAATGCCAATTCCAAAACTGTGAAAAAAGAACAGAGAAAACCACCAGAGTGAGAGAAATGAATGTTAGTGAGGGATGTGAGCAAGTATGTAAGTACAGCAAGTGTGTGGATTCACTCCAGACTTTATTCAATAAATCAGTGGAGCCCGAGTGTTGAGACTCCATCTGAAACTAACAGAGTGGAGACGTGAGGAGAGGAGACGTGAGGTGAAGAGAGGGGGCAAAAGGGACAGGAAAGGAAAGTAAGGAGAGGAACGTAAAGGAAGAAATGGAGAGGGGAGGAGGGGAGGGGTATGTTTGGTGAAAAATAATGTTTTCCTGCTAACAATGTGTGCTGATCTTAGGGGAGGGGTGCGTTTGGGTATATCTGTCAAGCGAAGCCCCTTGCTGTGTGCTTTGCATTCGCAAGCAGGTGGTCCACGGCACATGCGTCAATATATCCTGTCTAATTGAATAGGATGGGATAAGATATGCTGCTGCTCTCCATCCTTTAAGAAGCCCCCCAAAAAAACCTGCACACACACACACACACACACACACACAAACAAACACAAGTATGCATGATTTTAGCTCAATTTAAAGCATGAACAAAAGGGGAACTCAATTTTTTTTTACCAAAACTGAAGTCCCCTGTTAGATAGATATACGAGCGCACTAACACACACAATCACAACGCGAGTACACCTTTAACCTTTATATATGCACATAAACACAAGCAACATGCGGGCACAATTATCTGTCAGATACACTGTGCACTAAAACACATCCGACGCACACACTCACATACACACATACTCGAAAAAAAAAAACAACAACACTCACACACTGCCCTCTGGACCTGTCATTCAAAGGTAATTACCTGGCCTCACTAACTGACAGGGTTACGGCAGCTATAGACCCCAGGCACTGGCAGTCGTTAACCCTTTATTTCTCAGCTTTCACACTCTCTCTCTCTCTCTCTCACACACACACACACACACACACACACACACACACACACACACACACATGTACACACAAAGGCAAGACAGTTCGTTGCAGGAAGGCACAATAAATATGAATGTGTCGGTCAAGCTCACCACCTCAACCCATTTTAATTTCTTTCTCTCTCCCCTGGGAGTTCTATAATACAGCTGCACACAGCTAATAAAGAAAAGTGGAAGGAGGAGGTGAAACACAGGAAAATCCACCACTACCATATTGACCTCTGAGTCCTCCATTGGACCTATATATTACACTGTTAGGTTTTTATTGCTCCACAAATGGTTTCAATGGAAACAGAAATGAAGTGTTTAGTCTTTCACAATAAGAAGTAATATGTGAAATGATTATTGCTGGAAAATAATCAATACACACACATAGCCTTGAACACTGTAGCTCGCATGTAGCTATATATGCAGGTGTGACACACAAAAGCCTGTAGAGGCGAGGGGGCAGGGTGTAAAATGTATGTCCTAAACCAGTCAGCACTTCCCATTATACATAGGATAAATGGGGACAAACAGGGGGGATGATGGGAGGACTGTGACCTTGAGAATGACTGGGACAGCAGTGTGTGGCTAAATGTGTGTCTGTGGTGCATTGTGACAATATAGGATGGCGATGGCCTACTTCTTCCCTGCAAATATGGAGTTAAATGGTTTTAAAATGTTCATGTTAAAGAAAAAAAGACATTGATTCTGGAAAATAAAGCAGATGTGGTGTTAAATCCACGTCCAGCAAAAAAGTGACACATAGTTTTAGAATAGTTATTTTTCATAGGGTCTCTGTATAAGTAGGTCAGATGAGAGACATATTTATAGAGCCCTGAAGTGTAATTTCAGCCCGACAGTGGACTGTATCTTTATGTTAAATGAATCCTTTCTTACACATCTACAAAAGCAGGACTGTCTTTGATTAATCCAGCCCTAATTTAATATTTAGCCACAAACACAAACACAGAATCAATAATTGACAGCAAACAGCCATATCAAAGAATCAGGATGTGAGTGAACACTGATTAGACACACTTGAAACAACAATTGTCAGCCTATTTAAATAAGTCCCAATCAGCACACACCTGGGCGGTTTAACTTCAGTACATCTTGACAGCTAATGTGGTGCAAGCCATCCAAGATCCATCATTTAAAGTTCTAGTATTGTACTCAGGAAGCCAGATTAGGCATACTTAATTTGCCACAATTCATTGTAAAACCTCTCTGTCAGCGAGAGCTTCCCAAGCTGGCGTTACAAGAAAGAACGAGCCGTGGAAAACACTCAGCTATTAGGGAGAACAAGCAGGCACGAGGACGGACAGCACCAAGGATCTGTGTTCTCCTTCCTGACCCCCTCCATAGCTTTTCCTATTTTTGTCCTTGCAGTGTAAATTAGCGGGGTAACGGCTAATAGGTCTGCGAGCAGAGAGAGGAAGGAGAGAGAGACAGAGGGGGGCTGTAATGGGCTAAAATGGATGAATGTTGATCAAGGTTTGAGAGCAGGGAACGTTCATCTGGAAATGAAAAGGGAAACATATCAGAACTAATTAACTTTACGCAGCAATACTCGCCTTCATACGTACACACACACAAACACACACACACAAGATAACCAACATATTCACACATGGCCCTATGCGGCTTTTATCCTCATATTAACCATGTAAATTGCACATGAACTCTGTGCTGCATCCTTAGGTTCTGCAAATCCAGCATGGGAAAATTTTTGCTGATGCCCCTCATATTCCTGCTGTGTGATGTGCACCTGTCAGAGCAGCTAAGAATCAAAAATCCCCCAAGTGGTTAAATCAAGTTAGCATTTAGCTCGAGCTGGTGTCTGGAGTAGAGTAGCGAATCACAATAAATTGCCTTAAAGCTGTATGCATCAACACAGCCATCCTGCTGTGTTATGATTTTTAAATCACTCTTGGTCTACAGGCTGTGTTTTGTTGGTACACACACATTCATCCATGCGTGGCTGTAACTCCTTTCAGGCCACTGTAACTGCATGCATATGCACAAAATCAACTAAGAAGTAGTAGAGTGATGGGGAAACTCTGTCAGGTTCCAAATTGGGGAGCAAAGCAATACTGGGGAGCAAAAACATTCACTCTCTAATTCAGGGGTTCCCAAAGTGTGGGTCGAGACCCCCTGGGGAGTCCCGAGACAAAAATGGGGGTTGTGAGATGTCTTCCAGAATGTTTTTTTTTTTTTTTAAATAGTACATTTTATCCATTATAGTAAATAATATTGACAAACATAGTAGCTAACCTTGAAATAAAACCTTAAAAATAGAAAATGTAATGAGTTTTCTGCCTTTATTTTTGTCAGATGACTCCTAAGTTTAGGGTTAGTGACCAGTTTATCTTAAAAAGCATCAGTAGCAGTAGATAAATTCATAACAGCACAGGAAACTCAGCCACATGCTCATATAGGTAGGCTAATTTTCTCCAGACCAGCTAAATGAAACCACATTAAATCACTTTGAGGGACAGAGGGGGTCACAAGTCTTTGGCACCTATATTTTGGTGGTCGCTGGCTGAAAAGTTTGGGAACCCCTGCTCTAATTCACAGGGAATTAACAAGTGTGCTAAGCCTAGCATGCGTGTGGAACAGCTGATTTTTGTATAAACAAATTCTTTCCATTGCTGTAGTCAGACTCAAAGACAGATTGAGTGTTTTTCTCCATTTCCATAAAGAAATGACATCTTGTATTCAATTTGTACCTCTGAATACATTAGGTCCACTTTGCGTTGCTCCCGGTGAAAGGAAGAAAAGTCTGCAACACTCCAAAAAAATCAACTCTTTGTCGAAAGGTAAGCTGCTATTTCCTGCATTACAGTGGAAATAGATTCTGGCTTGTACCCAGAGACATGGTAATTGTATCATTCATGTCTCCTGTTCAAAATTGCATGAGGTCCATCTGCACACAAAAGAATGAGACACCTTTCTGTGTGCCACCTGTGCACCACGGTCAGATCCACTGCCTTGCACAACAGGTTTATCTTAAGTCCAATCTATATGCACGGCAGAAATGCCACAGACTGAATGAACAAATGCCACACTGTTATTTTGACTATAAAGAGGTTTCTGCTCTGCTGGATGGAAGGAGGTCAGACACAACCTTGTCTACATCCCTCAGCTTACGACTGACTCACATTGACCCTGAAGTTGAAGGTCCCCTTCTCTTTCCTCTGAGGATGCAGATCTAGAAGCTTCCATGTCTGCCAACACCTGACAGGCCGAACACCATCAATGCCCATGGCACCATTCAGATGCTTCCTCTACGGTTATGAAGTGTCTGGTCCAGCCAGATGATATCAGTGTGACCCTGTCAGAAGCAGCCGCTCTCTGAAGGGTTAACAGTGGTGCTACACAAAGACTGGTGGCTGCTAAAGGATTTGTAATCCAAGGAATCAATGGATTGTGACAGCCTCTCACTTGACTGCAGAATAAACCAAACCATATTGAGCTGGCAAACAAGTTAACACAAGCAGACGTGTCTCATTAGTATGGGTAGGTTTCTGACATATGGGGAAAAAAGGCACAATATATTTACTGAGAGGCACAAAGCTCACATCAAATATTCTCACTTTCAGGTCCAGAAGAGAAAAAAAAACACTTCACAGATGGAGAGCTGTGGCTGACAGTTTGGGTGAACCTTTCCAGCAGCCCAACAAGTTCTTAACTTAGCTCTCTCTGGTACTTCCCGCCCGATCTTCCCCTCATTTCAATAACTTCAAAGTGCAAAGCCATTTCTCCTGCTGCATATACCTGGCTCTGCTATCGCCTCAGGTCCCAGGTAAGACGGGCAGAAATTAAAACGGAGAGAGGGTCTTTTTGCCTCTTAAGTAATGATCAAAGAAGTGCTCCATCCTCACAAGGATTGGCTGTGCAGTTCCTGGAACCTCTGTTGGAACCGGAGTCATTTCCCACTTGAAGGCCTGTTTAGCCGAACACTGTGCAGAGCTCTTGCTCTTTTCTGACATAATTGTGCCTGTAATGTATATGCCGCCAGGGGTAAAACATGTCCCGCTGGATTTTTCTATTTCTGTCAGTTCTCTTTGAGAGCCATTTGAAATCCACTTTGCAGGAAACAACATAAAACATATCAACACGGCAGAGAGAAAGGAGGCAGTAAGAGAGAATGGCAGCCTCGATCTTTTAAGCCTCTTGAACAAGCTCCGCTGCCCATCCAGTATTTGTGTGTGACAAATTGTCCTTCTCCATCTTTCGCTCTGAACTGAAAGAGACTACACGGTGCACACCCAATGCATCATGGTCCGGAAATAAGGTATGTGTGACTTTGACAGCTGCCACCACAGCAGCTGTAGGAGATCATCACACCTTCAATTCCTGAGTGCCTCTGACATGTTTATGACCACACACATACAGTAAAACACACACACACACACACACAAACATATATGGAGCACATATAAAAACACATATGCTGTATATAAACCTGTGCTTACTCACTCTCTAAGAAATAAAAAACTCACAGCACATGCACACAGAATCCAAAGCTTTTTTTATCCATGCTTTATAGCACTCCACACTTGTGATGCTCACAGGCCCAGCTGGGAGAGGAAGATAAGACTAGGTTTGGGTACGGAGGGTTAGGGAGCTACTCAGCGACACAGAAAGCTTTTTCTGGAATATTCCTATTGATTTTTAGGCAAAGCCAAAGCAGAAATAGCTATGTCTTACTCTAAAAATGTTTCCCCTGCTGCTCTGCAACAGCCTTTAGACAGTAAAAAAGATTGGAAAGAGAGGCTGAAAAATCCATCGAGCCAAGAGACTCAAAGCCCCTCTTCTCTTCTTCCTTACGTTCTCTTAAAGGGTCAAAGTTCAACTCAAGGGCTTTCCCCTGTGCAGGAGCTCATGCTCACACCGTCTGCCCAGCCGAACTACAGCAAGCCCATACTAAGAAGATTGCCTCTGAGGAGCTGGTGAGAACAGACATACAATTATTAGCCTTCAAGTTTCCTTTGCGTGAGGCCACAGGCTGTGAACTCTCTTCTTTTGCTTTATTGGTTTGGTTTTTCCCTCCATTGAGGTGAGAATAAAAAGGTAATGAAGTGAGGTTCGCGTTAAGGTATGCATGGTAGAGATGATAACAGCAAGAATGAAGAGGGATAGAGAAAGAGGTAGACAGGAAGGGAGAGGTGCTGCAGAGAGGGGGAATGGAGACTGATGGCAAACAGATTTGACAATAATCCACAAATGGATGTAGTGGAAGATTTTTCAATATCTTTGCTCAAGCAGAAAACACTACTTGTAGTGACACCCATGAAATGATGCGCTTGCAAAATGGAATCATAGAACATCTTGTGCTTGTGAGAAAGGAAAGCAACAAAGAAATTTGCCCTGGCGTGCACAAAAACAGGGAAATCACGCCGTTAGACATGCACGCCGGAGCCGTGGCGGCTGTTCTGCAGAGCCAGGAGCCGCAGCGCTGCTCACGGTTAAGATATGTTCCAAAGCCAAATCAATTTCATCATAAGTTTCATAACAATGAGAAATAAAAAAAGGTGCAGTAAAAGATGAAAGTATATGGGCTGAATACATATGAAGGATAAAAAGTTACTCAATTTACTCTGACTTGATCAAGTTCTTAGGTCAGACCCGCCTGCATTACAAATCTGTGCACTGATTGTAAAGCAGGATGAGGTTGAGAAATTATTTCACAGCGTTTCGTAAGGATTGACCTGCGGCTAAATCGCAAAGGGGCCTAGAGCAAGTGCATGTGAATGTATGCGTAGCCCTGTGTGTACGTATAGATGTGTGAGTATGGGATGAGAACAGAGTTCTTCAAGCCTCAGGCGGCTTATGCAGCTCTCTCAGGCATGGAAAGGCACAAAAAAAGGAGCAAAATATGAAGAAAACAAAGAGGAAGAGCAAGTAAAACCCTAATGTAATGATGAAACAATCTATTAATCTATTAATATACTTGTTACAAGAGACTGTACTAGAGAGAGTTGAAAAATGTCCAAAACGTGTAGGTGATAATTGGTATCAGGGAGAGATGAGGGCTTCCTTTTCAGGGCTTATACTTTTGTTTAAGGTTATCTAAACGTCTTGCATTTTTCTCCCACTTTCAGACATAAATTCAAACTACAAGCCTTCATGTGCCTCACCATTAACCTTCTGTCTGCCGGACATTTTACACACAACTTCCTACTCTCTTTTAAGTCATGTAACTTTTTTTGATCACATCATTTGCACTAATGAAAGATGTCAGGCTGCTTATAAGCTAGAGGTAGCGATAGATCAGCTAGCGTGATGATGCTTCTTTTCCAAGGTTATTATTGGTTTTCATTATCTGGTCTGTTTGTTTTTAAAAACCTCTGCAAAATGTCTCTTTGGGTAAAGACCTTGTGAATTAAGGACAGTGGAAAAACAAAACCAATGAACAAGCTGGGCTTGTGATAACCATAGACTGTATAAAATATGGATGTATTATCTGTTGATTCACCCATCTGTTTCTGAAGCGCTGTTTTGAGGCCAATCGGAGGCGACAGCCATATTGCTGCTGTCGAGCAATTGTAACATAAAGAGGCGGGCTTTGAGCCTCCTAGCCAACAGCTACAGTGTTCCCGCCTGTCAATCAAGTCAGCTGTGCCTCTCATTGGAAGACTTGTAATCTTAATATCTTCGAAATTGCTGTGTTAGAAAAAAATTCCCCCCTACAGTGTGTGCCAATCGAGACATGAGCTATCCAGACTACACTTGTCTTTTGTACCAGGCTGTAAACACGTTTTTTTCTGCTGTAAAGATGGTCTTTTTTTAATTGGTTTGTATGTGGTTTCCGGTACTTCCGGAGCTGGTCTCAAGCGGATCCTCGATGAACTGCAGTTTTTAGCACTTACACATTGGACCCATATTTTTTAGACCGGAGGTTGCTGCTAAGTGAAAACCAAGCAACAAAATGAGGAAAAAACAAATTATTCCTGACATGTAAGAGATGAAGATAAGAAAATGTTCAACATCTTATCTAAAAAATCAACTAAACAATCACTTGATAGTCAAAACACTTGTAAAATCTATTCAGAGGTGGACCCAGACTTTTTTGGTTGGGGTGGCCTGATCAAGGCCTTGGCCAACGCAAGGTGAAACCTTCTTTGTTTGCGAAAATCTAAAAGATGTTGAATACATGTTTATATTTTTTCAACTTTGAAAATGTAATCATCGAAGGAGCTAAAAAATCTTCATAAAAGAAAAAAGAGCAGACAGCTACGAGCAGGCTTTTGCAAAACAGTCCGAATGGTGGTTTTAACACAAGTCCCGCCCTCAAAAAGTAAAACAGCCACTCATGTCTCAGGATTTAGGGGGGGCACCTAAAGTAATAAGATATGTTTCAAGGGGGGCACTGCTACTCCTGGCCAACCCTTTGGATTTGCCCCTGGATTAAATTATTGTATTCATTACCCAGCCAATCATTTCAGCTCTACCAAGAAGTATATATTTAGCATCATGAGAAATGAATACATTCTTGTTTAAACAAACTCAAACTAAGCTGTGGATATTTCCCATGCGTTTCTGAATGCTATAAAAACTGCCAGACATATTTCTGTTTCCCCAAAAGTAATATTAAAGTGATCTCTGACCCTGTCTGGCCCTTTATCCCTCCATCTCTACTCCCTGTGTAAGAGGAAAAACTGTAAAGCTTCTTGTATGTGTGCTCCTCTTGATTTACTCCCTCCAGTAAAAATGCCAGCCACTTTAGTGTTCCTCCTCCACTACCGTCCTCCAGCTCACTCCGTCTTCTACTAAGCTCAAAAAAATGGGAGAAAAATGGGAGAATAGGATGGAGAGTCTAACGGTAATGGAGGGCTTGTGTGGTTGCATGCTTGTGTGTGTGTATGTGTGTGTGTAACAGCGAGAGGGAACTGTTGGAGTGAAGAGAGCGTACGATGTTCCAGCTGCAGCAATAAGCTTGTTCAAGGACATCGTGTCTTTTACACACACACACACACACACACACACACACACACACACACACACACACACACACACACACACACACACACACACACACACACACACACACACACACACACACACACACACACACACTAACATCCGGCATCTCAGATCTACCTCCCAGGGAAATTAATCACTGTTGCAAATGATATAAGTTAAACACATTTCTAAACACCCTTGGGACTAAATGGGAATATTAGCAGAGGTGGAATTTATGATTGATCTTATAGCAATGCCTGGAGTCTCTGATCTGTATGACCTTTATCAGGGTTTATCACACCAGACATTTATAATCCAAATCCAAAGTATGCAAAGGATTGCATACAAGTTTCTGTATGGAGGCAGGAAGCAGCCTGCAGACAGTGAGTATCTCAGAGAGATAATGGCCTGATGTATGCATAGAGCAACACGCAGGTTAACGGGTCACAGAGACACACGTCCAGTGATAAATCACAGAAAAACACTCTATGAATTCATCACAGTGATTCAAAGTGGCCGTGAAGTGAAATGATGGCTTCATTTATTGTCAGTGACGCCCAGTGTTTAAGGAGGTGAGATTACATTCAGCTACGTCAGGAGCACCATCGCAGCTATTGTGTGTCTGTCATGTGTCGAGCCTGCGTGATGTGACAGCACAAGGGGAGCCTTTATCAGCGTGTGTGCGTGTGTATGTGCAAGTATTGCATGGGGTGTATAGCATAAACAATGGGTTGGGTTAACCTGGATTCATGCATCATTTGGACACAGGGGCACAGCCGGAGAGCGGGCCAGATTAACCAGGACAATGGGGGGGGGGGGGGGGGGGGGGGGCGAGAGGAGAAAGAGAGAGATGTGGAAGAAGTGAGCATGAAAGGAAATAAAGGTAGAAAGGGAGCATTTGTGCAGACAGAAAATGTATGTGGCAAGAGAGAGATGTAAAAGGAGGTAGAGTGAAGAAAAAGATAAGAACATAGTCCATGTACCTGAGAAATTGGCAGACTGACAGAAAGACTGAGTATAAAGATGACACAGTGAGAGATAAAATAAACACTATGACCTTGGACTGTAGGACTGTGACTGCACACACACACTCACACAGGTCCACAAACAGCAGCAGAAACACACACAAGGACGCACTTGAACGCACCACATTCAAGAGCCTGCCTATATGTATGAATAGATAAGTGCTTCATTAATGTTATTGTGGCTGTCGTGCAGCCAGCTGGTTGACTGTGTGCTTTGTCCGCTCCAGTAAAAGCCAAGTGAGCATGAGCAGTGTGCGTGTGAGTGTGTATTTGTAAGTGTTTTTGTGATCCCTTCTTAAGCCCAGGCTCAATCAAAACAGGAAAACACATTTCACCAAAATAAACACACATCCACACCAGACAAAAAGTTCACCTCACAGTCCATTTCAACTGGAAGAGAAAGGACAAAGCAGGCCAGCTAAGGCAAGAGCACACACACACACATACACACACGCACACACATGCACACATACACACACAGTTAATTCACTCGCTGCCTCTTTTTCCTCCCATCATGCTCACAAAACTGCACACTCGCAAAGGCAGCATTTCTCAGGGTCAATGGATCCATTATCATTTAAATCTTGCAGTGGCAGCCTAATTCAAAAAGTCGCGTTAACACACCGATTCATGAACACACACATGCACACACATTAACCCTCTAAATAAACAAACATTTGCACTGCTTGGACTCTCATCAAGTTTGTCCACAACAACAACAAAAAAAAAAACTGTTCCTTTGTGGCGCTGCTCGCCTGATGTTCCCAAGGCATAAGCTCCCTCAAGGCCAACTCACAGAGTCAACCCCCCCCCCAACACACACACACACTAACACACACACACTCACTGTGTCACCGCCACCCTTCTGAAGTGACAAGTCCACCCACCCCCCACCCTTCTCCTGCTTTAATGGGACTTCAAGAGCGCAGAGGCACAAAAGACTCACACACAGATACACACATTTTGCTCCGAATCTCAAAGTCCCACACCAGCAGATTGCCCGGCCACAGAGATCAAACTGACCCCCTATCTCACACACACACACACACACACACACACACACACACACACACACACACACACACACACACACACACACACACACACACACACACACACACACACACACACACACACACACACACACACACACACACACACACACACAGACCCACCATGCTACCCTGCTTGTGCTGCCAGTCGTTTACCACCTGCCTTGCCCATTACCCATAGCAACACCACAACCCCCCCTAACCAATCACTCTCTCACAACTATATCTTCCTCTCATCATCCTGCTGTCTGTCCTGTCAGCAGACTTGCATCCTCTCTTGAGACTCCCATCACCTGTCTCTCAGATCTATCCCTTCACGGTGGACTTAAGCGCCACCTGATTCATTCCATATGTGCCCACTGTGTGTGTCTGGTTTTACTGTATGTGGTAGATATGTGGTAGATCATGTTGATTGTCAGTGGTTTGTTAAGTTTGGTCAAAAAAAGCCCTCAGTGTAGGGAGACAGTTCAAGGGTTTTCTCAGAAAAAAATGATTTTTAATTTGTTTGAATTGATCATAGACTGTATAATTAATGGACGTAGTATCTGTGACATCACCCATCTGTTCTGAGGAGCTGTTTTGAAGCCAATAGTCAGCGAGAGCCATATTGGTAATGCTGAATGCAACCAAACTGCTGTGCAGCTGGTGTGATGTAAAGAGGCGGGCTTTGAGCCTCCTAGCCAACAGCTACAGTGTTCCCGCCTGTCAATCAAGTCAGTCATGATTTGGGCGAAACTCATAATCTTAATATCTTCTGAAATGTTGCATTTTTTAAAAATTCACCCCCCGTACAGTGTGTGCCGGTAGAGAAATTAGCTATTCAGACCAAAGCCGTTTTTTGAACCAGGCTGTAAACATGTTTATTTCTGCTGCAAAGATCGTCTTTTTTGAATGGGTGTGTATGTGGTTTCTGGTGTGAGCCAGCCTCAAGCGGACACTCAAGGTTATAACACTTCCACACGGGCTTCATATTTTGAGACCAGGGGATGCCGCTTGGAATTGACATCATAGAGCCATACCACCGACGTGAGTTAAATAAGGTGTTTCGATTAACAAAAAATATGTTTCCAAAGCATTACCTTTTGATGAAATATCCTTTTGAATCTGAACTAAATGGATGGAAGAATGGGATTTCCTTGTGTTTTTCTTGTGTTTTTCTTCTGGCTTCAAACAGATTCATCATGGTAGTCCTTCAGGAAACTATAAATTTTGAATGGACTGTCAACAAAAAAAAATCTAAAAATCTGGCAAGAAGTAGGTCATGTGCATCCAGAAACATGCTGAACCATAGCTTCAACTCTACAGACAAACAAGAACCTCTAGCTCTGCCTATCTGTTGGGTTTGCATACAACACCCCACAAATGTAAAACGGATGGTCCTTTTTTTATTCAGTTTGAGACCGAGGTGTTTGTTCAGTTTGTTTTGTATGTAAGCGCAGAAAATTCAAATCGAAGGGCGTGCTGTCAAATACCCTCTCTATGGTCTCATCACATGAGACAGCTGAGCCAATCACAGAGAGATAATAACTTTATGACATAAAAAGAATGGGCTTCTCCGGGAAATGATGCTGTGGCAAAACAATACAATACACAGCTGTGAGCCTGTGACAGTGACAAAAACAAAGTGAAGAAAAGGAATAACAGATACTGTAACAATGACGTATTTTCCAGCTTTGACTTTCTTTCTTTAATTATTTAGTTATTTAGTCACAACAGGAGTCATTTCAGCTACCCTTCATTAGAAACTCACACCTGTTTGAACCTCTCATCCAACCAGCACACCACAATGAAATATGAAAGGGCTTAGCCAATTTCAAAGATTGGCCTAAAAACTGTCTCAGCACTGCTCTGCTTGAGGCTGAACTACCACAGGAACAAGACCCAGACTCTTGTTTATTCAAGCTCTACCCTGCTGCTGTATCTGACCCCTGAATTTAAATCAAACCAAACTTCTTTCTCTCTCTTTGTCTCAGAAGCCTATAGCCAGCCTGCCAACCTTTTTGGCCTCCCTGATCTGCCAAAACCCCTAGATTCTGCCAATCTCACACACAAACACACAACCACACACACACACACATATATACACACACACATCTCACTGGCTGACACTTCCACTCAGCCCATACTAGCAGGAAATCCTAGAGCAGTGTTTAAACGCTTGGTCAAGCCCTGTCTGAGTGTGGTGCTACGGGCTTGACAGGAATCAACTTCACTGGGGCTCTGCAGTCCTGCAGCACACAAATACCCACATATCAACCAACACACACACATACATCGCCAACCCCCCCTCCAGCAGTGCTAGCAGCCCTGATTTAGGACAAGAAAACAAATCCACAACAAGAGGATTCGCTGCATCAAACTGCAGTCTAATGATGAAAAAGATCATCGGTTCATGTGTATTAAAAGGATCAAGTTGGAAACCCTGAGTCAGGAAGTGGATGACTTCTGTGTATTTGATGTTGTGAATCATTTGCAGGAACATTTTATTCTCTATATGATGATCCAGTGTGATGCGTTTACAGTGTTTGAGGCCGTGACCTAAGATGATACTCTGCAGTGATTGTTGTATTCTCCCTGTCTTCAGCCTCAAATCAGCCCATAAGCACCTCAATGATCCCTCCTGTCTCGGGCCATAGTATGCATGCCTGTCTGTCTGTTGACACATGGGAATGTGTGTGTGTGTGTGTGTGTGTGTGTGTGTGTGTGTGTGTGTGTGTGTGTGGGTGTGGGTGTGTGGGTGTGTGTGTGTACAGTTGTCTTAACATGACAAGTGTGTGCGTACGTTTGTTGCACATGCATACATATGTCAATTCCTATATGTGCTTGCCCTGGTGTGTGTTTGTGTGTCTCTGTGTGTGAATGAGACTGACGGTTTGAGCAGCACCCAGGGACCACTCAGGAAGAAGAGCCTGAGGCATGCACACTCAAGACCCAGCCTAAAGCGAAGCAGAGCTGGGTTCGCACGACTCTGCTGAGTCCCCATGCTGAGCAGCATCCAGGCTTCAGAAGCCCCTGTTAGCTCGCACACGGGTCAGACACACAGCACAAAGAGCATGTTGATCAAAGCATTTAACTCTAGCTGAACCTGCCTCTGCCTAAGTGATGTTTTAAACATAAAGCTTCTCCTCATCCTCAGAGAGAGAGGGGGGCAGGGGGTACAGAAGGGGCATCAGAAGAGTGTCTTCCTCTTTGTGTGTTTTAACCTTTATTTCTTCCTTTTACCCTCTATGTTATATTTCCATTAAGATACAAATTACATCAATAAAAATATCTAATCAACTAAATGGGTACAACCAGACAACGCCAAATTTTAAGCAGATGTTCTCGAAAGAGCAAGGATAAACAAATACCCAGGATTAAAAATGAAACCCCTATTTATCAATATTATGTCTGCAAAACAAAAATAAAGTATTAAAGCTCCTTTATTACCCAGCTGTTGTATACTTGATTCTGATGCCAATAACAACAGAGATTTATTTTTAACAACAAAAGCAACATAAGGGAAAACCTGATCACACACGTATTATCGAAACAATCCATGACAAAAAGTCTAGAACATTTTACATCTGTTGACACTGTGGCAAAAACAATAGTTTACATTTAAACTCTTTGTTGAAAGCTAAAGGAGAGTCCTTTGTGTCAGGCAGCTCATCCTGTCAGGATTCTGATTGTTTTTTAGTTTACATAAAAGGTTATTTGTATTCTTCTAGGGGGGGACTAGATCACTCTCATGTCCATAAAGTAAGCTTTATAATAAGAGACCATTGGGTTGGTATCAATCTTCACAATAGTCACTACAACACCCAACCACTTGACCACAATGAGCCTTCAGCCGTTCTGCCCCCCGCCTCTGGAACTCTCTCCCATCAGACATCCATAACATCAACTCTCTTTCCATTTTCAGATCCCATCTCAAAACACATCTTTTTAAACTGTTATATTCACTCTGATTACACCTTTTCACTGCACTTAATCTTGTTCATTTTATTTATCATTTACACTGTATTATGTCTTGTTGATATTATCAGACTAATTTTTATATTGTTCTTATTTAAAAACTCTGCCCTGTACGGTGACCTTGAGTGCTCTGAAAGGCGCCTTTAAATAAAATGTATTATTATTATAATTACATCTTTCACTAGGCAACTCTATAAACAAATTTGTTGCTGTCAAAATGTTAAAACTATTGAATTAAGGTCATTTAAATGCTAAGCTAAAGATCTGTACATTTTACACACAGGTAAAGGCTGATTTCTTTTTTTTAAATGTCCCCATGTAGCCCTTGTTCTATTAAGTCCACTTCAGCACACAGACATTTGTAGTTCTGTCTTCTTTGTGGGTCCTCGCTCTACCTTTTCTGACCTTTAACGTTGTTATCTGCCATGTACAAAGTGATGAGCGTGGTCACATGACAGAATGGGGTTGGCCTTTACCTCAGCGGAATCTCTGTGTTTCACCCAATCACAGAGCTCACAGGCTCCCTTACACCCAGTCAGACACAAGCACACAGACACACAGGTCTGTGACATATTAATGAGTTATCACAGATGACAGAGAGCGAGCACAAAGGAAGATGAGGAGAGAGGGGGGGTGGGGGGGTGGTAGGTAGAGAGGGAAGGTGAAGCAACATTGCTCCCTCTTTAGAAAGGCAAATGTGCCCCTGGTCCCTATAGTCTGCAGGCTGACAGGCAGCCATGGGGGGGCCGAACCAAAAGGTGGGGGCTCTGTCATGTCAGGGAATCACCAATAGCAGGGGAGGTAGAGGAATAATAGGAATACAGAGGCAGAGGCCGGAAAGGTAAGTAACATAAAAATGTGTGTGCGTGTGTTCTGACATTAAGTGATTCAGAGAGGAACAGGGATGACAGTAATGACTGTTCTAAAAAAACAAGGCATGAATGATGAAACATTTTTAACATCCTGTCAAAGTGTCAACGGACTTTCAATTACAGATGTTCTCATACTGTTTTGTCTTTTGATAACAGCTCATTTCATACAGCAAGTGTGCAACAGCTCTGTGACAAAGTTCTGCATTTACCTCACCTTTGTACTCTCAAACTGATCCCGCAATGGTGTAACATTGGCATCCCCAGTGCGTGATTTTACATTGGGTGACGGCAGAAGCACAAGAGCTAAACACACAGCAGTAGCTTCACATACACACTCACACAGAGCTGTTCCGCCCTGCCTGCTCCGTCTTTGTTACTACCTCCAATGTCGGCAAAGCGGTGGTATGACTCCACCATCACGACTATGACATTCATATTGAAGGAGAGATGTCACAGAGGTGTTAATATCACACCTTGAATTGGCTGTAAGAAAAAGGCTAATGATTCCACAACTAAGAGTGGCAAGTCTGAGGATGAAACAGATTAATGAAGTGATTGTTTGCGAGACTTAAAAACACAAGAAACCTTGGAGGGGTATGATTTTTGTATTTCCTGTCTCGGAGAATGTATGTGCTCTCAACATCAAGCTGCTTTGTTTATGTCTCTTACAAGTTTTGATTACAGGATCAGTTTTTTTTGGTGAGGACGGGACCTCTGCGGTTAATTTAGCTCCTGCTAGAAACTCAGGAACTAAGAATGACTGAGCAGTCCTAACCTAATAATAATAACATGGTGGCAGTGCAGCACAGCCTGACCATTAGACTACCGTTTTGGAGATGACTCCCATGACACAAACTGATTTTTAAAGGATTATACTGCACATTGCGTTGTCATGTTGATGCTGACTCCTTCTCTGGTGTTTTGGGCAGAATCCTACCTTCCATGTGCATGTGCATGCATGAGTACATATTGCAATTTTTGAGCAATGTCATGCAAATTTAAAGGTTGTCTCATTCACCTCACTGTCTGATTTTTGGTGCAACTCCTCCTTCCTCGCTCTCCACAGTAAGTGTAGGGAGCCCGACTAATCCCTGCATCTGTTCCAGTCCGAATATATATGCGCAGACATGTACATATAAATAAGAGATGATATAAAACCAGAAACTAACAGCAGTCAGAGTCAGACAGCGTAAGAAAAACATTGGTTGCTGAACACTTGTTTTCTCAGAGGTATCCGTACTCTCAGACATGCCAGAGACTGAGATCTCACTTCACAGTAATCTTTGCTGCATTAATGTATGAACAGTGAACCATCAGTCTAAACTTTGTTCCATAAAACACAATAGATGACTGCTCTCACACTCTCACTAATCTGACTTATCACTTTGCAAGGTTTTTATCACCTGGGCTGTTTTCACTCCATATTTTTAAAACATTACAACTGTCGGCCAATAAACAGAAACTTTAACTCAGAGCGAGTTCACATAAACACTCCACATAAACGCTTAACTCCCCAATGAGCTATTAAAGGTCCTCTGGTAGTGAGATAGAAATCAATAGAAAGCTTCCAACTTCTGGGTCACATTCAAACATGGCTTCCTGGTTTCTTTTGACAGTAAGTCTGTCTAAGCCTTTTTTATCCCTTCATATCTTGGGGTTTTTTTTTTCTTCCTTGGGATCCTTCACAGTGTCGCAGCACGGTTGACTTTCTATTTGCACCTCTTGGCGAGGCACTACTGATAAAAAATTCTCCACTTCAGTGTAATGTCTGGCAAAAAAAAAACAAATAAAGCAAAGTTTAAGCAGTCAATACATCTGTAAATCATATTATCCCAAAAAGTTAACATCCCTACACTTTAGTATAAGCTGAAGGAAATCATGACAAAGAGACTAAAACAACACATGTTGGAAAGACACTGACGAAGATGCTCATTATATTGCACAGATGCTGGTGCTCCTTTGTGTAATGCGTGTCTACAAGCAAGTGTGGTGTCATCCAGACCCAGAGGGACAGGTTAGATCACCCTGCTGTCTATCTGTCTGTCTCTGTAAGGTGTAATAGAAACCAGTGAATCATTGCTGGTAATTACTTCTGTGTGTTATCTCCACTTGCATCCTTGAGGGAGCGGGGACAGGGGGACCGAGGAGGTGAGGAGTTTATGAGCCCGCTGACAACAAGCTAGCTGCTAATAATGAGGTGTATAAGAGACAGGAGGGTGACAGCAAGACAAAGAATCTCAACGAGAGTGACAGAGACCTTTCTGTATGAATCACTGTTTCAAATATAGGCCGACTATGACATGTGGAGAAAATGTATTTGTAAGTCACAGAAAACGACTACTGAGACCGTGGTTGATGAATTATTTGCTCTGAAGACAAACGTCTTATATAGCAGGTGAGTAAGTTATTGAAGAAAACATGTTTTGACAAGGACAATGGTGAAATTATGGCTTTCTTCAGGCCTTCATCACTCCAAATTGAAGTACACAAAAGTGAATTTTCAATGACTCCAATTTTGTATTTACATTTTCAAAACACTCCAGTGTAAATTACCTGAATACCTTTACATTAACTAGCTGTGTTAAATACTTGATTCTGATTGTCCAATAACCCACAGCAGTACTGTATTTTTTCTGGGCAGAATAGTGTTAGCTGTGTCAAACTGATCTTGCATGTCAAATCAGATGGATCTGCAGAAGGAGTCCTACATATTTCACTCTGCCTGTTGACACTGTGGCAAAATGTCAGTTTCCATTCTATGTAAGTAAGCAACAAGAAGGGTATTTTTAATATACAGCTAATCTATTCTACAGCTCAAAACTTAAGATCCATGGGAAGAGGCATCAGTCATCAGAAAAAAAAAAAAAAAAAAAGAAGAAGAGAGGTGGAAAACAGGGCAGAAACATTGGGAGGTTAAAAATAAAAAGAACTGACTGAAAGAGACGTCAGCACAACAGAAGACAGACACCAAGCAAACGCAAAAAGGAGCACAGTATAGGCTTTGTTGTTTCCAACTTTACCAGCAATGGAAATATTCAGTGAAGTGTAATGTATAACAGATACATTGAATATGTTCCCACTTTCTATTTTTGCTGTAAAAACTATTTTGAAAACTGTGAAATCATTACATCCTTGATTTAAGGCCTGGTGAAAATTGAATGCTGCACTGCTAACTGACCTTTCGACTGTAACACTTTCTGAATTCCTTGAGATGTTTTAACCGTAGACTGTAAAAAAAAAGTGGACGTCCGATCGCTTGCCTGGAAGTGAGGCTTCCACAAACACTGCTCCCCCTAGTGGCTGGCTGCAGTATAGGTATAGGTGGGCTCAAACTTCTGAAAATAAATACACATCTTACGAATGTTTCTCACATCTGTATGCTGTGGTGATATGTAGTTATTATTTGACTTTTTTGTGTTCAAGGCCTCTTTTTTCTGAAAAGTTTATTTTTTGTTAGTTATTAGAGGTTAAAAAACGGGGCTTTACTTCCGGATTCACTTTGATTGACAGCTGCCGTAGAGAGAAACTCCATAGGATCTCGTGACGATACGCTGTAGGGCAGAGCTCGTTACCGTGGCAACACAGAAATCACCGTGGCAACACAGAAATTGACGTGGCAACACAGAAATTCTCAACTGCGCAGACTCTGGCTGTAAAATGGCTGCGCATTCGAACAGGGTTTTTTGGCTTCAAAACCGTACAATGGGAAAAGGCGGAGCAACGCTGTCCATATTATTTACAGTCTATGGTTTTAACTGGGAAATCCAACCGTCTTTAAAAGCAGTTCCACATTGTCCTTCTTCTGGAAGGCCACACTTGCACTGCAGTTAGATGGATAGACTTATATTAAAAAGAAAAAACCTGGGTGAAAATAATATGCTTATTTTGCGATTTTAGCATCAACCATTTTTCTGACAGTGTAACAAGTTGACAACTAGTGATTGACAGCTATCCACTACCACTCACACCCACACTCCAACACGCTCATGCTATGTCGTTAAGGTGCCCAGAGTGCCTACCCAGTGTGACACACAGCCCATAGAAAAACTATGATGTGATAAAGATAGACTGTATTTTTCTGTGATGCATTTAAGTGTATCTGACAGGACATGATTGTAAGAGAGCACAGGCAGGGTAACCATAACACATATTCAACAATAAAAACTGAAAAAAAAGTATTACTTTCAACACTGGTTGGGCACCACCGCCCTACATAAAACATGTACATTATAATATCAATTTGTAGAATATTTTTGATTCATGTTTCACCAAACATAATTCACTAAATAAACTAAACCTTTCAACATCCTGCTGTATTTCAGATGTTTTGATGATGTAGCAATCGTTTGAATCAACCAGTAAACTGTTTTGTAAAAGTGTATTTTCTATTTTTACTTTTTCTTTGCCTGAAAGCAGTCATCTTTGGTTGCCAGGCAACTATTCCAAACCAAGAAACAGTTTAATAGGCCTGAAAAAAAAGGAAAAACAATGCTGGTTTTACACTTTGCTTTTTGGATTAAACAATGAGATTTTATTTGGCATAGCCAGATAAATTATTTTAATCCTGTTCCACTTCTTGTGCCTGGCTAAGCTGCTGGCAGCAGTTTTGTATATAACAGGCATATCTATAAGAGTTGGATCAATCTTTAAATGTCATCGTCTGACTTAAAGCAATTAATTATTTACACAGCAGCAACAAATTTCTTTCAAATGTTCTTATCCTATCCTGACACTTTTGCACTAAAACAACATCAATAATGGTTGATATGTTTCTATCAGTTGATTCATTTGATTGGACCTAACCCCCAAATACCTGGAGTATTCTTTGAAAAATGTATGATGTATGTGAGTCTTGGAGCAGCCACTGTTAATTGGTTTCTTGCCCTACAACCGCCCCATATTGTACCATACAGACTCCCTCAATGTCAGCATGTCAGCGAGCACTCTGAGGGCCTGACTTCACAGCTCACACAGGTCCAGCCAACAGGACATACAAGCACACATATACACACTCACCCTCACCCTCTCTTTCAGCAGATTCTAACATAGTTTGCCATGGTGATATCAGTCAGCCACGTTGGCATGGTGACCCTCCCATCACCTAGTCGGGTCACCTTGGCTCGCCCCAACACCCTACTGGGATATCTTGGTGTGTGTGTGCCTGTGTGTGTGCCCATGTGTGTCTGTGTGTGTGTGAGAGCATGCTTATCTGGCACTTCTCCAAACCTGCTGGCATTGTGCCGCTGCCCTTCCACTACACCACAGTCCGTCTGTCTTCCTCCCCCATCTTCTCTCTGTTAATCTACTCTTCCTCTTTTTAATCAACCTAGGTTCTTCTTTTTCCAAACTCTGATTTGGCAACTTGGAGGTCCAGCACCTGGTAATGTACACACAGAAATGAAATAGCACTTTGTTGGTATATGTGTGGGTTTCTGTGCCAGGCAAATGGGCTGTGTTTGCATGTGGATTGGTACTCAGTTACATTACATAACAAAACAAAGGGCAGCCATCTGCTTCACCCCGGCCCCTGGGTTAGCAGCGAGGCCCTAATCCACTACATTATTTGTGTGTTTATGTGCTCGCACGTGGGTGTGCAAACACGTGCGCGAGCCTAATCTGCCTTCGTTTTCATAGCACTCGAGTGGGCAAGTTGGTAATCTGGTAGGGCCGGGCCAGAATGATATTTAATCCTTCCAGATAAACTCCTCTTTTGCTCTCATGGGTTATCTTTCATTCTAGTCTATCTTGTCCTCTATGCTCACTTCACTCTATTCCAACAGAATTCACTTCTCTCTATACTCGTGATCTAAAATGAAGATCTGATAACACTATGGGCCTGACCAAGACCACATCACTATGGACAACTGATGTATTGACAGAGTGGATTGAATGAATACATCACATGGAATACAAAGCAAAGAATCAAATGTTTGTTGGATGAGCTTTCTGAATGTGTGAATAGTCTGATTTTGGTTTTGGACCGTTGGCAGAAGGTGGTTTAAAATACTGCTGCCCAAACAAAACCAACAGTATGGAGATGCCACCTGCTTCGAGAACTTGTTATGGCCATGATTTTGTTTTTTGTACAATATTCAGATTTTTTTCAATACAAAAAAGAAGATCTCAACAAGCAAAAGTAATAAGTGATTTTAAGATGTTATAAAAACAGTCGTTTTCTCAACTCTGATCCTCTATGGTAAAATTGCTCTATTCCCTCATGGGGCTTTGATGACATCATTTTCCCTCAATTAGAGCCTGTCCCTTTGGCATAATGTGGCCTGGAGTTTCAAAAGCACAGTGAAGTATACAGTGGATGAGGGAAGGACGAGCATCATCACAGAGGTCTTTCTTCCTTTGTATTTCTGCCTCTCTCTGATTACAGCTGTTTGGGGGAATGAGGAACCCTGTAAGTAGCCATTGTTGGAATGAAACAAGAAATACGGAAAGAAGAGATCAAGAAAGTTTCTAAATTGACCGAGGGAAAAGGAAACAAAAGGAGATGTGAGCAAGCATCAAAGCAATAACCACATGTGACTATAATGGAGTATCCTCTAAAGAGAGTGGCCAGGTAGTGAAGCAAACAGGTGCAGTAATAAACACACAGGAAATATATATAACTCACACTCAGCTCAAGCTGCTGTAAGAAGTAAATCAACAACATATTTTGAATGTGAGTGTTCATAATTGTGCACGTGTGTGTGTGTGTGTGTGTGTGTGTGTGTGGGTGTGTGTGTGTGTGTGTGTGTGTGTGTGTGTGTGTGTGTGTGTGTGTGTGTGTGGGGGGGCGGGGTTACAGGAGGGTGACTGAATATAGGCAGAAGGGGGTCTGACTTCAGCATCTCTGTCTTGATTGGAAGCACTCGCTGCGAGATGCTGACATGCTGTCTGAACTCAACGGGTGTGCTGGCACATGTGGTGTGCCTGCATGCGCTCAGTTTGTGTGTGTTTGTGTTAGTGACTATATTCAGCATCAGTAACGCAGCTTTGTGACAGATAATTTCTCCAGAGCACTAAAAAGTATTTTCCTGATTGACGAACCCACGAGCAAAAGCTTCGGGCAGAGTTTGTGCATTTTATTGAGACGTCAGTCAGACGGTGCAAACACAAACACACACACTCTGCTCACACATCCTCAAACACACAGACATGCTGTGACAGCATTAAACACATTCCAGCCAACCAGTAACGCCACCTGTGTGGGCAACACCCTTTGTGACATCTCTGACAGGTAGAGACACTTGAGATGAGAAACCCTGCAAACACAAACCTCCTCTGCAATCTACATTACAACCTACGCACTGAGTCAATAATAAATCACTATTATAAGAGAAAAGGAAGCACTGGGGGAGTATGCAGGCAGGTTGTGATTGTAAGAAATGGTCACACAACCATGAAGCCATTCTATTTCAATAACTTCAATATCAGGTTAGAAGGAAGACATTTAGAAAGAATGTGGGAGATAACAATACTAATGAAAGGGAAGAAATGCATTTACACTTTTATTGATTGCACGCTAAGAATAGGTGCAAGAGTCAAAGACAGCAGAGGAGAGTAAAATAATCTTTCAAGGCATGAAGCAAAGTCAGGGGGAGGGAACAACAAAGACACCAGATACAAGGAAAGATTTGAAGACAGAGAGGAGGGTTGGAATAAGAGGATGAAGATATAGTAGGAAAGGAAGCGATGGAAGCAAGGGGTCATTCTTGTACTTCATTTCATTAACTTCACAGCGATAAGTGAGGATATTGTAGAGAGCGGCAGCAGAAAGGGAGGGCATGTTCACCGGGGATCCCATTAGGCTGAGGAAAGGTAACGCAGAAAGATGGGGGGAAGGAAGAGAGGGATAGCAGGGTGACGCAGAAAGGCACAGGGAGAGTGGCGAGGGAGATTGAGGACAGAGAGAAGAGTCAGACAGGTAGGGAAAAGGAGGAGAGGACCGAAATGGGGGAGGGGTGGAACGGAAAAAAAGAAAGTGAGTGAAGAGGGAAAAAGCACCTTTAAAAAGGAACAAGGTTTGGTAAAAGGACCTCAGCTCTGAGTACTGTCTCATCCCTGCACTGCAGTTAGGATGTGGATTTAAAGCATATATTAGAGGCACAGGGAATAAGGGTAACCCCTTATTAAAGCAGGGCTGATTTAAATACAGAGGGGATCATTTGCACATTTTGATTGGAAATATTTGAGCAGTCATGCAATTTAAAAGCTATTTCACGTCCAAATAAAATAATATCTCATAGGCTAATGTGGCTCGCTTTAATTAACTTGTTTTTACTAACTGGATGAACTAATAATCAAAAAACAGGCCATTATTTGAGTTAATATAATTGGACCAATCACTCATCCAAGTGATTAATATTGGAGAAACTTTGGGAGTTAAATATTGCTTTTGTCCAATAATACAAACACAATGTTTGTTTCCCATCATGCATTAGGGAATGATGCCACTTGGGACTATTACAAGGTTCAGAGTAAATTTAATAACAGCCTTAAAAGAATGACAAGGGTTCATAATTTATGAGGGAAATATTTAAAGGCAACCACGGCTGTATGGAGTAATATGGTGAACAGCCGACAGAGGATTTAAGGCACATTTAGATTTGCCCTGCAACGCCCCGCACAGCTAAATGAGGCGATCCATCACTTAAAGCTTTTGCTAATAACTGCATATTTGACTTTTTAAATGACTAGCAGTGCAAGTTTTAAAATGAAAAAGAGCTTTCCTCCGGGAGAGTGGTGCTGTATTAAGAATGCAGTGTTTCACATGGACTCACCAAAAACAAACACAGAGGAGCTCTACTTTCCACAGACAAGAGCAGGTGAAAAGTTTGGTGAATTTAGATATTGCAGAAGAGAAAACAGAAAAGAGATGCACACTACTCTAGGTCCAGTTTTTGTAGCATCAGTTATAGGTAGCAGCTATCTTTTGCTTTCTTCTCTGCAGATCTGTGCTCATCTTCCTCCTATCTGTTGCTCTTCATCGGGAGATCATGGAGAGAACCTGATTACTTAAGTTAAGTCCCTCTGTCATTAGCTCCACAGTCACCTTCACTCTGACCTAATCACCTTCAGCATTCAAAGATTAATCCCACACGCGCGCACACATGCATTGCGTATATGCACTTGGGGATATAGGTTAAAAAAAGAACATGTGGCATGTTCAGAGTCACATGTGATCTGTGCACCGCTGTAAACATGAAGCATTCAGCATGTGTGTTTGGCTCATCTGAGGGTGATTAGAGGCCGCATTAATGCCAGAGCAGCGTCATCCAGTGTATCAGATCCCTTACACTGAATAATCTGGACTTAATTAAGCCTGGTAGGTAACATCTGCATGTGTGTACACGTGTGTGCAAGAGGGAGTGTGTGTGGGGTACATACTCAAAGATTGTTTTTTGTTTTGAAAAGGTGAACCAAATGACACTGAGAGCTGTCTCTTTAACAGGTCGTGTACATTTATAACACAATTTAAAAATAATCTGACTGCAGGTTCATGTTGAATTAAGACTAGGGATGCACCGAAATGAAAATTCTTGGCCAAAACCAAAAACCGAAAATGAGGAAACCAAGGCCGAAAAACTGACACCGAAAACAGAAAAAAAATTATTATGCCAATTATTAGTAGGGAGACCGGGGACAGTTGTAACATTTCACTCCTTGGATTTGAGATTAAGCCATGCATTTTTTGTTTGTGTTGCACAGGCATTTTCTAGGCCATTTATCAGCAGACACTTGAAGCTAGTTTGTAAAGCAGTTTGAACACACTGGGTTAAAAGAGCTCAAAGTTATAGACAGAAATGACAAAAATGTTACAACTGTACCCCGGTCTCCCCTACCATTATCATTGGCCCTTATCCAGACAAGCGCATACTGGATGCGTCTTTTGCTTGCATCATCACAACATTCTGTTTCGGCCATGTTGTTTCTGTGATAAAAGTATTTCGGCCGCAAAACCGAAAATGCACGTTTGAGCCATTTTTGGCCGAAAATTTTCGGTGGCCGAATTTCTGGTGCATCCCTAAGATTTTATCAGTTTTTATTTTATCAATTCTCCTGAAGATTCCTGAGTAATTTTTTGAGGGGAAAAAAAGTAGTTCTACACAGTCTTCCGCACCAAAAGTAACCATTTTATTTTTTACAAAATCATATCTGCACAAGATTGAACATGAACATATTCAACTTGAACATACTGAACAATAGGTTGACCTCATTCTCACCCGCATGGGTCCAGACGTGGCCTCTAGAGCCAGGATGAAAAGACTTTGAATTTTGAGAAGAAAAATGCTTTTCCTCCGGGGGTCATTGCGGAGGTATTTTACCCGCTCTCGGTGCCTCATTTTCGGCCGCGAGTCCGGACGTATGCCCTGGAGCCTGGAGGAAAATACTTTGAATGTGGTTGAAGGAGTTCTGCGTCACAGAGCGTGTGACGTAATGCAATGTACCGCAATGTGACGTCATATCGTGCTGGTAAATGAATCGTTAAGAAGAATCAATAACATTTGAGGTGTACAATTCTGATGGAATTGATCAATTAGAACCTGTTCTAAGTCCGATACAGTTTTCGATTCCCACCCCTAATTAACCCACTTTCTTTGTTACAGCAATTGAACAGTGAAAGAGTCCAAAGAAGGATTGCTAATCACTTCATCTGGCAGCCTTTCCATATGACAAGAAACTAGAGTCCCCTGCGAGTGTCAGACAGATTTAAAGACAAGGAGCCACATCAGGCAGAGAGTCTCCTCTGTGTGAAATAGAAGAGGTCTGATGTGAATCTTGGGACCAGCCTAATGAATCCCTCCGTAGTCTGGACACACGTTTCAGCCCCCAGGAGAGGGCCTCTGTAAGCTCTCAGTACTCATCTGTCGTGACCATGCACTCATACATGAGACTTGTCATATGTGACATGGAAACTGCTACAGTGTGATTCAAAGGGAATAGGAGTGCTTCATTAAAAAGCCCTTCAAAGGGGACAAGAGCAGGAGGGAGAGTCATTTCCTTAAGTCAAACACAAGGGGGGTATATTAACTAACTCCCCTGGACATGCAGGTGATTTACAGACATGAGAAATGAGGAGGTTTTCTTAAAGTTCAAGGCTCCCTTCAATGCTTTACTTTGATATAAAGCCGTTTAAGGAAGGATGGTGAGGTTTGAGTGTGTGTTTGTGCTTTATCCAGCTATTTATAGTGTTTTTAAGGTAGAGAAAGTGTATTTTAATTAAAAAGCCTGCTTGATTTACTGTTGTGCTCTCAGAGAGACAGACAGAGAAAGAAAAAAAAGGAGAGTAAAGGTGACACAAGAAGAGAGGGGGCCCAGAATAAGGCTAACACAAACCAAGCCAACACGCACTCCTCTGTCTGGCTTAATGAGCCCCATCTTTCCTGTATTCGTCATCATCTGGGATGGTAAATCTTAGAATAATAGATTATTATGCCGACTCGAATCATGTCTGTGTACAGGTGCGTGTAAATGTATTCCTGTGTCTGTCTGTTTCTTACCCTGCTGTGTTTGTCACTGCTAACAGAGAGATCAAAAAGTAATGATGCACGTTCACAGATATGCGAGAGTCACACACACACACGCACACACACACACACACACAGGAAGACAAACACACAGCCACACTGAGCTCCTCCAGGTAAAGGTTTGAATATTTCATAAAGTCTCATTAAAGAGTGAATATAAGAGGTGGGAGTATAATGACACTGGTGAAGACAGAGTAATAAATTCAGGTCCCATGCAAGCCTAATCAGCCTCGGTCGTTCAGACACAATCACAAGCTTAAGGGCATCAGAAACATGAGCCAACAAACACTGAGTGTTCCCAACTCCAAAACAGAGAGGCAATCTCCCCAGCTTGACTAAACTTTAAAAGAAGCTCTTTATAATTCCTCCATTAAATGTCCCGTTAGGATGAACAGAGTGGGCTGCACTTAACTACTCTTATTTCACATGTTAACTTAGACCCAGGATCACAGTAGGAAAGTTACAGTTCTCATAAACTATGTTAAAAAAAACATCAGTATAAAACATCATCTCTCATCCTTCAGATTATATATAACAAAGATTTAATGTTGATTTTTGTAAAAATAATATCCAGAAGTTTAGATGAGCAGTTATCATCAGTACAGCTCATTTATGTGTTTGAAGACATTACTTTGGGCTCTGAAATAGTTATCACATTTTTATTTTATCACACTCACAATTACTTAATTTGTCAGTTGATTGAGAAATGAATTAGAAAAGCATGATCATACTGGCATCGCATTAGGATTAGCTGATAAAAGTTTGAAAAAGTTATTTATCAGTATCAGTAGATATGAACATTTCTGCAAATAAGGTGACAAATAACTTGCAGTGACAGCAACACGCTTCATAACTTCTGCTGTACGGAAGAATATTTAAGTGTCATAAACAGCAAAATAGCTATATGCAATGCTTGTAAAATACAGGTGATGCAAGGAGTAAAACAACACTCCTTTAACACTAACAGTTCAACTGTGTATCCACATAACAGTCATCCTTAACAGCCCAGAGAGTTTCTGAAAAGAATGAAAAGGTTCTGGCACCAGCTACAACCTGTCAGCAGCCTCCACTTTAACAAAGCTAGGGAATATAACAGCAAGCAAACCTCTGAATGTCTATATTTGAAGAGGAATACATTTATTATGTGT